>NC_045428.1:288551106-288893606 GCF_902635505.1 Sarcophilus harrisii
TTTGAATGACAAAACTATAGAAATCTTAAACTCAACATGTCCAAAACAGAATTTGTCATCTTCTTCCCATGTAATAGGAGCAACATCCTGACTCTTTCCTTCTTGCAGGTTAGACTGGTTTTTCCTTAAAGGATATTGATTCATTTCTCAAGCCTTGGTTGTTTCAAGGAACTAAAGGTTCACACTATTCAAATCACTTTCTCATCACCTAGATATAAAGAAGCTATGAGGACAGTGGAAGCTTTCTAAGTTTTGTGCAGTGGATCGCAATATAGGGCCACCATTATAGAATATCCTCCTCCTTTTATGGAAGAATGAATCTCTTTTTCTTTTGTTGAATGACTTAAAAGTGTTGCATTTTGTGTTTATATCAAACTTAAACTACTAGTGGATTGACCCAATCCAGAACACCTTAAAATCTAATTCTCTTTTCACCTTCCCTATTTCTGTTGAATTTGTCACTATCCTTCTAATTACCCATGATGGAAACCTCAGTGCTTCTGGACTCCTCATTCTTTCTCATCTTACAAAACTAATCAGTACTCACTCAAGTTTTTCTTTCCTATAAATGAAGTAGTAATGTTTTTAGTAACTATTTCACAAGATTATTTTAATGGTCAGATTAAAAATTTATCAAAAACTTGTTGAAAATTTGAAAGCACTAAAGATATATTATCATTTTATTACTCCAACTGTTAACATCTTTGCCTCAGTTTATTCATTTGTAAAATGAGAAGACTAGATCTTATTACCTCTAAAACAGTCCCTTTTAGCTCTAAAACTAGATGGGTTATACTTAGATTCAATATAACATGGAATTTAGTCATTAGAAAGAGGAGTGACTGCTGACAAACTGACTCAGAAGAGAATGTTGCTGAAAAGATTCATTTAAATCTGGAGCATAGATATATACACAGTTTTGTTCAGAGACTTTGGCGTAATTACTCTTCTCTATGACTTTAAATTTCAGACTGACTTTGAAATGGGAGCAGCTTTTATGCTACTGAATTGCTTTCCTCCTGGGCTGGCAGCAAAAGGGTCCTCAGAAAAGAAGGAGTACCTTAAATGTGAATGATTACTAAATAGCTGCAGCTTCAAAGAAAGATAGGGAAGGACAGTTTGCATTCTTACAAGTGTGCCTTTCATCTCAGCATCACAAGCAAAACAAATTGTGATGGCGGATGACCTTATCCTGCTTGGAAACCACAATTGCCTTACTATTTGTTATTTGTATTCTTAGTCTCAACTCTGAATTAAAACAGCTCCAGCATTCAATCTGTCTTAATTTAGGATGCAGTTTTTCTCTCTTCCTTCATGTTTTTTAGTCATCATCCAGCAAAAACTTGGAGATATCTCTATGTTAGATGTTCATATGGTCTATTTGTGTTCAACCTGTGCTAGAGCCTTCCAAACTCACATTGGTCTGATCAGATATAGTTGGACACAGTGTATCTTGACCCCAACATAATGATGTCCTTTTGGTCCTCTTTGAGCATGAAGAACAAGAAATAATCAATTATTGTGGCACTGGAAGGTTATCTCATTGATGGCATTAAGATCATCTGCCCATCACTATGGCTTTATGCCATATACTCTCATTAATAATAATACTTAGTATTAATGTCTTATTTTAATGTTTGCAAAGCACTTTAAAAATATTAAATTGATCTTCCCATCAACCTTAGGAAGCAGGTGCTATTATTATGAGCCTTTTATAGATGAGAAATATGAGATAGGGTTGTTGTTTTATTGCCAGTGACACCATGGGTGATGTCTTGACTTGGGTACAAATTGGATTTAAGTGAGGTAGAATTGCTTAATGTTGTCAGTTTCATTCTCTTTTCCTGAACCATATAAATTCAGTAGCCAGACAAAAGTCAAAATGATTGGTGATGGCTTGGGATGAAACTTATGATCTTGGCTTCTTTGATATGTGATCAAGCTCTAAGCACTCTGGAGCTCCTGCTTCAGCTTTTTTTATGGTGACTGAACCAAATTGTTTTCATCTGCCAATTCTGTTGGGAAACTTCTGTCTTTACATGCTTGAGGTAGATATCCCTCTAATAGAATTGAGCCTTGTGATATTCCTTCAATTTAGTTGAGCCTGTCGGCTGAGTTTACCTGGACCTAGCCAATGCACTTGCTATAGTTTCTTGGAACTATGAGTGAGAGTTGGATGAATCAGATTAGACATCAAAAATGGATGGATAACCCTGAAAAGGGCTCAGCAAGCCCTCACACCACAGGAGCTAGTCTACCTGAACACCTCATACATTCTACCTGAGACAGATAAAGATTAAGCAACTTGTCTAGAGTCAAGTGTCTGAGGCTGAATTTGAACTCAGTCTTTCTGACTCCATACCAAATGTTTTAGCTGCAGAGCCACCTATCAACCATTAGGCAAAAAGCTGTCAGAGAATGGAGTAGTCAACTGTTTGTTTTCTGAAGTTTTCTAATGTTGTAGTCACAGATAAGAGAAACAGCCACGGAGGAAAGCATGGAAAAGAATAGCTGATATTTATCAACCAATCAATCAATAAGTTTTTATGAAGTATCTGCTATATGCTAAGTACTTGGCATACAAAGGTGAAAATGAAATTCTCTGCCTTCAACAAGCTTATATTCTGTTGGGGAAAACAGCATATACTAATGTAAGTAATTAGAAAAATACATACAAAGTAAATAGAAAATAATGGGGAGAGAGAGTAATTCATAAAGTACTTGATAAAAATCACCTCATTTGATCCTCATAACAATTTTGTGAGATGTATTTTCTATTATTCACATCACAGATACAGAGATTGAGGTTCAGAGAGATGATAAATAATTTCTGTAGGTTAAAATAGTTAGAATCTGAGGTAGGATTTAAACTCAACTTTTTCTGCCGTCAAATCTAATAATCTGATGAAAAATTCTCTTAGAAACATTGAATGAAAAGGAAGGAACATTTTTTGGTTTTAGAGGAGACATCTCCCAAGATGGTAAAGATCTCTGTGTGTACTACTGAAACAGAATATTTTTGGTGTTCGAATGTGGTCATGGAAGTTTTTTCTTTTGAGACAAAGAACAGGGAACTGATTTATTGTTTAGTTATTTGGATACAGTTGCTGGATTAGAAAGTCCCATAGCTACATGTGCTCTAATAACTCTGATGCATCTCCATTGGAAAGCAAGTGATTCTATAAATTTGGTGGCTGTGAAGTAACTTTTTCAAGTATTATCAAACCTTGTTATCTTTTCCCAACACTCAGTTTCAGCCATCAGTAAGCTACTTCTACTCCCAGTAATAATAGTGGGATAACTAGTAAATACTAGTTATCTAAATAATACTAGATAACTAGTAAAGTTGGGAACTTGGATTTCTTTCCCTTCAAATCAAGTATAGAATCAGTTCTCATCATATGCTTTTCACTTGGGTTAGTTGATTATTCAGTAGTTTTCCAGTTATGTCATAATTTGAGGGTTTTTTTTTTGGCAAAAGTACAAAAATGGTTTGCCATTTCCTTCTTTAGCTCATTTTACAGAAGAAGAAATTGAAGCAAATGGGGTTGAATGACTTGTCTAGGGTCACATAGCTAATGTATCTGAGGCCAAATTTAAACTCAGGAAGATGAATTCCAATGACTCCAAGCTAAGCACTCTATCCACTTTTCCATGCAGCTGCACTTGGCTGATGACTCTAAATTAATAATAATAATGGAACTCCCATAGATATTTATAATTTGCAAACTAATTTCCTCACCCCCCAAAAAAGAACCCCTCAAAATAAGCATCCTAAGAGAAAAGATAAAATGATGAAGAAAGCAATCATTTAATGTCTACTATGTACAAAGCACTGATCTAGGTATTAAAGATACAAATACAGAAAGTGAAACAGACCGTATCTTCAAGGAACTTACATTCTATTACTGTATTATTTCTGTAATTTACAGCTGAGAAAATTAGTTTTAGATGATTAAGTGACTTGTTTAAAGTCAGATAATTTTAATCATATCTTACATTTATATAGGACCTTAGAGTTTGCAAAGCACTTTAACATTAAATTAAAATTAAATTTAAAATTAAACATTTTATATTCACAATAATCCTTGAATCCTTGTACTATTATTGTTTCCATTGTACAGAAGAAGAAACAGAAAATTAGAGAGTTTAGGGGTTCTCAGAGACTCACAGATAGTGATGGAGGTAGAAATAAAAGTTATTTTTGATTGTAAGATCAGCACTTTGCATGTATACTTCAATTCACAAATATAGTAACTGCTAAAGCTTAGCTTCAAATTCAGCCTGACTCCCAGTCTGCTCCTCTCTCTAAATACCATGCTACCTCTCATTCACCAGGATTCTCCCAGAATCAATTGTAAGCCCTTAATAGCAAAGATCAGCACAGCTTCACCAGTGAAACACAATATCTCAGAAAATACTGCTCTGGCTTGAAACAGTGATCAGAATAGGGTCGATGTGGGTCACAAATAAGTTTTACCAGGAGAAGGCAAAGGATAAATCATCCATGGCTATAAGGATTTGATCAGCATGCTTCAAGCAATCTTGCCATAGCATAACACTGAAAAATGCTGTCTCAATAGTCCTTTTCTGAAAGAATGTGGTGAAATTCTCTAAAGCTTGAATGGATTTATCATCTCATTATAGGGGGCATATATAGTGCCTGACATTTAGTAGGCATTTGATAAATATTGTTGGTTACCTGAATGCAGGGTGGTGCAAATTGCAACCCATCCATGCCTACTTATCATGTTTTCTTCTTACTCATATTCTCTCTTCTTCAATAGATTATTTTTAAAAAGATTTTATCGAAATGGAAAAATAGGAATAAGACTGATAGCCACTGACATTTAAATCATTTTCTACAACCCATACAGTAGACTAAGTGGCCAAAAATTCAAACACAAGGACTAGCAGGGAAAAGGACCACTCATTTTTGTTCTGGCTGTCACCTGAGTGAGCAGTCTCATCCTTTTTTTTATAGCCTCTTTGGCAGGCAGCCCATCTGACTGTCTCTCAGGAATGGTTAGCATGAAAAAGATGAGATTTGAGGGAGGAGGGATAAGGGAGTAAGGAGTAGCTTAGTGAGATTGAATAGTATCTTCAAATATTTGAAGAGCTATCACATTAAAAAAAATATGTCCTTCTCTCTGCCCCTTCTTATCCCCCCCCCCCCCCCCCAGATTAAAATCAGGAGCAATGGATGCAAGTTTCAATCAGATTTTGGCTTAATATAAGGAAAATCATCCTATTAAGAAAATTTCTTAAAAGTAGGATAAGTGCTCTTAGAGGTGATGATCTCCCATTATTGGCAGTCTTCAGTCCCAAATTGAAAAACTACTTGTTGGATATGTTGTATGATGGATATTGTCTGGGTATAGGGGAAAAAATTCTGAGATTCTATGGTTCTCTATAGCCAAAGGACTTGGTATCATCATGAGTTGAGATGAACAGTAAATTTGTAGCTCTTAAGCAATATGCCAAATCAGAGCCATTACTAGGATGGAGTGATCATGGTTTTATCCAGAGTGCTAACATTTGGATTGGGGCCACTTTTCTCCACAATAGGTTGATTGCAGCCCTTTGGAATGCATGCTTTTGTTATTATTTTGACCAACCTCATGCCAACTAGAATTGACTGTCTCAGGGAAAATGGTGATTATTTGTAAAAAATATAAATTGCTCAGCATAATAGAATAACACTAACAAAAGGGTAAATAGGATATTTAAATAACCCTATCTTATAAAAAAGAAACTGAAGAAGATATTTTTTCTTCAAGGGAAAAAAAACCTTACAGGATTAATTCTTGTTGTTTTAGCTGACTCTTTATGACTCCTTTTGGTATTCTCTTGGCAAAGATACTGGAGTGGTTTTACAGCTCATTTTACAGATGAGGAAACTGAATCAACTATTAAGTATCTGAGGCCAGGTCTGAACTCATGAAAATGAGTCTTTGTGACTCCAGACCCTGCTCTATTCTACTGCATCACCTAGTAGTTGCTCAGGACATATAATAAATATACACAGATCACCAATATTTGTATAACATAAAATTCACCAGGAAGAGTTAGAAAGAAAAATTCCATTTAAAATAATTATGAACAGAATAAAATACTTGGAAGTCTATCTGCCAAGATATACACAAGTGAATGAATACAATTTCAAAACATTTTTCAAATATTTAAAGGTAAATCTAAACTGAGATAATATAATAAAAATGACAATATTACCTAATTATTCTTTGCTTAGCCAGTGTTATACCAAAGAATTACTTTATAGAATTAGAAATAATAATAACAAAATTTATATAAAGAAGCAAAGGATTGAGAATATCAAGAGAATTAATGAAAATTAAGGTAAGGGAAGTGGAATAGAAGAAGCAGATCTCAAACTATGTTACAAAATGGTAGTCATTAAAACAATTTGGTACTGAATAATAAAAGAGAATGGTCAATCACTGAAATAGGTTAGAAATCTTGTATGCAGAAACAAATGAGCATAGTACATAGTTACAAATAAAACCAAAGATATAGTTAGTGAAGCAAAAACTCACTATTTGACCAAAAATGCTGGAAAAAAATGGCAAGTAGTCTAGCAGAAACTAGGCATAGAACAATATCTCAAGCCATATGCCAAGAGAAGGTCAAAATTGTTAGGTTATTTATTCATATTAATATTATAAGCAAATTAGGGGAACATGGAAAAAATTTATCTGTCAGATCTATGGTTAAGGGAAGAATTCATTCCTAAACTAGGGATAGAGAGAATTATGGAAATAAAAAGGATAATTTGGATTACATCAAATTAAAAAGTAATTGTACATTTGGAACTATGCTCAAAAAGTTATCAAACTGTGCATACCCTTTGATCCAGCAGTGTTACTACTGGGCTTATATCCCAGAGAGATCTTAAAAGAGGGAAAGGGACTCACATGTGCAAAAATGTTTGTGGCAGCCCTTTTTGTAATGGCTAAAAACTGGAAACTGAATGGATGCCCATCAGTTGGAGAATGGCTGAATAAGTTATGGTATATGAATGTTATGGAATATTATTGTTCTATTAGAAATGATCAGCAGATTGATTACAGAGAGGTCTGGGGAGACTGATGCTGAGTGAAATGAAATCTCCAGAACCTGGAGATCACTGCACATAGCAACAACAAAATTATATGATGATCAATTCTGATGGACATGGCTTTGTTCAACAATAAGATGATTCAGATCAGTTCCAATAATCTTGCGATGAAGAGAGCCATTTACACACAGAGAGAGGGCTGTGGGAACTGAGTGTAGACCACAACATAGAATTTTCACTCTCTGTTGTTTGCTTGCATTTTGTTTTCTTGCTAAGTTTTTTTTTTTTTTTCCTTCTTGATCCAATTTTTCTTGTGCAACAAGATTACTATAAATATGTATGCATATATTGGATTTAACATATATTTTAACATATTTAACATGTATTGAATTACCTGCCATTTAGGGGAGGGGATTGTAAAGGGCTGAAACTCTAAGTTGGTGCACTGGAATCAGACAACTGAGCACTTAAGGCTAATTACTGATTGGACAATATTGTATTAGCATCTGCTTGGAAAATGGCCCTCTTCACTATTCTGTGCTGGCTGGATCTTTTGGTGTATACAGATAATTGTAGGAGGGATTACAAGTCAGGGTCTTGGAGGTAGATGAGGAGAAGGGAGGTTATGGAGAGCTTGTGTCCATTCCCTTCACTTTTCCCCCTAAAGACCAAGAATAAAGACCAAGGACCTTTGTTTATACTGACTCTGGCTGATTCTAAGGTATCCAGGGTGCTAACCCGGACTTCACAGGGGATGGGGAGGAAGGAGGGGAAATTTTGGAACGTAAGATTTTGCAAGGGTCAATGTTGAAAACATACCCATGCATATGTTTTGTAAATAAAAAGCTTTAATTTAAAAAAAAAAAAGTAATTATACAAACAAAACCAATTCAGCCAAAATTAGAAGGAAATTGGGAATCTGGGGAAGAAAATTATAGCAAATTTCTCTGATAAAATATTCCGTGATATATATATATATATATATATATATATATATGTTATATACATAGAGAACTGTGCCAAATGTATGCAAATAAATGCCATTCCCTAATTGATAAATGATCAATGGCTACAAATAGGCAGTTTTAGAAGAAATTAAGCCTATTTATACTCAGAAGAAAAAGTGTTCTAAATCACTGATAGAGAAATGAAAATTAAAACAACTCTGAAATATGACCTCATATCTATCAGATTGGATAAGATGACAGAAAATAAAAATGACAAATTCTGGAGAGTATGTGAGAAATAGATGCACTAATATACCATTGGTAGATCTGTGAACTAGTCCAATCATTCTTGAAGGTCTATTTAAATATGCATTTTTTTTTACCCAGAAATATCACTACCACATTTATATTCTCACCAAAAATCAAGGGGAAAAAAGCACCTATATACACAAGAATATTTATAGTCAAAGAATTAGAAATTGAGGGCATGCTCACCAATTGGGGAATGGCTGAACAAGTTGTGATATATAATTGTGATAGAATACTGTTGATCTATAAGAAATGGTGAAAAGATTGGTATTAGAGTAACCTGGGAAAACTTACATTAATTGATGCAAATGAAGTAAACAGAACCAAGAGAATAATTTACATACCAACAAAAATATTCTAAAGACAATCGGCTGTGAAACACTTAGCAATTTTGACATATTAATGATCCATGATAATCACAAAAAAATCATGATGAAAAATTCCCAATAAAGAATTTATCCACTCTGAGTTGAGATTTAAATGTCCTCCCTCCTCTCCTTTCTTTGATTTTCTTGCTTCTCTTTGTCTCTGTCTGTCTCAACCTCTTTCTCTTTCTCTGTCTCTATCTCTGTCTTTCTTTTGCAACATGGTTGTTGTGGAAATGTTTTGCATGACTATATGTATAATAGTTGTTGTATTTCTTGACTTCTGAATGTGTTATGGGAGGGATTGGAGGGAGGACAAAAATTTGGAACAAGAAATAAAATAAAAAATTAAGAATGTAAGTTTTTTTGGGGCAGAAATGTCTTTCCCCTTTATATTCCCAGACCTTAGGACAAAGCCCATGCACAGTAAGTACATAAAAAATATTTGTTGACTGATTGATTACTGTTATGGTTCTTTGCTGTCTCCAAACTTTGTGGAGTAACCTTCCTTACTTGTACCTTATCCACTGTTGCCACACTTTGGGAGTACTAATCTCTACCATTCTCAGAGTCCTAAACAATAACCATGACTATCTCCTTTAGCATTCTGTCACTTCTGGGGCTTGCTTAAATGGGATTCAATTTTTGGTAGTGATATAGAGATAGGTAGGATTCTCTAGGAGGCAAATCAAATTCCTGTGTTGCTAATATGTCTGACTGGGTTGGACTTTCTTGGGGAACTCATGCTATGAATTACATGTAAGTGCCCTTGACATGCCTCTTGTTCAAATATAGAAAGTCTTGAGTCTTTTTCCTCATAGGTTTCTCTTTTCTTCCAGCTTTTCTAACCCCCAATAAATCAGCATTCCAAAAATCTCTTCCTCTAAGCCTTTTGCCTTTTCTCCTCACCTGGCCACTCCCATAAATATAACTTTTCCTCCTGGGAACTGGAAGTCCTCTTACTGCCACTCTCAGAGCATTAAGTTATGTGCATATCTATTGCCACAGCTTATGTTTCACCAATACTTCAAATCCCGATTCCTTGAACCAGGAAAATGGAATATTAAAATATCAGGTATTCTCTTTAATTCAGAAATTGTAGAATACCAGTCAGCTAGGGAATAGTTATTGCTTTAAATTATATATACTTTTATATATTTTATATATATTTATTTATATATATATATATATATATTTATACATATATATACTTTTATATATATTTTATATATATTTATTTATATATTATATATATTATATTTATATTTTATATTTATATATTTATTTTTTATATTTATAATATATTATATATATATTATTATATATATATTTATTTTATTATGAGTCAGAGTGGTTAGCTCTCTCTCTCTCTATATATATATTATTATATATACTTTTAAATAACTCACTTTCAAATGACCAAGGTTTTATTTTCAAGTTTTTAAAATTGTCAGGATACATCTCAACTATGGAGATGAATGGGACTGTGGAAAAGCAGAGGACACTTACATTATAATGTCAGTTTCTATAGAGAATTCAAGGAACACAATGATAAAAATATTACTTATAGTGACCAGAATTTGCAAAGCCTTTGGGAACTGACCCCAAAACATATGTCCAAAGGAAAGGGACAGAGAGAGCAGAGATATGCCAGTAAGAACAACTTTATTAATGAGACCCAAAATGATGGCCTAAGGCATTTTTTCCAGTGAGTGATTCCCTGGACAAAGGCAGTCCAAGGTCAAGGTGACTATCAGAGTTTCCTCTAGTCTAGTCTACCTATCTATCTATCCTATCTATGCTGTAGCCCCAAGAGATAAGGAACTATATATAGATCTGAGGGAAGCCATTTTTCTTGAGAAATGGCAAAAGTTCTTAGACCTAGTTTTCTGGAAAGAAGAATAATACATAATAGTAGCACTAGAGGAATACTGGAGAGGAAACTTTTGTGGAGCCACGAAGTAGAGGAACAAATGTGGATCTTTTTGTCCCATATATTGCCAGTTGTGCACACCCACCAGAGACCTTCTTTTAGGAGCCTTAATCGTCTCTAAACTGTGGAATTTCTAGCATGGCTTCTCATAGTGTTTTAAATGGTGAGTATATCACATGTCTCATTTTCTACCCAAGTCCTTATAGGAAAATATTGATGTGCTTTAGAAAGCTCTGTAAGGGACTAGGATTCCTTTTGAGGTAAGAAGCTTACTGCTAGATGGCTCAGGGAGAAAGAGCACTGGACTTGAGTAAAAATCGTGCCTCAGTTACTTACTGGCTGTGTTGCTCTGGGAAAATAGTTTAACCTCTTCCAGCCTCAATTTTTTCTTCTATAAAATGGGAATAACAATAGAATCTATCTCCCATGAATGCTGTGAGGATCAAATGATATAACATGTAAAGTGTTTCCACACTTTAAAGTAACATGTTTGTGACAGTTATTATTATTGTTGTTCTTTTTGTTAAAAACAAACAAACAAACAAACAAAAAAGCCTTTCAATTAGGAAAGGTTTTTGGAATATGAGTTACCAAAGCAAGCATCAACCAGAAGCATTTTTGGCAAAATGTCAGGTTTGTTATAACTAACTGAAGATGACATTTCACTGTTTCAAAAATACATTTTTTTGATACCTTTTGTCTGCACATCACAGTTATTTCCCATGCCTTAACTTCCAAGTTAAACTCTCCCTTGTATTGAAAAAAAATTTAAGCAGAAATGGTTAATAAAGGAAACTTATATAATTTGGATAGATTATAATGGGAGTTTCTGCATGCAACTCTCACAGGGTTGGGAGGGAAAACTATTGCTGTCTACAATTCCCAGAATTTATAGTTAGGCTTCAGTTCGAGTACCTAGTTACACTCATCTGACAAATATACACAAAAGCCTGGTCTAGTAATTGTCCACATCTGTTGTGATGAAGAAATTCTTTTTTAGAAAATCTTTTCCCCCAAGTACTTCAATTTTTTTTTTATTCAAAGCTTAACTTACTTTTAATTGATCTTTTCATGTTTAAAGATCATTTAAAAATTATAGCTTCTGTTTTGTAATTGCTTTATTTTCTCCATGCCTCCATTTAACCTTCTGAAAAGCAGGCAAAAAAATAAACAACTAGGGCAGCTAGGTGGCACACTGGTTAGAGCACCAGCCCTGAAGTCAGGAGAACCTGAGTTCAAATCTGGTCTCAGACACTTAACACCTCCTAGCTGTGAACCCTAGTTAAGTCACTTAACCCCAATTGCCTCAGCAAAACAAATAAACAAATAAATAAATAAAATAAAAGTAAACTACTAAAGGACCTATAAAGAAAGCTTAATTTACAAATAAAATGGTCTCTGTTTTTCCAACAGAATTAGTGTATAACCTAAGTGATTAGTTTCAGATACACTTTCATTTATTCACACTCCCTGCAAGTTGGGACAGGAAGGGTGGAAGAGGGACTAGGGAAACTCTTCAGAAACAACAAAAAAAATCTCTCCATTCATTAAATCCAATACAGCATGACCTGTTCTGAGATTTCATAAATTAGCTATGAGCAGGCTCTGCCTATAGTAAACATCTCTCCTGCAGCTTTCCACAGTATCTAGCTGATTAAAAATAAACTATAATCCCAGTTGATTTTAGTCAGCTTCACAATTGTCAACAGTAATTCCCTCTGGCAGATGTTTTTCAGGATAGTAACTTGAATGTCTTGAAGAGGATGGATGGAGATCCAGTAAAGCATTGCTAGGGAAGTTTAGATAAATCAGAGGTCCTTGTGGACACCAAAGTAAAAGTTAAGGAGAAATGGCAAGTTCCTTGGGAAAAACATACAATCGTTTTATTTCTATAATGAGGCAGAGAGCACCACAGATGGAGAATTAAATGGAGAGATCAACACACAGATGGGGAAATGAAAGCATTGTGTTTTGCCAACTGGATAACATCTGGCGCTACATTATAGTAAACTTAAATAACTAACAAGCTAAACAAAAGTTCCAAGTAGCAGATGATCTTTTAATATTTTTGCAAGGAGCAGTAGCATGACAGCCAAAAATAAGTCATGGTATATATGTCAACTAGAAGTACATATTTTTTTTTAAAAAAAGAAATCCAAGCAGATGTTAAATTTGCAGCTGGAAATGAAGCAATCGGGAAAAAGAGAATTCAACAAACAGGAAACTAAACTGCTAAATTGGCTCAGACAACTGGATTGTCTCATTAAATGCAGCATGTTCCTAAACTGTTTGGAATTATTATAGATTGTTGAAGAAGATTCAAGACATTCAGGAACAAAAGATATTCAGTGAGGTGTCCCTTTCTAGGATACACAGAAGAACATAGTGTTAACTTTGATACAGTTTGGTTGGGTAATTCCTTCCTCCTTCCTGAGAAGAGAGGAGAGGAACCTAGAATTAGCAAAAAATGATGATAGATTCATGAGTGCATTCCTCACAAAAGGAACTACAAATCCTCGAGGGCATCCTTATCTAGTTTGCTCATTTTTGGTATATTCAGAAGGGATCTGAGGTTTGTTGGTGGTGCATAAGAAAAAAGTCCTGGATACCCTTACTCTCCAGAGCATAAAATAACATTACTCACAGTCTCTTGGGATATTTACCATGTGCACAACTTTGTCTCTCAGGGAGCAGAATAGATGATTGACTAGCCTTTTGTTTTTAATATATATCCCTTGTGTAATGTAAACTTGGTAAACACAATTGTAGACATCTCCAAGGAAATCAGGATGCTAGAGATAGATGCCTCCTGATTTCAGGAAGAAACTTCCCAGCATTCTCTTCATTGACATTGGAATTCCATTCCACACCATGGTCCCCACTGCAGCATTTTGTCTTGACATTGGGAATGACAGAGGGTCTGACTGACTGATAAGCTCATCTCTCCCAATTCTTTAGATTGGACAGGAAAAGAAGCAGAAAGCATTTGCTCTAGAAGTGACAGAGAAGCTGTAGGCAGGAAGTCTCTAACAGCTTACTCTGGATGAATCATTTACAAGCTATGTTTAAGGTAGATCTTGCAGAGCTGAAACCCACTGAGACTATAGATTAAAATTGGTGCATCATTTTTTTTTTCCCTTCTGATTTTCCCTTTCCCTTTAAGAGAGTAAGCCTTGTATGTGATTTTCTATGGTTCTTGGAGGTTTATCCTTTTTTTGTTTGTTTACGTTTTGGGGTTTTATATTTAATTTAGCTTATAATATGGGGATTGTGATAAAGTTGCTAACTAACCAGGTTGATAAACAACAGTGCTATTGTTGAATGAAACTTTGAGAAGGGATTATCAAGAAGGATCATTCTCCTAAGAGAGAAGACAAATGTAAACTTACTGTATTTTGCTAGAATGTAATTTTTGACTTGGGGCTCAGAGCTATTACAGAATTATTGATTCATTTTTTTTCCAGCTTCCTAGGGCAGAAAGAACTTAATTTTTTTTTCTTTTCTTTTCTAAGGCATGAGGGGATCAATAGCAGTGGCAAGGAAGCTAACCACTCTGACTCATAATAAAATAAGCTTCTATTTCTATGTCCAGATTTGAAAGAAAAGTCATTTTTTTGGAAGGAGGAGTCTGAGGAGGAGAAGAAAGGAATAGGTCAACTTAGAAAAACGTGGAGGGAGAACAAGAACAATTTAATACCTGCTTGCCTGTACATCAACTCAATATAGCAACCTCACTGCTACGCTTATATGGTTTCATGTGAATACCATTAGTGATTTATATACTAATCAAAAAATTTGCAAGCATTAGCTTTTAGGAGTGTGAAGGATTAGACTTATTCTGCTTGGTCCCAGAGGGCAAAACTAGGAGTAATGATTGGAAACTGCAGAGAGGCAAATTCTGATTTAATGTTCAGAAAATTATCATAAAAACTCAAGATTTCCAACAGTGGGATGGGGTCCCTTAGTTAATGAGATTTCCATTTCTTGGAGGGCATTAAACCAAGACTGGATAACCCCTTATTCTATATGTTGTAAAGATGATTCAGGTTCTGGTTGTACTAGATGGCCTGAAATTCTGTGATTATCAGTGAAATTGGTGTGAATCAGATCATGGAAGATATCCATTGTTTTTTTCCTCTTGGGACCAAAGTGCAAGAAGGTAATAGAAATTAAATAGTAAAACTTCCAGTTTTAAGTTACTACTCTTCAGGATTATATTAATAATCAAGTAAAGAGAGATTTCCCAAAGTAATTTGTTCATTGACACTTTGGGTTTAAAACATTTTGATAAGATCCACTTATATGGAGATGTCAAGTCATGGAATACCAGGACAAAAGGAGAATCAGGTAAATATGGAAGCAAAATGGGGAAAATCAAAACATTTTTATATTGATAAAAGATGCACTTAAGAAATATTTTTGGTATATAGAATAATTTCATTATTTTTTTTCCCCAATGAATACTCTAACTTTTTTTTTTTGCTGAAGCAATTGGGGTTAAGTGATATAGCTAGGAAGTATTAAGTGTCTGGGGTGAAATTTGAACTCAGGTCCTCCTGACTTCAGGACTGGTTATTAATTAATAATGGTAATTAATGGTAATTACCATGTAATATTTCTCAGAGAAGTTCTGATATATTACCTTTTGCCTCAGTTCCATTACTTTTTTACTATTTTTTCTATTTTTACTATTGTTTTTAATTTCTCTATTGTTCTTCAAATTCTGCTTGCTTCACTATGTATTGATACCTACAAATCTTTCTATACTCAATGAAATTACAGTTAAAAGATCTGAGTTCATGATTTATTTTTGTCACTTACCACTTTTGTGATATGAGTATTTCTCTATATTTCTTTGGGCCTTGATTTCTTCATCTTTAAAATGAGTTGGTTAGACTAGTTGACCTCTATGATTCTTCTAATTCTTAATCCTATGATTTTATGAGATGTCTAATTTTTCCATAAAATGATATTCCTTGTTGCTGTGGGTTGGATGTTAACCAACTCTACCATCTCCTTTATTCATTTCTATGAAAAAAATATATAATTGGCATATAATCACAAACTATCTCATCCTGTTTTAAAGTTGCATTTAGTTGCAATTTCTTTATAGTTTCTTATTTAATTTGTAAAGAGAATGCCAATTTGAATATAATTCATTATATCTAGTAGTATGTCAAATCATTGGGATTATACATAAAGAGTACCAATAGTTAAATTAATATTTTTTGATACTTTAAGATATAATTCTTCATACCCTCTGCTTCTGTTTCTACAACTTTGTTCTTATACAGAAGAAAAGACACTTTTTTTTTTTTTTTTGCATTTTTGTCTATTTTAACTTGTAGTGACTAAAAATATTTATCTGAGAGACCAGGTTGCTAGTGGTAAGTCTCTATGTATATAGGTATACTGGTCTTTGCTCATCAGAAACCAATCCTATAACTAGAATTAGAGGCCTCCAGAAGGCCTCTTAGAAAGCTAGCCTGGCCCCCAGGTAAAGAAACTAAATTGTAAAGGAGACAATAAAGAATTTGGACTTTGGACTTTAACACCTGGCTATTCTTCTTTTACTGAAAAGAAGGCTGCTCCAAGACCTCCAGAAAACCAAACAAGAACATTACATGGGAGAGATCACATGTGTCCTTAAAAAATATTAAAAAGTTTAAGGGGACAATATCTTGAAAAACATGTATGAAAAGAAAATGTTTAAAAATGTCAATCATCAGAATTTTTCAAGTAGACGCATAAATGTACTAAAGATTAAATGTGAAGTCCAGGCTTCCCTGTCTATAGATGAATTCATGATATTTTCCACCAAACTGCTTTGATCATACTATCATACTACTAAAAGATCTTTAAAGAAATGCTCTTGTACTCCAAATAGCATCCAAAGTTTTAATGTCATTTATTTTAGTTTTAATAGTGCTTTCCCTAATTATATGTAAAGAAAAATTTTAAGATTCATTCTTATAAGATTTTGAGTTCCACATTTTTTCCCCTTTCTCTTTCTTCTCCCTTCTTCCTAAAATGATAAGCAATTTTATATAGATTACATATGTGCAATCATGTAAAACATTTCATATTGGTCACAGTTGTGAAAGGAGAAATAGACCAAGAGGAAAAAAAAAATGTAGAAAAAAAATATGCTTCAATCTGCAGAGTCTATCAGTTCTTTAAATGAATGTGAACAGCATTTCCCATAGCAATTGCCTTGGATCATTGTGTTTCTGAGAAGAACTAAATCATTAATAGATTATTGACCACACAATGTTGTTGTTACTGTGTACAATATTTTCCTGGTTCTGCTCATTTCACTTTGCATCAATTCATACAATTCTTTCCAGGTCTTTCTGAAATCTGTCTTTTCTTATTAATATTACATTACATTTGTAGACCATAATTTATTCAATCATTCCCTAATTGACTGGCATCTGCTTAATTTCTAATACTTTGCTACCATAAAAAGAGCTGCTCTGAATATTTTTTGTCCATGTAGGTCCTTTACCCTTTTTTAAATGATCTCTTTGAGATACAGACCTAGTAGTGGTATTGCTAGATCAAAGAGTATATACCTAGTTGGTTGCCCTTTGAACATAATTTGCCATTTAAAGCTCTTCACTATAGGCTTCCAACCCACCTTTCCAGTTTTACTTCATATTCTTTATCTTTACCCTTATATACTATATATTCCAACCAAACTTGATATCAAAATATGGCCTGTACATTCCCACCCCTGTGCCTTTGCTTAGAACTATTTTCTTAAATATTAAATTCTTTTTCTTTGTCTCTTGCCCATCTAATTAAATTTAAATCTTACTTATCTTTCAAGGTCCAGCTAGAAGTCACACTCTCCATGAAGTCCTCCTTGACTTTTCTCAAAGGTACTTTATCTAGCTCTCCTTTATAGCATGTAGTTTTCACTCTCCTTTGAGGCTTACATAATATTTTGCTTAAGTATTTGTATATGTTTTAGCTCTGCTATGAGGTTGATGCCATGAGTATTGTGATAGAATAGATAATGTACTAGTCTTATAGCTAGGATTACTGAGTTATTATAATAATTATACTATGTAGTAAAACACAAGCAAGTCACTTATTCTCTTGGTTTCCTCACCTTTAAAATGAGGCTATAATATTATTTTTGTCACTTAACAAATAAAGTTATCATGAGCAAAATCCTATAGATACTATATAAATATGAGCTATTATTTTTGTTTTAGTTTTCCAGAGCATCTATTAGCAAGCATTGCCCATAATACAGGATCACTAAATATTTATGAAAGCATACTTAGGTTGTTTAGATAATGACTGAAAGCAGCACAGATATTGTGGATACTGCAGATTTTGCTCATCAAAACAATGATATCTGCCAGAAAGATTCCTGAGCTGTTGGTCACAAGATACAGGTTCTATTTCTGATTCTTCTTGTAATTATTTTGTAGCCATATACATATTACTTATGTTCTCTATGCCTTAATTTCCTGATTTATAATCAGGTCATTTGCATAATCTACCTAACAACATTATTCCTAAATTAAATGAGAGAAAAGATGTGAAAATATTCTGAAAAATATTTAATAATGGCCATATATACTATTATTATTAGGCAATATGTAGATTTTATATGTGTGTATAAAAATATATTTCTTTATGTATATGTGTATGTTGTCCATGTAAATATGGAAAATCTAAATAATGCTCATCCATCTGTGTGTCTTGGATAGAATAAATGGAAAATAAGCTGAGCCCAGAATTGAGTAGAGGACTGGACTGGATTGCATTTTAGAAATTATAATGTTCTTTTAATTATACTATTCTTCTTCTTAAAACAAAGGCCCATCTTTTAAAATTCCACTGCCCTTCTAGTAATGTTTAATGACTGCGAATTTCAGTACATTTCTTAAAGAACTAAGGTTGAATATCACACAAAGAACAAGGGTGGAATGCATAGAGGGCACAAGAAGGCCACAATTCATTATAAATGAGGAGTTATGGAGGAGAAGTGATATAAAAGATGTCTTACAATAAAAATGATTGAAAAAGAAAGTGATTCAGGGCATATAGAGAGAATGAGGGGGTAACTTATGGACAGCCCTCATGATCCATTAATATTCTCTTCACATATCAAATAAGGAAGGTCCCCAGTATGTTGGGTATGAATTCATGAAAGATAAAGGACCAATGATCAGTCACACAGGTTGAAATAGATCTTGATTAATCATCATCTGCATAATTGTGAGGGATACTTATATAGCTTTGTTAGCCAACAATTATTGATCAAGAGTTTACTATATACCAGGAACTATAATAAGTGTGGGAGATAGAAAGGCAAACAAAAAAACAAAAAACAAAAAAATTGTTCCTATCTTCAAAGAGTCCACATTCTAATAGAGAAGACAACACACAAGTATGTACAAATATACAATAATAATGAAAAATAATTTGAGAGTGAAGAGGTTAATGGGCTATGGGAGAGGGAAAGGATTGGGAGGAACCAGCAAAGCCCTCGTGCAGAAAATGGGAAAAGAGATGACTTTTGAAAAAAAGTTAGGGAAGCTAGGGATTGGTGTAACGAGACAGAGCACACTAAAGGATATATGACAGACAATGAAACGACCTGGAGTCAGTACATAGACTGTCATACTCAAGAAATAATGGGAAAGCCTGTGTACTGAATGAATAGGTGGTACAGTGGGTAGAGTGCTGGGCCTGGAGTCAGGAAGACTAATATTCAAATATTACCATAAAAATGGTAAAAAATTCAAATATTACCATAAAGCATTTAGTAGCTGTGTGACTCTGGGCAAATCATTTAACCCTGTTTGCCTCAGTTTCCTCATCTGTAAAACGAATTGGAGAAGGAAATAGCAAACTATTCCAGTATCTTTGCCAAGAAAAGCCCAAATGGGGCTATGAAGAGTCAGACGCAATTGAAATGAATGAGCAACAAAAGAAATGAGTGAAGAGTAAAATATAAAAAGCTTGGAAAGGTAGAAAAAGCCCCAGTTGTAACAGGCTTTAAAAGTCAAACAGGATTTTAAAGTTGATCCTTAAGGTAACAGGGAGTCACTGAAATTAATTTTAGGGGGAATTGATAAACCTGCATTTTTTGAAAATTATTTTATAGGTAAATAGAAGAGAATGGGTTGAGATTTGTAGCAGGGGAACAAATAGAAAAAGAATAGAGAGCACAGGTCTGAGAAAGAAAGAAACAGACATACACACAGAAAGAAAGGCAGAGAGAGACAGAGGGAGAAGGAGAGAAAGAGTGAAAGATAACGAGACAGAAAGAGAGACAGAGATAGAAAGAGACAGAAAGAGAGTTAGAGACAGAAACAGAGACAAACATAGGGACAGAGAGGCAAAAATACAGAGAGAGACACAAAGACAGAGGCAGAAAGTTTCAAACATAGATCCTATATAAAATATGCTTTACATCTTTCTTAGTTACTTCATATACTATGCAATTATATATAGCCATGCTTTAGAATATTTGAACATTTGCTATATATTTTCTTCCACATACTATTTGAAGTTTGCTTCATGTAGTTTAATGTAGGATCAAATAAAATAACATAAGTAAAGCACTTTGCAACTTTAAAGTGTTATATAAATGCTGTAGCTGTCCATATGTCCTGTGTGATTAGACTACAAAGTAACTGCTCTAATCATTGTCATTCTATTTCTCACCTTTTGTCAACTCTACTTCCCACAATTAGAATGCTTTCTACCTCTCCTATTTTTTTTTTTTTTTTAATGCTGTGGTGGGAAGGGAATTGGATTGGTAACCAAGACCCCTGTGTTTAATCTAGTTTTGTGCTATTTAGTAGCTATATGACTTTGGAAAGTCATTTAAGTTCCCTGGGCACAAGTATCCCCATTTGCAAAATGAGGTAGTTGGAAGAAATTCTCTCTAAGATCTATTTTAACTCTTAAAACCCTTTAACTCTTATCATGCACGAATGCATTTATTCACTGACAAGCATTCATTAAGAGCTGACTGTGTATCAGATCTTGTGGGAGGTTCTAAGCATACAAATACCAAAGAATGGAAGAAAATCTATACTCAAGGATCTTATATTCAAGGCTCAAATCATGTAGCCTTCCATGATTATTTCAACACTCATATTAATGTCTTTCTTATCTTTCTGATGTGCTTGGTTTCTTACCTACTTTAATCACATTCTGTTATATGTTTTTTACATTGTTTCCTGTACTTGAATTTTATATCTCAAGAACTGTATATAAGTACCTTGAAGTCAGGGAATGGGTCATGATTCTTTTTTAATTGCCACAGATTTTAGTATGGCAGCAAGCACATAATATTTTAAAAAATACTTCTTGTTGAACTGATTCAGTGATTCATATATACTATTGTATGATTGGTCTGCTTTTAGTGATTGGAATTAGTTGTGAAAATGATGAACATATTCTATTATCTTGCCTTGCTCGGGTATATAGCTACATATGAACCTGAACATGGAACATGACTAATTTTGAACTCTTCCCTGGTAATTATTTTTAAATTTTGGTCTTAAGGCTATCACTAAACAACATTGTAGTCTTGGATACATCACTCAATCATAGTTTCCAAATCTGCAAAATGAGGATTTGGACTAAATGATATTTACCTTTTTATAGAGCTGAAATGTTATGATTCTATGTTCCTACTATATTTAATTGATATCTTTATGAGAACTGTTTTAATAAATATGTTAGAATGATTTGAAATTAGCATAAGAGTAATGCAAACAGAAACACTAATGTATATGGTTAACAATAATAATATCTAGCACATATTGCCTTGAAGTTTGTAAAGTAATTTACATGAAAATTTTTTTTTCATTCCCATAATAACTAGTGCTGTGAAGTAAATGTGATTATTTTACTCATTTTTTTTTTTTAAATAAGAAAACCTGGGTCAGCTAGGTGAATAGAGTATCAACCCTGAAATCAGGAGGACTTGAATTCAATTCTGGCCTCAGACACTTAACACTTCCTGGCTATGTGACCTTGGGCAAGTCACTTAACCCCAATTGCCTCAGCAAGGAAAAAAAAGGAAACTAAAGCTGAGAAAGACTAAGTGACTTCTAGAATAGCATGTCAACTAGATGTACAGAGACAAAATTTGAACTTAGGTTTTCCTAGCTCTAAATCTAGTACTCTCTTCACTTAATTAATATTCACTTAATTAATATTCAAAGATGGATAATTAAATGACTTATTATGTATTCATCATCAGGTTAAACTTTCTATAAATAGAAAGATAAGAAAATCCCTACTGCTAAAAAAAGTTCAAATTCCATTTGAATAGAAAGCTTTGGTTACGGGGTAGATGGAAAAGTCTGGAAGTACTAAAAGTTTTGCAATAGGCCATATAACAAAGTCCACTGGTTTTTAGAATACATCTTCAGTACTGTATAGTGTTTGTATAGTTTATCATCAGGTTAAATAGTAAGGTCCAAAGGACCTTAGGAGTCAGTGATGGCACAGAGAATAACCCCGATAGAATTTTTTTCTTTTCTAGGCTAACAAACCTACAGGAATCAAATCCCAGTCCGAACAGAGATAATTATTTAATAGGAGGTGAAATCTATAATTATCAACTATATGTTTCATGTGGAAAATTTTTGTTTAACTGGATTTTGTTATAATAATGGGATGTAGGCTATGGTAGAAAATGTACTGGATTCAATTAACTGAGGAACCTTAGACATTTCAATTAAGCACTTTGACTTTCAGTTTTTTTATCTGCAAAATTAGAGGAAGTTGGACTAGTTGATTTCTAATATCCATTCCAGCTCTACACTCCATGAAATAAATTACAAGAATGCTCTGAAGAATAGAGTTGAAGATAAATCAGATCTATATCTATGAGACTAAACACATATTTAAATGATATTTTGTATGTTTTTGCCAACTTGGAAAACAATAACAACAACAACAACTTTTCACATCAATACCATTTTATGTAATTTTGGTACTCTGTGTGGTAAGCAACTTTCCTAGTCATATCTTATTAAAGCATTAGTCAGTGGTAGAAAGAAATGTTTATATAATTCTTCATTCATTCATTTATTTTCTAAACTGTAGAATGGCAAGTCTTAGAGTTATGGTTCAATTTTTACCTCTAACATTTTACAGATGTAGAAACTAAAGTTTAGAGAAGGAAAGTAATTTCCAAGGTTCTGTCAAAACCAGGACTTGACCCTAGGGTTTTTGACTCCAAGTATTAATATTATCTAGTATTAATTCATGAAGTTTTTACCTTTAGATAGGGGAAATGCTATATTTTTATAAAATGAACTTATATACTTATATATATATATATATATATATAAATTTATATGGTGCATAATTTTTTTAATTGAATAGTTTTGCAGAAAGAAACTAATCTCCTATCTTGCTGGTCTAAACAGGACTTTTGAAATAAATTTGAGTCTAATGGAAACTTTATAATGTGTCTATGGAATATTTGATAAATTTATTTTTCCTCTTTTATCTTCTTGATTATTTTTCATGGAATCTAAGATTTTTATTCTATGCTGAATAACCAGGAGTCAACATTTTCTCAAACATATGGATATATGATTCTACTCCATCAATTCACACAGCAGTAAATTCATATTTGCATTTATTGAAAGGGATTACATTGAAATTTTTCAAGCCCATTCTTCTTATGTAACACACATTAATAATATAAACAATTCAGAAGAGGGATCTTAAAAATATTCCAGAGAACTGTTTTGAACTCTCAGTAACTGGATGCTTCAGTGGTTATCAGTTAATGTAGGTTACTAATGATTCCATCTCCTTGGGATGTTAATAGCAATAAAAGTGCAAGAATTCCAGGACACAGAGGCACTTTTACAAGCAGATTATTATTTGAAGGATACTGGCAAGTTTCTTCCTCACTTTTCAAGCATCTCTCTTATTCCTTGTTTAAATACCCAGAATTTCACTCTTAGATATGTATCCCTTTGGGCCATAAGGGTGGAAGGACTACTATGGCCATTATTAGCTAACTCTCTATTAGAGATAGTTCACTAGTTCCCAAGAACAGTAAAGAATGAAACATGGTATAAACAATTAGTGGATGATCAAAGGATTATCAATGAAGAACCATAAGGAATATCAGAGCCCCTCATTCTAAAAAAGAGCAAACAGGTCCAGGGATGTTAAATAATTTGTCTAAAACCACCCAGATGGCAAGTGGTATATAGCTGAAAGTTGAACCATAGATCTTCTGACTGCAAATTAATGTAAAAACATTTACTAAGGATTTATTGTATACAAAGTACTATCTGCTGAGAGCTAAGAGACAATATGAAAATGGAAAGTCCATGCCTCCATAGGGGAGACAACACATGAAGATAAATGGTGGCCAAGATTGAATAGATTGACCCCTTCCAGCAGCAATGACAATTGATTCAATTATTTTCCAAAATTGAAGAGGGGACAAAAGGAGGACAGGGTTGGTCTCAGGGAGTGAAGTGAAGCTTAGAACTGCTTGAAATAGTGAGCCAGATGAAGCCTTCAGTGAGTTTTACTTTACTGAACTTAGTTACCAGCCATCTGTACAATTTGCTCCTGCCCTTAATCATATATATATATATATATATATATATATATATAGTGGTATAGTATTGGAGGAGTTCCTAGGCAGAGGGAAAGCATTCTTGAATAAAATAGAGGAATTCCTGAAAAACACTGGGGTTCTAGTTCATACAGAAATTGGAGCAGAAAAATACAGCTATGATGTGGAAGAATGGACTTTGATTTTTCTCTTCTCTAGTACTGTGAGTTGTGTGAATGCTGTGTCTAAGAACAATGGATTAATTTTGTTTTGATTCTCAATTCTTTTCTCTTTTCAGACCTTCCCCTCCAAATTGTGATAGTATTGGAGACCTGAAACACTGCATGTGATCATTGGGAATAAAGGTTGTTTGACTCTCTAGAAAGCCAGAATATTTTCCTCTGTCTGGTGCTGCATCTTAATCAGAATAGTATTGAAACACTAGGTATAACTATAAATGTCCTTGAGACAGCAGAACTCTGTAGAAGTAGAGGATTAAATTTCCAATAACTTCAAGTGCTTTTGTCTGGTGAGGCTTCTTTAGCCCAGGATAGGCCCTAGCACACATGTAGCCCATCAGAGGGGGAAGAAAAAGAATTATTTTTCAATATTTATGGAATTAGAATTAGGTCAATATGCTTTATATTTTTTGAGTTAAAGAAAACAAATCTAAACTTCCATACTCTTTTGCACTCTTAATGTATTATTAAATTAACTACCTGTATGGGACTGGGGAACCTTTTAGTCTTTTTAATTGGAGACAAAGACCCATGTTACATTTTGATATTCCTAGAGAAAATTCCTGAGTTGGGTCATAAAAGGAAAAAAGTGTGATTGTTAAGAAGCCTCCTCATAATTAGATCCAATTCATGTCAGAGCTTTAGTGATGGGCAAAGGATGATATTTTAATGCTAAAATGTCTATGGAGTCAAGAGATGAGAATAGCTGAAACTAGAGGTTGGAAGAATTAACATTTTGAGGATTTTGCAGTTTACTAAGAGTTAGACTTATTCACAGAAAATGCTGCCAATTTCTGGAAATTTCATGCATTTTGTTTGGGTTTCCCAATAGTAGTAATAGTGGGATGCAACCACAGCAGTAGTACTTTCTGATTTTATTGAATTTTATAATTTACCAAATACTTTTCTTACAACCCTCTGAGATCAATAATTTAAATTTTCATTTCCTTCTTATATAATCCATTATAAATGTAGCAAATGAGACCCAAGCAACTTGTTAGTGATAAAAGTCATAACGGCAACCCAGATCGCATGACTCAAGTTTAGTGTTCTTTCTGCTGTGGCTCTATAGTAATATGAACTGGGGAAATTGCTAATATCATTCTAAGTTCTAAATTTTTTTAATCTATACCCCATTAGAGTAGATAAATTTTAAGTCTTGCTCAGACTATAACTATGTCTTGTCCATAACTATGAGGTGCTATGGCTCATTGAACTGCTAGCAGAGAGATGCTACATGTAACCAATGGTAAGTTTTCTTCCTAGCCCTAAAAAAAATTTTGAATGCTTTTGTTGTTGTTTTTGTGTTATTTTTGTCACAAGCCTAGAAAAGAAAGCTATGAAATTTGACATCAGAGTAAAAGTTTAATTGATTAACTGAATAGCTCACATGAGTGAAGAACATCTAACTAGAGCAAAGACACATAGAAGTTCAAAGTTGAAAAGGACTTGAAAGATCATTTAATCCAAATGCTAAATGAAGCAGGAATCTATTGTGTCCACTAGTGACAAAGAATCAAGATTCCACTTGAAGACAACCTTTGATGAGAAACTCATTATTTCATGAGAGAGCCTATTTGAAGAGAGTACAATAGAGCCTGAAGATAATAAGCCTGAAGAGATTAGCAACAATTCCTAAACATCTTAAGTTGAGACCATTGGCAGCAGATACCCGGAACTTTCAAATACACACACACACACATACACACACACACACACACACACACACACAAATCTGGTATTTTGTATCCAGTTAATGCCAGTAAATTTAAATTAGTGTGTTTTATATTTTATAAGACAAATTGCAGCCACTTAGAATCTACCTTGAAAGGAGGATGCTATTATTCATGATGACCAAGAAAAGCAAAACATGTCTGCTAATAGATCTAGATCAAAACAGTAATTAGTTGCTAATGATAGCATTTGCTGGATTGTTATTTTCTGGACATCCTTCAAATAGGAGGACAAGTGATGCTCTTTCTGACCATGAGGTGCTGATAGTATGAAAATATATGTTTAGGTATTCCCATCACTAGAGGGAGTATTTGCCTCATTGCCTTCAGAATTGTAAGATGAAATGGGAATAAATAAGAGTAGCTGGGTAAGAAAGAAAAAGGAAGAAATGTGTTTGGGTTCTGGTCTTAGGCAATGAGTTACGATATCATTTGTATTTGTTCACAAACATTAAGTCCTGCTTGAAACTGCTAGATAGAAAGCAAATTAATAATAAGACCTATCTTTTAATTATAATTCCCATTTATGTGATACTTTACCAAGTACTTTCTTTACAACAATAATGTGAGGTAGATAGAAAAGAGATTAATTATCTCTAGTTTACAGATGAAGAAACTGAGGCTGCGGAAAATTAAATGTCTTGCCCAATGCCTTCTAGTTAATAAGTAGCAGAGTTGAAATTTGAATTCAGATCCTCTCACCCAAGGATTAGTGTTCATTTCACTAGAAATTCTGCTTTTAGAGTTCAAGAATATCCCATAATTAGGCACAAAGAGTAGGTCATAGTTTCTACTATGATAATAATATGAATTTCTTTATTTCTCACCACAGATGCATAAACATGTTTTGCCCTGTCTGAGATGTTTCCTCCATTCTCTTACCTTAATTTAATGTAATTGAATTGCCTACTGTCAATAAAATTATCCTTCTTCAATTCAATTCAATAAACATTTATAAAAATAAAAATCTTTGTGTCAGATATTGCCTATAGGGAATTTACATTGTGCATTCTCCTGATGAAATACACTGTGTATAACATATAAAATGTGCAAAAGGTACAATAGATCAGGCAATACAAAATACATGCACAAATATATATATATATATATATATATATACTGTATATATATGTGTGTTATTATATCTATATCTATCTATATATTAGATGGGGAAAATGGGAGTAATAACAACTAGAGGAATTAGAAAAGGCCTCTTGTAGAAGGCAGCACTTGATCTGAGCCTCTAAAGAATTACAGGACTTTTTGCACTGGAGTTCATGAAAAAATATATTCAAAACATGGAGGATAGACTAGACAAAGAAACATAGTAAGTACTTAATAATGCTTATTAGCTGACTGATCAAATAGTTTGGTTGGAATACAGAGTATGTGAGAGAAAATGGTATGCAATAATCCTGAAAGGGATAGCCAGATTGTAAAGTTTAGAGGTCCAAACAGATGATATATATTTTTTCTTATCTTAGAGGCATTAGGGAGCCATAGAATCTTCTTAAGAACTGGAATAATATGGTCAGAACTATTCTTTAGGAATATTAGTTTGGTAGCTGTGTGGAAGATTGATTGGGGAAAAGAGAAATAAGAACAGTTGGAAGCCTGTCCCAATAATCTATGAAAAAATGATGGATGAGAGTTAGAACTAGGTTGGATGAGGTTTGAGCTGAGAAGATATAGATGTAAGAAATAATGTGATGAAAAATGAATAAGCTGTTGTTTAATTGAAAATAGAATGGGGAGAACCAGAGACAGAGAGGAAGTTAAAAATTTTATAAAAGGAGACAATTCCTGTCTCAAAGAATTTTCAGTTCAATGGGGCAAGTCAACACATGAAAGAAAGCTGAAAAGGAAAGGACAACTGGGATGTATTCAGTAAGGGGGCATGTTATGCAGAATCAGAGTAGATGTGCTCATAAAAATTGTAATTCCTAAGTAGGTAGTAAGTTTTCTACAAAGGAAGAAAGGAATAAAGGAGGAGAAAGAGGAGGAGGAGAGGAGGAAAATAGAGAGGGAGAGGAAGGAAAAGAGGAAAAGGAAGAGAAAAAGGAAGAAGAGAAGAATCCTACTTTAACACTTGTAGAATAGTGAGGCATTTGTTAGATATAGGGAAGTTGAAAGGGGAGGAAGGTTTAGGTAGAAGATAATGAGTTTGGTTTTGGTCTTGTTGATTTTGAGATGCTTATCAGATATCTGGATGATCAGTGGATATTTGGACATGGGACACTAGAAGTAAAGATACAAGAGGGGCAAGAAAATATAAGAGAATTTCTGACATAATTATTTTAAAAATTATTGTAATACCAACAGCAAAAGAGATAGCCCAAGTGGTCACTGAGTTCCTTATACAAGCATTTGCAATTATGAGTGTGCCACAAACAATAAAAACAGACAATGGACTTGCCTATACTTCTAAACATTTGTACACTTTTGTGCACAGTACAAAATTTTACACACCACTGGCATACCTTTTAATCCTCAAGGTCAGGCAATAATAGAGAGGAGAAATAGAGACATTAAGACACTCCTCCAAAAACAAAAAAAGGGAGAGTCACAGGTAACCCTAGAGAACTTCTAAATTTAGTTCTCTATACCATTAATTTTTTAATTTTTGACAAATATGCACTGGCTCCAGCAGATAGGTTTTATAACCCGCCAGAAGGGCAGTGTCCAGTGTGGGCAACTCTTTATTATCTTTAGATAATCGCCAGATAATGTGGAGAGATCCAGAAAATGATGAATGGAAGGGACCAGATAAGTAAACTACTTGGGGAAGAGGGTTTGCTTGAATTTCTACAGATTTCCTTCTACAGAAGGAATCAGATGGGTGCCAATGAGCCATATTCTCCTTGTTCATCAGAGGGAGACAGAAAAAGAGAAAAATCTGGAAATAAAGGAGAAGACTTAAGAATAAAATCTGCAGAAATCATTGGATTCCCTAACACAAGATGAGACTGTTGCAGGACTTGAAAACTAGCAGGAATCATTGGATTCTTTGAAATGAAAAATTGTTGATGAGACTATTGCAGGACTTCAAAATTTGCAGGAATTATTGGATTCCTGGCACATGAAGTAATGGATAATAATTCCTTTTGGACTATTTCTAGGAATTATGGACATGCATAATTCCTCATGTTGATTCAGGTTATTTGTTACATCACTTTTAGCTTGTGTTATATGGCTATGTGCTTATGTAATTTATGTAATTATGTGTAAAACCTCCCATACTGATGGATTTATGTATACCTGTTTCAAGTAAGCCCCTTTAGAAACCCACTAATCTGATTTAATTTCCCATTTCCTTTGGTGTTTTCATCTCCCTTCCTGAGATGTCAGGGAGGGCATGATCATCTCCCTTTATAGTGTTTTCACCCTTTTTTTGAGCAGTCAGGGAAGGCATGATCACCTCTTTTTTGGGTTCTCATCTCCTTGAGAAGTCAGGGAAGTCATGGCCACCTTATGTTCTAAAAACAAAAGAAAGTGGGAGATGTTAGGATTCTTACAATGTGCTAAGCAAGTGGAATTGAGGAGGCAGTGGTTAAATCTAGTTTAGCATTGATTTAATCCTACAACAATTAATGGTTTCCTAGTGATATAATGATTGGTGTATACTCAGGGTGGAACATATAAAGAGGAGCTCTCAGGGCCAGAAAGGACAAGCTCACTAGAAGCTCTCGGAGGTAGAGACAGATTGCATTCCATCTTCCACCTTTGTACTGGCTGGAGGATGAAGCACAAACCTTTGGATTTGGAGACATTCGGAGGGAGTTAGAGGCAGAAGCTGGCAGAGGCAGAGGACTAGTGGCAGGAGCTCTCAGAATCAAGGAGAGAGATAGGTCTCTATTAAAGCTAACCAGGCCCCAGGAAAAGAGACAAGACTTTGAAGGAGACAATAAAGGATTTGGACTTTAAGTCCTTGACTGCATTTGGGGTGATTACAGAACTGAAAGGAAGGCTGCTCCCAGAAGCCCCCCAAGAAACCTACTCCCAGAGAATATTATGTTTTAGAGAAGAATATTACATCCTTTATTTTTACTAAAAAGAAAGTTTTATTGTTCCTTTTTTTTTTTTAGAGGAGAGGGGAACCTAAATTAGTCATTTCCCTAAACTCTATTCTTGACACACAAAGAATTCTAAAGAAAATCATTTAAGGAAGCTAATTAGTACATCATCCATGACTGACAATATAATATAGAGCATTCACTATATATTGTCTTTACTGCCCTGTGAAGAGGATGAAAGTGTGTTTTCTCTAATTCTCAGGATCTGAGACTTGTCATTACAATTCATCAAATGTGGATATTTTTTGTTGTAATTTTGTTGTAATTTATATTAATATTCCTTTGTTTCTACTTTTTTTTCATGCTTCATCCCTTGGATACAAAGTCTTCTTGAACTTCTTTGAATTCATCATTTGTCATTTCCAATGATACAACAATATTCTTTAATTATATGTAGTCTATAACATAATTTGTTAAGCCATTTTAAAACTCCATTGTCTGACTATAGGAATTTTCACTGGCTGCTCCCCCTCCACATATGAAATGCTCTCTCTCATCATCTCAACTTCAAATTTCATGTAAAATCCCACTTCCTATAAGGAACCTTTCCCAATCTTTCTTACTTTTAGTGTCTTCTGTTTATTGGCTATTTCCTTTTACCTTGTATAAAGATTATTTGTACATTGTTATTTTCATGTTTTCAACCTTATTTAATTTTAAATTTATCAAGGGCAGGGATTATTTCTTGCCTTTCTTTGCATTCCCAGTGATTAGCATTGTTCTTGGCATAGAGCAGGTGCTTACCAAATGATTATTTACTAATTGGTCATCCTCCAATTAGAGGTTTCCTTTTATTTTCAAGAGTTAATTGTTACAGTTTCACAGGTAAGTCTGCAGGTTTTTTCTTCCCAGATGTACCACCTGAAATGCTCTTGTGGATGACACTATATTCTTTAATAATCATAATGATAATGATAGCCAACATATAGTCCATCAAGATTTATAAAGTGCTTTATCTATTATCTCATTTGATCCTCATGACCACATTGGAATAGACTCAAGACAAACTGAGATCAAGTATTTCCTCAAACATGTACTTGTTGTGTGTCCCTGGGAAAATAACTTAACCCCTCTTAGAATTAGTTTCCTCATCTAGTTACAGGTGTATTGTGAGAATCAAATCAGCTTTTACACACATAGACACACACACATACACACACATACTTTTGCAAACTTTAAAGTGATATATAAATGCTAATATCATGTGCAAATTTTCAACATATAAGTACAACTAACATCCTCAATTCTGTTTTAAAGTTTCTCCCTTTACAAGAGTTTTTCATATTGTTACCTTCAGACCAATATTTGCGATCTTTTTTTATAAATATATTTCTAGCCTTAGTAAATAAAGCCTCTAGTAAAATTTATTTATGAAATATAGCTTTCAACAATGTGTCTACTGAGGAACTATGTTTTCTTGACTTGTTGAGTTAAGTAAGATAGCATCTAAAAATCTCAGGAAATCCTGCACCGTAATAGGACATCATTTGTATCCACTTTCTCTGTAAGATCTGCCATTCTGCCATAGAAGAAACTTTGATGCCTGAGAGTATTTGCTCTTCACAGGGCCAGCCTAGTGATGGTTAGTATCTGGTCGCTGTCCATGGTATTTGTCAGTTTCTAATCTGATGTCTGAATAGACGTCAATAGAAGTTGCTCAACCTGTAATCTCCAGGCCATCCTATTCTCATTAAAAATGAATGTTATGTTTACAATTTTGTAAGACTGGTACAGTTTTCTTGTTCTCCATGATTTCTTAATAAGATCTAATGGCTCTGTAGTATTGGTTAATTTCTTAAGTGCCTTCAGATGGTAATCATTTAGCCCTTCTTAGTTTGAAGACATCAGCTTCTATAAACCATTTTTTTTCCTCTTATCTGACTCAACTTGCCACTGTATCATCATAAGTGGAATATAATATGGCAATGAGTAACAGTTAATTAAAATGATAACTATATCAATATGGAAGTGATAGAAATAATAAAAATAAGATATGATAACTTTTTTTTTCTATTTAGTTTGAACTATTACTCCATTATCATTTGCATCTCTTTGAAACTATCACTTCTATTAAAGTATATCTTGGGTACCAGCTCCTACATCAGACCTTTCTGGAGTCTCCTACTTGTTAATGCTTTTTCCCTCTAGAAATTACTTTGAATTGTGTGGTACTTGTTATCCTCTTTGACAAAGGCACATATAGCCAAGGATAGAAGTTTTAGTAAGGATAGGATAATGAGAGTGGAAATTTCAAAAGGAGCAGGAAATGAGTGAATGTACAGGATTTGGACAAAATTTATTGGCACAAGGAATTTGCTAGAAAAGAAGTAGAGGATCAAGATTTCCATGGCAACCATTTTGTAAGGACTGAGTAAGCATTCTTCTTTTTCATTTTAACCTTCAATCAAATACCTAAATCTTTATATTATAAAGGCTGCAAGCTATTTTTTACATATTGTTTTCTCTTAGTAAGAAGCAAAGTTCTTGAGAGCAGGGGCTTTATATTTTTATATTTGTATCCTACTTACTCAGACTTCATCATTACCTTCAGTAGTCTCTGCCCCTCTAACTGAAGGGTAAAGTTAGAAGCTCCTCCCAAAGCTTCCTTTAAAGGAAAAGACCTGGACCAGCCCTCTTTTCCTTTTCAACCCAGCTTCAGGCTGCACTCTTTTGAACTCCTTCATATCCCCAAGAGAATTTATCTCCTCCTATTGTCCTATAAACTCCTTGTGAAAAAAAATTTTTTTTTTTCCTAAGATTTGCATCCTCAGCAATTAACACAGTACTTGGCTTATAGTAGATACTCACTAAACGTTTATTGACTGACTGACTAATGGAATTAGCAATGGAATTTGTGATTAAAATATTTGGCTTATAGTTGGAGACTTCCTACTTATTCTGTGACTCTTTTTCTCTAGGCTCTAATTAAGCCTTAATTTTTTTCCTCTTGTAAAAGGGACATTTTATGCACTAATAGAGGGCTTAAATGAGATTGAGCTTCTGAGAGAACCTTCCAAATACTTTATATATGCTGTAGCCCAGTATTACCTAAATTAATTTATAGTCATTATGATATCAGATTACTAAAAGATTACTTTTTAAGAATTAGGAAAAATAATTCACCCAAAGGAATAAAAGGTCAAGAATCTCAAGAGAAATAATGAGAGGAAAAGAAGTAGGAAATGAGAGAGACTAGTTATATTGGATCTCAAGATATTCTACAAAGTAGTAATCATCAAAATTATCTGCTATTAGTTAAGAAAAATAGAGAGGTTGATCAGTGAAACAGATTAGATACACAATATATAGAAACTAATGAATCTACCAACCTAGTGTTTGATAAACTCAATTATCTGAGCTATTGAAATAAGAACTCACTATTTGACAAAAACTGTTGGGAAAACTGGAAAGTCATATGGCAAAAACTAAGAACGATATCTCATATCATATACCAAGGTAAACTCTTTATTCCAATAAATGTATTTATATATATATATAATTTTCAAATGTGATAAGCTTCAAGTTATCAAATAGATAATCTTAGATCATAGGATCATAGATCTAGAATTGAAAGAGAACTTAAAGGTCATCTGATCAAACGTCTTTTTTGAAAAATGGAGAAAAGAGACCCAGGTGCACTAAAAAGGAAAAAAAAAAAGACTGTAGGTATAACTTTAGCAGTCATACATATTGTCTGGGACAAGATGGGTAGAAGACCCCTGTTCCCAATTAATCAGAGACATCATCAAGTACAAAGAGGAAGCATTTACCTAATGCCTTCAGGGAGAAGCCCAGACACACCTGGGAGCCATCCCAACTCCGCCATGTGCTCCTGGAACCTGGTCAGCTTCTGGCTTGTCCAGGGTTTAAAGCAAAAGACCCAAGCCTTCTCATTGGATAGACTAAAAGGATGTAACCATCCTTGACCAATGGTCACCAATGTTGGCTGCTTCCAACAGGTCATTGTCACTTTCTGTAATTTCTTATATCTCAGGGTTCAAAGTTCATCCCTCCAGAGATTGGGACCTCCCCAGGGTCCCAGCTCTGGGAACAGGGGTCATGTGACTCAATACTAAAAAAATACTTCATCCAATTAGTTTCATTTAATATGAAAATGAGACCTGAAGCCATGGGAGTCAGAGTGATCTCTGAGGCAGAAAATATAAGAGAAGAGCAGAGGATTAAGAACTTATCCTTACAAACTGCCTACATTTAGGTCTGTAGTCTTACATAATTTTAGAAAGGAGTTCATCTAATATTCCTCAAAATGTACAAGGATTAGACCAAAACTGTAGTTGTGTTTTAGCTATGTATTCTTGTCTTATGATCAAAACATTTACCCCAAATTTATATGTAATCAGCAACACTAAATAGTAGAGTGAGTTGACTCACAATGCCTCTCTCAGGCTTTTATTACTCATTTCTTAGCTACATCTCTTCCATGATATTATCATATTCTTGTTTTAATGTAGCAAGTACTAAGAAGCCAATTTTATGCCCATTTATCTCTTATCCGTATGTGTTTTATTTAAGGTCATTTAAAGAACAGTATCAGAATAGTAAAAAAGAACTAATTTCAGGTTAATATCAATACATTCCTATCTTGAGACTTTAGAGTCCCTGTCCTACAGCAACCATTCAAGAATCTGGTCCATAAAACCAATTCTCCATCACTTTCTAGTCAGAAGTGGTTTAGGGTTTTCATTCAGAGCTTTGTCTCAAAAAATGTTGAAGCAAATGCAGGAACTCAGAAAACTAGGGTCTTCCCAAAAGATAGAACAGTATTAGGTAATATTTTTACTTCCATGTGGGCAAGTTTTGTTTGCCAATCTCTGATTTTTTTTTGTTATTAGATATATCCATTTAATTATATTTCTGTCTCTGTATTTAATACTGAAAAAATCTGAGGAAGTTCCCCCTAAACAATGGATTTAAGCTGCCTAAAATAGTCTCACCATAGCAAATGAATGGAAATTGTCCCAAACTTAAGAAATATTTCTTCAATTTCTTCTCTTTGTTCACTCTCATAACTTGACTTCCTTCTCACCTTGGAACAACCTTTCTTCCTATTGATACCTTTCTTTCATTGGTGAGTTTTTTTCTGAAGGCTTCCATTTTACTTTATTATTTTATTTTCTCCAATTATATGTAAAGATAGTTTTCAACATTCACTACAATTACCTTCTGAGGCAAGCAGGAAAGAGCACTGATAGGATTATAAAGGGACTCTTTTGATTCTTGTCTGGCCTTTTATTCTTAAAGTGGACTTTTGATTAAAGTCCCACCCCAAGTGGAAATCTCTAGAAACCCTATCTTTACTACATCCATTCAGAAAATTGCCTTATGATGTCAGACCTCTAAAGATATATTTCTCTTATAGAAGATCTGCTCATAATGTAGATCTTCTCTCAATTTCTCAATGAATTTAGCTTCCACTCAATGATATAATCCTACATTATGGCATTTTCCACCTTAATGGTGTTGCTAGGGAGCTTTTCTTCCCCCTTGTTAATTGCCAAAACCCTTATGGATTTAGCAGACTTAGCAGCATAATAAAATCTTTGCCCCTTAATTTGCAGGTCTATGCCTTCAAATTCTTTTAGGATGATTCCTGATACCAGCCCATAATCCCAAAATATACTGGGAGAATTATCCTGTACCTCATCATTTGGTAGCTAAATCCATCATTCTGGTGGCCTGGTACATGAAGAGTCTGACTGCAACTTATAACCTCAATACCACCACAAAAAGTGTTGCTATAAATATTTTTATATGTGTGGGTCCTTCTCCTTTTTTTACTATCTTTTTGAGTTGCAGAACTTGTAGTGGTATTGCTGGATCAAGGGATATGCACAGTTTTATAGTACTTAGGTTATAGCTCCAAATTGCTCTTCAGAATGGTTGGATCAGTTCATAATTCCACCAATAAGGTTTTAGCATTTCAATTTTCCCACAACTTTAAAACTTATCATTTTCCTCTGTCCTATTAACCAGTTTGAAAGTTGTGAGGTGGTATCTCAGAGGTATTTTAATTTGTATTTCTCTATCATGATTTAAAGTGAACTCCTTCACAGAAAGTATCTGCTTTAGCTGGAGTGTACTCAACTCCCTCTGGTGATAAAGTAGGTAAGTGACCAGGCCTCCAATACCAAAGAAATGCTGTAATAATGATTTAGAGCACTTTTTCATATGACTATGTTGGGGTGTATCTAAGATATTGGGGTACTGGAGAGGCTGTGGTGTCATCTCTGAAAGAACTCAGGCTCATACCATCTCTAAATTAAGCAAAGGCATTTATTTGGGATACAGAGTGATATACCCTGTGTGTTTCCTCCTTAAGGAGAGGGGCAACCCAGCAGAATGAATTAAGGGTTCATATGGAGAGAAAGTAAGAAAAAACAAAATTGGGCAGAGAGGGAAAATTGGATGATCTCAGGAGATTTTGCATCCATTTGGACAATTACAGAAGAGTTCCTGTGATTGGATTAAGTTATGTATTGAGAAAGTAAAAGTACCTTTTGTTCTAATGAGGTCCATGAATGAGTAACAGGATTAACCAGCCTGGGGGGAGGAACTAAACTTAAATTATAAATAGTTTTGATTTCTTCATCTGAAAACTGTGGCTGATTGCATTTTAAAGAGGATTCCAGCCTAGTCATGTTTCATTCCTCTATGGACTGTGCTTTTGACTCTAAACTTTGCCACCATGCTCTACCGGGATACCTACTCCTCTTACCCCACTTTTCTGCTCTTTTATATGTTATTTTTCCCCCTATAATGTTAGCTCCATAACATTATGGAGATTCACTTTCCTTTTAGTTTTTTAGCTTCGAATTTCAGTCACTTAGCATAGTGTTTTATCTGGTACATAGTGGAGGTGGGGAGAGAGGAAGGAGGGAATAAGTATTTATACAACATTTACTATGTGCCAAGCATTGTGCTAAGTACTTTACAAACATTATCTCATTTGATATTAAGTATTTTATAGAAGTTTGTTGCTAGTTTGCCTGGAGGCCTTTGTCACTGTAACAATAAGAGACTGGCTCCTGAGTTTTGCTAGTTCCAAGGGTCTGAATGGGCGTTCCAGAAGTTACATATTTCTCTGAGGATTCACTTGCTTTATTGGTCAAATAACCTCTGAGAAAGCGAGATCTCAGGACAAAAGATAAATACATATACACACATGTATATACATACATACATATATATATATAATATATATATATACATATATATATGTATATATATATATTATATATATATATACATATATATATATATATATATATATATATATAAAATCATTTGCCCTCCTGATGTATGTTTATACTTCAGGAAGCTCCTGAATTCAATCAATTCTCAGAAGTCTACTCTTTCTATTCCTCTGTGGCCACAAGCTGTATTTTCAAGCTGGGCAAGTTGGGGTTTATATAACAAGTATATATAAATAACAAACAGTGTTATTCAGGCTTGTGAATAAATCATTAGCTAAAGTTTAGCCAGTGATGGATTTGTAATGCATCATCCCAAGTTCCTGAAGAACATAGTTAAGGAATTTTATGTTCTTTTTGTGGCTCTCATTTCTGTTCTATCTAATTCTGCAAAAGCAATAGAGAAAGAAAGTTTTTTTTTCCCCAAAGGTTGTCTTCATTAAAATCATTTTCATTTTTAAAATGAATTGTCTAAATTTGTTGATAAACTGGTGTGTGTGTGTGTGTGTGTGTGTGTGTGTGTGTGTGTGTGTGTGTATGTGTATAGAGATAAAGAGAGGACTTTCAAAGGGACCTGAATTACTATTTAAAGAACTTTTCTCATTTCTTTGGTATTGGAAGTCTAATCACTTATCCACTTCATCACAACAGGAAGTTGAGTAGACTCCAACACTTTCTGTGAAGGGGTTCATTTTAAATCATGGTCTCTCCCTGGACATATTCTTTAGTTACTACCAGCTAAAATTTCCACAATTCAGAATGAAGCTTTTGTTGTGTTCTTTTCCTGTTGTAAATCATTAGGCTTGTCAAAAATGTAAAGAATACTTTATAGGAACCATTAATAAAATGCAGTCATAAAGCACTTTTAGAAATGTAAAGTGATGCATCCCATGGCTAATAATAATAATATTTTTCTCACTCTCTCACACTCTCACTTTCATGTTGATGCTGATACCTGGTAACATTTGAAATCTATAAATAGAGAGGCTTTAAATAAGAAAACAAGGAAACAGTCTCCCTTTGTCAAGAGTCTAAAAGAATTGACTTTTCAGGGAGTAGGAAGAAAATGGTGCTATTTTATCATGGAGAGGGACCTTTCTAATTCCATGCCTCTTCCATAGAATTTGTTCAAGCACTAGCTAAATATTGTATAAATGAGAGGGGAAAAGAGCATAACCACAGTGAGGGAATATTGACTTAAGCTGTGCAGTTACAGAGCTTATGAACAATAATGTAAAAATGAACAAATGAATGGAAAAAAAAAAAACATTTAAGTACCCATTATAAACTAAGCACTGTGCACTGGGATGCAAATATAAAAATGGAGCTCACATCCCATTGAGGGAAATGAATATACAGAGTTGATGTTTATGGTGAGTAATTCCTAGTTCCAAATGATGTGGTTGGGGTTCAACACCAAATGATGAGATTGATGTAAGGTACGAAATTTTTGGGTTTGGTGATATGAAGAAATCACAATGGCCATTCTCTTTGGCAAAAGATAAGTGTACTTAGGAGAAGAGATTACAGACAAAATGAAGAGATACAATAGACCGAGGAATGGTAAATATGAAATAGAATTGGGGGAGCATAAATATGAAAGAGAATTGAGAAAAGACAAGTTACCTAGTGGAACTCACAATTAAACAGGAGAAAGGGGATACACTGTAAGGTTGGAGTATGCCCTTAACTGGCAGCCTAAATCCACAGAGGAGTTTAGCATCCTAAAAAAAGTTAGTTAGCTAAAAGAAGGAAAAAGTCACCATGCGACATAAAAGGAGTTTGTGATAAGGAGAAAGACATCATGAGATGGGGGGGGCCGGGGGGGGTGGGGATGAGGGAAAAGATACCACAAGGCAGAATGCAGTGTTGGACTATAATTCCAAAAAGGATTTAGTAAAGGTGGCACTGGACCAAAGCTGGGCTATGGACAAATTTAAAAGGGAGATTTAATTTCAGGGGTTTTACATAAACTTACACTTCTGACTAGACATGGTAAAGTGGGATTACTCATGACCCTCACAGATTAAATTTTATGGGTAATTCAGGCTCTCTGCAAACCCCACCTAGTGACCCAGGATCTCATCAGGATGTCCCAAAAGTCTCAGTGCAGATTTAAAATGCAAATGGAAAAAACTAAACAAAGACTTTTGGGACATCTTGTATATAGTAATGGGGAAGGACAGAGAAGGAAATTTTGATGTTAGGAGTTATAGGAGTTGTGAGTAGAGCTAGGAAGCAGCCACATCTCACATCTTTTCAAGTAGTGCTTTTGATTACCAATTCTCAAGATAAGAGTTAGAGGTAGGACAAGGTGTGCAAGATATGTGAGGGGAAGATGATAAGATAATTGGTTAGATTTTAGTTTCCTGATAGCAGATAATTTGATGGGATATGAAGAACTGAGAGGGACTGGCTAGATGCAATGGATTTAGTCTTCCTGAAATAGTATATTGAAATAGACTGTCTTGTTAGCATCTTTAAGACAGTCCCAAAATTTCAATATACATCCTTGTCACTCTTAAGAGCCCACATTTTCTCTCTCTCTCTCTTTTACCTTGATCTATAAAGGTTGTTCCTTTCTAAAGCATGTTGGAGAATTAGCTTTAGATTTTGTTGGTGACTTTTCTCCTGAATAAAGATAACTTTGGGTAAAGAGAATGCCATTGTGCTTTTGTCACATGCTCCTTATGTCTTGTGGGTCACCTTTTGATTAAGGAATTGCTCTCCTGACCCTCATCAGAGCCATGGGTCCAGTGGCAAGATAAACATGAAAATAACTGGAGATGTCCCTGGATGCAGGAATAGACCTTGGCCTTTTTAAACTAAGGTCTTTAATATGTTTTACTTTTAAGGCAAAGTCCAAACAATGATTAAGACTAAGTAAGAAAAAAAAAAAAAAGACTAAGTAAGAAATAAAGCAGAAAACGGGCTCTTTAACTCAGTCAAAAAAAAAAAAAATCAATCTGGGAGGGGAAGACCCTCAGGGTATCTGGCCAAAATAGAAACAATTGCTATTTATATTCACTTGAGGTTAAACAAGGCCTAAACCATGACTATGGGGTTTGGGGGGCCTATTGCTGATCAATTAATGAGAATGAAGTGATTTCTCTTTCAGGCGTGATTGTAGCCTGGCATCTTGTATCCCCAAGATATTTTGCAAGATTTCAGTGACTAAAATTTAAATTCCTTTAGGCATTTCCCTTGACTAGAGCACTGTAGGTAAGAGTATGATATGCTACATGGAAAGAAAGAAAGGAAGGAAAAAGAATTAAAGAGAAAAGAAAAAGCTCTGTTGTCCAACTGGCCAGTTCCAGTGGGGCAGCTCCTATTACTTCTCACACAAATTGTTGTTTGTCCTTTGTTCTAAAAGAGGACCATGACATCAGAGTGGTGATATCATGATATGCAAGTGAATTGGATTTAAGTGAGGGAGAGCTGTGCAAAGCTACTAGTCTCACTTTCTTCTCCAGAGACATCAGAGCCCAAGGACAAGATAGATCTTGTTTGTGGAACTGCCAAGAGGCCAGTTTCACTGGACAGAAGAGTATATGGAGGGAAATAAGGTGTAAAAAGGTCAGAAAAGCAGCATGCAACTAGTGGTTTTGAATGTCATATAGAGTATTTTGTATTTGTTCTTGGAGACACAAGGAAGCCACTGAAGAAGTGTGGCTTCTAGGGAAGACAGCAGTAGGGCAGTCTCCCTGACCTTGGGGTGATTCTGTTCTAACAATCTGCCAGTGATTCTAAAGTCTTCCGGCTTTGGAATTTGTGATTCCTAAGGTCCCCCCAACCTTGGAGTGCTCTTTCTAGCAATCTGTCCATCAATGATGGTAAAATTTCTCTGGCCTAGGAGTACAATAATATTTCTTCCCTTACACTTTAGGGAAGATACATTAGTGATACTGAGACTCTCTAACTTTAGAATGCTATTGTTATAACAGTCTGTCTGTCAATTATTTCAAAGACTTCTGGCCTTAGAATAGTCCTACAAACATTGGTGACTATCAGATAGATAATCTGTTGACCAGTCATAACCAAGTTCCTGAGACAATAGTGAATAGATCACCCCTCAAACCTACTTCTAAGCCATAAAATTATCAAATAATTAACATGACGGGCTTTGTCTTATAAATCTATCTTTTTTCTCTTGGGTCCTTTCTTAAATTCTTTTGGAACTTTGCCTATTTCAATTGGCATTACAATTACAATAAACTTTGCCCCTTGACTTGGATATGGGGTCAAGCCTGCAAATTCTGAGATATCTTGTGACCCTGGCCTGTGACCCCCAACCTTTTGAGGTTCCTTCCCAACCTCAAAAACTGGTACTATTGAATAGGGGGTATGTGTGACATGATCTGAACTGTATTTTAGGAAAATTCTTTACTGGCTGAATAGAGTATGTATCGGAGAGGGGAGAGAATTGAGGCAGGCAGACCCACCATCAGGCTACTACAATAGTCCAGGTATGAAATGATGAGGACCTGTGTCAGAGTGGTGTTAGTATCAGAGGAGAGTTGTTTTATAGAGATGTTGCAAGGTGATGGGGGTGGAGTGGAGCAGAATGATTTACAAGGAAAGACAAAGAGTTCTGTGTTGGACATATTGAGTTTCAAATTTTTACTGGATATTCATATCCAGTTTGAAAGGTAGTTGGAGATGAAGAATAAAAGATTAGCAGAGATGTGGGGGTAGAAAAGGTTTATTAAGAATCATCAGCAGAGAGTTGGTAATTAAATCCATGGGAGCAAATTCAATCAGCAAATGAAGTAACTTAAAGAGAGAAGAGGATCCAGGATAGAACCCTGAGGGACACCTTATGTCATGAATATAGTCTTTGTATTCTAAACTTGTTGCAGTTCTTTGCAGATCTTAGTCATATCTCATGTGAGAAATGAATGGGCATTTATTTGGCTTCCACAGTTATGAACATTAAATTGGAGAATGAAAGTTAAATTAGAAAATAAAAACTCACAAGGACATCAACAAATAATCAAGGGCAGAGGTTATCTTCCCCCCAAAAGAATGTAAGAATAAAGTCCTTGGGGATAGGGATTGGGTTTTATAATCAAGTGTGGTGGCCTAAGATTTGAAAAGGATCTTTTGTTCTTTGCTCCTGGCTTTCCACTGTTGCCTTGTCCTTTTAGAATGAAAACTCCTTGGGGGTAGGGACTGGCTATGTAATAAGGAGTGAAGATTGGTGTTGTGACTTCTGTAACGTCCAGTTAAAGAGAAATCAGGGGAGGGACTTGTGCTTCAGGATAGGAAATAAAATGCTGCTTTTGGAGTTTCAAAGGTGTGTCTACTCACTTCGGTATCCATTCTAGCAAAAAATGTAAAATAAATCTTTCCTGCATTTTGTTTCTTACATCCCATGAGTTCTTGGTCTGTTAGTACAAAAACTGAACTGGTAAAGGCTTGATTTCTCCTTTTGTTTGTGCTCTAATATAGGTCAGCTTTTTCCTTGCCCACCTCTATATTTGCTTTTAAGGGAATATATAGACGATAAACTTAAGATCTCAGGAGGCAGCCAAGATGAGACATTGAAGTTATCTAAGGGAAAAACTAAAGATGCGCTTGTAGTTTTACATATATTTATGCTTAATCCCTTCTCTTGCCTTATTTTTTAAAAACTGACATCACAGAGATACCTTACTACAGATAGGGGAAAAAAGCACCCTAGGCCTTCTCTGCCTTAACTTCCTTGGGGAAAACACACCTGATTCTGCAGTGATTTTCACTCTAAGCATGTTTGAGGAATTCTCTACCGCTGGGCTTCTAATCCTCTCCTTGCTCTAAAGGCAGGCTAAGAGCTTTTTAGCATAATATCCAACCATTTTAATAGGCTTCCTCAGAATGTGGATTGGTTTACAAGACAGGCAGCTCCTTATTTTTATGATAGTTGAAAAGCCCAACATTTTCCTGAGGATTACAGGATTACATTTAAAACTGTAATTCATATCCTGTTATACAACCTAGGACATGTTGGGCACTCAATAAATGTTAAATAATAATATTTAATGGGACACTTTTTTTTTTTACATCAGCACACAAAATCTTCAGTCTCTTAGCCCCTTCTATCCTCGCTGCTCTATTGTCATTCATTCCAATAGCAAGAATCAGGAGGACTGAGGGGGAAAAAGAAGAATCTGTTGGCAAATAGCTAAGCAAAACCCAATTCACTGAGGATGTCTTTTTCACTTAGCATTTGTCTGGCTCCCAATTTGAAGGAAACACCAACTTGCTTCCCACCCTCCTTTTACCAAGTTTCTATTTACCTTAGCTGTGAAGACTTTAAACTTCTAATCCCAGTACCACATTAACATAAAGAATTACAATCTCTTTCTGCCACTGAACAATAATGCAGTTATTGTTAATTACAAGATTTAGCAGTGAAAGTTCCTGTGTGCTGAATCTAGGGGATGGATGATGATAATTAATATATAAGTATCTGGCTAAAAGAGAAGTGGCAGTAACATAATGAATAGAAATCCTCTGTTTACCATTCAAACCCTTTCATAATCTACCCCTTCCCTAACTACCTTTCCTGTCTTCTTTCATCTTACTCTCAGCCAGGTACTCTTCAATCCAGTGATACTGACCTCTTGAATTCTCTGTTTCTTTACTTTTTTCAGGTCCCAACTAAAATCTCACCTTCTACAAAAAGCTTTACCTAGTTTCTTTGTTTTCCTTCTATTAATTATTTCCTATTTATATTGTGTATAGTTTGTTTGTGCATGTTTTTAATTTCCTTCCTCCAATGAAATAAAAACAACTTTTTGCCTAAAATTTCTGTTCTTTGGTTTTATTTTTATTGTTTTCTCTCTCTCTCTCTCTCTCCAGTCCTCCTTCAATACCTCACAGTGGTGCATGGATGATCTGGGTTCTTCGAGGTTATGTCAGCTGATTTTAAGATTTTGAAAACCCTACCAAGTAGAAAAAAGAAAATTCACATATAGCCCTGTACTCCATTGTTTGCTTGCTGTCCAAGGATCAGCCTAAATTTAGAGATGTCCATCACTAATGAGATAACCACTAAGTAATGATGTTTTAACTACAGTAAAACATATCAATGAACATTGAAGAGTTGAAGTCTATGTCAGTGGAAGGAGCGCTCATGCTATTGAAACCAAATATCCTTAAAGTGGAATGCAACACAATCAGAGTTAAATAAATTATTTTATGCCATTATATATTTTTTTCTGCATCTGTTTAGTTGTATTTTATTTCTGCAGTATGGTTAAAAGAAATGTCAAACTTTTTTTTTTTTTTTTAATTTAACACCTTTATTTTCTTACTAAGCTGTATCATTGAATTGGTACATTTGGGCTTAGAACCCAAAGGATTTGCAATATGTTTGGGACATAATTGCAACACAACTTGAGTTTTAAAGACAAAAAATGAAAATATGTAATGCATGCATAGGCAGTTTTTTACAAACATAAGTTAAACAAGACCAGTGAAACTCCTAGTAGGATAGCAACCACCCCACAAACTTGAGCCCATTGTAAAAAGCAACAACAATAAAAGTGAAAACACTATGTTGTAATCCACATTCAGTCTCCATAGTCTTCTCTCTGGATGTACATGGCTCTCTCCATCACAAGTCTATTGGAATTGCCCTGAATCACTTCATTGTTGAAAAGAGTTGGATTCAATGAGATGATAGATGTCAGTTCCAATGATCTTGTGATGAAGGGAGCCATTTACACCCAGAGAGAGGACTGTGGGAACAGAATGTGGATCACAGCATAGCATTTTTCCTCTTTTTGTTATTGTTCACCTGCATTTTGTTTTCTTACTCATTTTTCCCCTTTTTTATCTGATTTTTCTTTTTTTTTAAATTTTTTTCAAAGTTGCCCAGCTTTATTATATTATTATTTTAATAGCTTTTTATTTACAAATATATGCATAGGTAATTTTTCCGCATTGACAGTTGCAAATCCTTTTGTTGCAATTTTTTTCCCTCCTTTCCCCCATTCCTCCCCCAGATAGCAGGTTGACCAATACATGTTAAATATGTTAAAGTATAAGTTAAATACAATATATATATATATATATATATATATATATATATATATATATATATACATGTCCAAACAGTTATTTTGCTGTATAAAAAGAGTAGGACTTTGAAATAGTGTACAATTAGCCTGTAAAAGAAACAAAAAATGCAGGCGGACAAAAATAGAGAGATTGGAAATTCTATGTAGTGGTTCATAGTCATTTCCCAGAGTTCTTTCGCTGGGTGTAGCTGGTTCAGTTCATTACTGCTCTATTGGAACTGATTTGGTTTATCTCATTGTTGAAGTGGGCCACATCCATCAGAATTTTGATCTGATTTTTCTTGTGCAGCAAGAGAATTGTATAAATATGTTTACACATATGGAATTTAACATATATTTTAACACGTATAACAAAAAATGAATGTTGAAAACTATCTTTATATGAAAAAATAAAATAGTATTGAGAAAAATAAATAAATAAAATGTTTGCTCCTAAAATAAAGATGGGGGTTACATTTATATTCATAAGAAGAAAAAAAAAGAGTTGGATTGTATGTATGTTAACTTAGATATTTTTTTAAACTTTACTATGTATTGTTATTGTGGAAATGATATATAGTGAGAAGTGTAAAAATGAAAGGAATAATGAATTTGCTAATCACCTTGATTTGCTTGAGCTCCCTTATTATCCAGGAAAGGCTGAAATAACCTGGGAATCAAAATCAGCCAATCAGTTGAATGTTGTTCAAATTTGATATATCAGTGATCCTTTGTGATGTGTCCTGGGTAAACACAGAACACTTCTGTGTGTCAATAACCACAGGGCTAATTCAGACTGATTCATATTGACCCCAAATGAACAAAGCTTACACAAATATCCTGGTTCTATCCCTCCTATTCTCCTGCCTCCCTTTGTGGTAAAAACCATATAAACTACTCTTTAAACCTTCGATCTTTACAAGAGCAGCTTAAATTCTGCTGTTTTCCATGTACGCATGCTGTACTTGTTAATAAACACTTCCAGGTTGTGCACTTGAATTGTGTCTCCATTCCCTCTATGCAGGAAGATGCTGTATCACAATTAATTAAATTGTCAATTAATCAAATGGTGTCAGAAGTGAGATTGGATTGTGAATTTGGGGTGATCATTCATTATTTTAGATACCAAGCTTGGCTAGGTGGAACTCTTTGTGTTCTTTCTCTCTGGATGATCATGTGGTGAATCCTGGGCCCCAACTCCAATTCTGGATTCCCATCTTTTTTGCTCCACCTTTACTGAGTGAGAATTTGATAAGGTCTCAGGAGGTTACTCACTAGGAGGAATCTACAAGTAAGAGCTCTCTGTTCTCAGAGCCAAAAGCCATTTGTTCCACTGACCCTAAAAGCCATTTGTTTTATTTCAATGGCTAAAAGCTATTTGTTTTAGTTTTTAGTTTTATGGCTATCTGTCTTAATTCTCCAGCCTTAAAACCCTTACACCATGCATGGGTACTAATAAAAGCTCTGAGAAACCAGTTAATAATTGTCTTCCCATTTGGACAACAGCCTACTGGCAATACAGTCTTAAAACTTTTAAGTCTACATCATGTAAATGGTCAAAGAATATGAATATACACTTTTCAAATGAAGAAATTAAAACCATTTCTAGTCATAAGAAAAGGTGCTCTTAAACATTAGTGATCAGAAAAATGCAAATTAATACAACTCTGAGATACTACAACATACCTCTCAGATTGGCTAAGATGATGAGAAAAGATAATGATGAATATTGAAAGGGATGTGGAAAAACTGGGACACTGATACATTGTTGGTGGAATTGTGGATCTCCAGCCATTCTGGAGAGCAATTTAGAACTAGACCCAAAGGATTATCAAAACTGTCCATAACCTTTGATACAGAAGTGTTTCTACTGGAATTATATCCCAAAGAGATCTTAAAGAAGGGAAAGGGATCTACATGTGCAAAAATGTTTGTGGCAGCCCTTTTTGTAGTGGCAAGAACCTGGAAACTGAATGGATGCTCATTAATTGGAGAATGACTTAATAAGTTATGGTATATGAATGCTATGGAACACCATTATTCTATAAGAAACAATCAGCAGGATGATTTTAGAGAGGTCTGGAAAGACTTAACAAGAACTGATATTAAGTGAAATCAGCAGAACCAGGACATCATTATACAATGCAACAACAAGATTATACAATGATCAGTTCTGATGGATGTGGCTATTTTCAAACAATGAGATAATTGAGGCTAGTTCCAATGGTCTTGTGATGAAGAGAGCCATCTACACTCAGAGAGAGAACTGTCGGAACTGAATGTGGAACACAGCATAGCATTTTCACTCTTTTTGTTGTTGTTTGCTTGCATTTTATTTTCTTTCTCATTTTTTTCTTTTTGATTGTATTTTTCTTGTGCAGCAAGATTATTGTGTATATATATATATATATATATATATATATATACACATATATTGGATTCAACATATATGTTGACATGTTTAACATATTTTGGATTATTTGCCATCTAGAAAAGGTGGGTGAAAGGAGGGGGGAAATTTGGAGCACAAGGTTTTGTAAGGGTCTGTGTTGAAAAATTAGCCATGCATAAGTTTTGAAAATAAAAAGCTTTAATAATAATAATAATAAAAATCTACATCATGGTTCCCAAACCTGAAGGTATGTAACTAATTGGAAGAAATTGATGTAAGATTTCTCACATCACAATTGACCAACTTGGGGTTCTTTTGATTAGGATAAAATAAATTGCATTAAGAAATGTCTTGATGAAGTCAGAAAGAAAATTAAATATCCTAAATGGGATGTTTTTAATAAATGACTATTTGAAACCACCAAGCTAGAAGCCTTTTGTAATATGGCTTAGAATTATCTTCTCTATGTGTCTGTCTTATCATTTTGTCTGTATTTTTGTCTTTTTAAATATTGGAAATTTTTTTTGCATAATATTTGTATTGTTTGTAGATTTTTGTTACTTTGGAATATGTAAAATGTGACCAGCTAGAGAAACTTCCATGGGATATCAGGTTATAAGAAATGAAAAATAGGAAAAAAAATCTGCCAAACACCTTTTTTCTTTGTCATTTCAGCTTTGATTATATTGGAAATACAGAAATAAAGTCAGATAATCAAAATTAGTAGAACTGTTAAAATAATCTTGGTCAATTTTGGAGATTTGGAGATTAATCATTAAGAAGTTTGAAGATTTATCATTTTTAAGATTGCAGGAGAAAATTCCTGGGATTTTTGGTAATTCCAGGAACTCACTCTCTTCTAAAATATCTGAGTAAGTTTTAGGGTTCCACTCTATAATTTGTTTTAAGGAAAAGTAAGAATTAAATTTTAAAAATATTCTGAAAGTCGATAGCTTCATTATTGGTAGGGCAATGAAAAAAAGCAGCAATCTCAGAGTATTGTTCAGTTTGATTTTCAATAGCCAAAATGTTTAGATAAATCAGAGGAGATGATTAGGCAAAATAAAAAGAAAAAGATGTAATATAAGAATTTTCTAATTAAATGGAATAACACATATTGAGAAAAGTAATAGGAGTAGACAGTTATTCCTAAGATATATGTGTGTATCTCTATATATAAATATAGAGATACACACACATACACACACACACACACACACACACACACACATATATTTGGCTTCCAACTTTATCATGGAAACTTAGGCTTTGACTATGTTTTAGTAATAAATTCTCAAAACTGGATTAAAGATTTTATACATAAATTAAATCAGAATTATCTAGTAATCTCTTGATTTGGAACTAAAGAAACAGGGTACCCTTTGGAGCTGTATAAAACATATTGTCCAAGAAAAGTTATCTAAGTACAAGTTAACTACATGAGGCATCTGGGACTCCAAATGTACCAGTTAAATGGATATTGAGAATGATTTACTAGGGTACAAGGAGATTTATTGATCTTTTATTTTAACAAGTTTATGTTTAAGTTTTCTCAATTACCTTGGTGACATGTAAAGCTTCCTTTTCAAAACTAGTCCATTGTGAGCCCTTTAAGTAGTTTGATCAGTGACCTAACATTGATGTGACCTAATTTAATGTAACTATGATAATGAATTTATGAACAACCTTATTGCTTTGTTTGCATGGCCTAAGATAGGATCTTCTTGACTTTTATTTCCCCATTGTGCTATTTAGTTTCTGAAAAGGAAATTTCCCCTCATAGTTAATTAGCCCTATGTAGCTGGAAAACTGGGCCTTCTCTATGTGCTGTTTAGTGATCCTTAATCAATGATCTATGTAATGCTAACCAGAAATCCAGATCCAAGGATTGATGTGAATAATTCTCTCACAATTGTCCATCATTGCTAAAGGGAGGGACTAACAAATTGTTGGACCTGCACATTGTAGTCAGCTCTTGTTAACCCTTTGTTGATCAGAGACCCTCTTTCTCTGATCCTGTTAAACCCTTGTTTCAAATCAGTTTCTCAAATAAAAGTATTAGAAAAAAAATTTCTGGAGAAATGTAGGGAAATTTTAATTATATTATGTTTGCAGCATTAGCTGTGTAATCTTAAATAAGTAGTCTCTGCTCTAGTTTCATGATCTCTAAAAAGAGAAATAATAATAGTACTCACATCCCAGGGCTGTTGTGAGGATCAAAATAATATAATTATTGTAAAATGCTTAACACAGTGACTGGGATTATCTCTTTAATTGATTGTAATTGTTCCATGCCTGATAATTCTAAAGTGGTTTTAAAATGCCAAAAGTAATAAAATTAATGATTTTTATATGGGCTAATTTGGAAATGCTATTAAGTGAATTTATGTCTTCTGAAGTTTTGATTCATGTTTTAAATATATGATACTATTTATGTTATCATCTATTTTAAAATTCTCTTATATTGTAAAATTTGAAGAACCATTGTAACAGAAATGTTTTTAGACAAAATAATTTTTAATGTGGATCAATTGAACTTTTAAAAAGATATGATAAAATTAGATATATGAAAGTTTAAATATTTAATGAAGTATGTTTTGTTATAAAACAGGTGAATAATAAATATTGCTATCATTATAATGAATTTTCACTTGAAAAATTTTGGCTAGTATGAAAGAGTGTTTTATGACCCAACTATCGGGTATTTGCTATGTTTCTGAACTTTATAATAATATCAATAAAGTATAAATGAAATGTTAATTATTAGAGAAATATTAAGACATATATTTAAGTCAACTTGTGGTTAGTGAAATTTTGGTATATGAGATAAAAATTTGGGGACTATAATTTATTATTGTGCTGAGTTTTGATTACAGGGATAGTTGTTTGAATTGCTGCAGTCTGGGAACTGCTAAAAGTATTTGGGATACCTGACAAAATTTTGGGGACAACCTTAGCATGTTCTAAGATAGGATCTTCTTGGCTTTTATTTCCCTGTTGTCCTATTTTGTTTCTGAAAAGGAAATTTCCCCACATAGTTAATTCTAAACCTTTCTTTTAACATCATTATGATCAGCTGTCAAATATAGCTCATACATGGAATCAAGCACAGCTAAAAGGATTTCTGCTTCCTATCCCGCCTATGCTTAATTGCTTTGTTCCTTAGACTCATTGTTACTCCCAGTGGATTGTTTCTCACTTATTTGAGGGCATTTTATAAAGGAGGGAATGCATATGGTTTCCTGATCCAGAAACATAGAGAGGATTTCTGCCCCTTTGGATATTACAGAAAGACTTTTGATACTGTGTCCAAAGTACCCCCAAAATGCTTGAAAGCGGTTATAGCAGTGGCTGATTTGGTCATCTATTGCTTATGTGGCATTAGATTCCCTTTTGATTATATTTTCTCACCATTCAGTAGATGCTTTCATCACACTAAGCATTTTTCAGCCAGCTCCCTTGCCAATTTAGAAGCTGGGCTCCTCAGCAAGTCCATTATCACCATTGAACCCAACCAAAGAAAGTTCCCATTCCTCTTTGAACTGCAGTAATCTGGAAGGGTCAAAAGCCATTGACTGCAGGTGTAGGCAGCTTCTTCCATGAGATGAAGAAGGAGATATCTAGTGCAGACATTGGTCCCAAGACTTAGGATATGGCTTGAGTAATGCTGAACATTACTTTTGTTGTCATTGTTGTTATTGCCTTCTTGCATCTTTTGATGGGAATTTTTGGAGCTTCTATGCCTATCTTCTTCTTATCTTGATCTCTTGTTACTTGAAAAGCTACTGGCTTTTACTATGATTCCCCAATCAGGTTGTTCTTGATTGTTCCCTACAAGCCTTGATCTGTAGGGTCAACTTTGACCTTATCCTTATTGCTGGGACTTCAAGTTTCTTTCTTTCTTCACTTAACTGACTGCTGGATTTGCACATGTGGAAATCACTCCTCCCTTGCTCAGGAGGTAACCCGTGTCAGTTGTGAGATCTTGATTCTAGAGCAAAAAATTTCTGGTAGATTGCCCTTTGCATGATGCTCTCAGGATTTGGAATTTATTCTGCAATTGATCATATGGAATCTCTGAATCCTTTAGCATGATTTCCCAGATCTTCCATAAGATTCAGGGAAATATAGATTTCCTCTTTGTCATGGTTCTTCAGAATTGGCAGGTCCTTGATGCCCTCATTGCCATGTGCTTATATCAGTGAGGAATGTTGCTTCAATGTGACTCAGTCTGGCACCATTCATAATGATATCTACTACTATGGGAGATCAACTTCTTTGATTCCTTGGGATAATGGTATGCTGACATATTTGATTGAATCCCTGGATAATTAGACTTTCTCCTCCATTAGCTCTCTTACTCTTTTTGGTCTCTTTGCTGTCTTCATTATTATAAAACCTGCCTATATTTATAGCCAAATACCTCTTTGTGTTTTCTTTGTGCTGTTAACAAAATCATATATCAGCAAATTTTGTCCCCTTGGTCTTTAGAACACCTTGACTGAAAAGAGGGAATGTAGAAATAGAATGAATGATAAATTTGCTAATCACAGTGATTTGCTCAAGTTCCTTTATTAGCTAAGAGAAGCTGAAATAACCTGTGAATCAAAATCAGCCAATGAGGATATGAGATAAGTTTTGTCTGCAATAAATATACCATTGATCCTTTGTGATGTCTACTGGGTGAATCCCAGATGAACTACAGGGCTAAATCAAACTGATTCATACTAGCCCAATGGACTGAATTTGCACAAATATCCTCTTTAACCTCTCAATTTTTAGAACAGCAAACTAGGTTCTGCTCTTCTCCTTACATTTATGTTTTATTTGCCAATAAATATTTCTGGGTTTTGCACTTTAACTGCATCTCCATTGCCTCTATTCAGGTGTATGTCACATCTTATTTAACTAAATTATCAAGTAATCATAAGAGAGTGAAGCCTTGGATTTAAAAATTGGGCTCCCTCTTTCTTTATTAATGAAGAGTGAGCACTAGTTTAGCTTAAAGTTATTTCCCCTAGACTAACAATACTTAAGGAAGCATGTAAGATTTAATTTTTAGCATAGTACTCCTTCTCTCTAACGAGACCAGAGTGGCAAGTGGTCTCAATATATTGCTTCCTCTCTTGGCAGAAACAAAAGTTTCCCTTAATGAAGGTTAGGAGGAAGAGGTATATTTTGGCTTCCCTGCAAGCCAGAGTGAAAAAGTTACTGAAAATGTCCAAATTAATATTACCATTAGTTTCTTCTATATTGATTTCTACTGTATTGATTCTACAATGTAATAGATTTTATACTAAATTAATTTTGTAATTGAGTCTGCATCTGCCTGAAGTCACTTTGCTATATCCTTGAGTGGAGCTCAGGAATTTGGCTTTCCTTCTGATTTTGTTTAAAGGTTTAACTTAAAGAAGAGTTGTTATTCCTCATACTAGAAGCCTTTGGGGTACTTGATTCTATCTCCAAAAGATAAATCATCTGTCCTCTGTCTTTGTACAATTAGGGGAGACTTTATCTCCTTTGAGGTGACATTAAATCTGATGGTTTTGATTCACTAGCAATTCCAAGATTCCAAGAGAGAGGTGGGTCCCACCTGAGTTACTTTGCCCAACTCATTTTTAGTTAAAATGAAACCTTGCAAGATTATATTATAATGCAAGTGTCAATAATATGAAGTTTGGGGTAGGAGTTTGAGGTGAGAAAGGTGGTTATTAATTATGGGAATTAGGGAGAACATCATGGAAATGGCATTTGATATGTTCTTGAGAGGATATTTGAAAATTCAACAATTGAGAAGTTGGTAGGGAATGTGTTCTCTGCACATATATGTGTATGTGTACACATGTATAGACAGGTATATAAGCATGAATATATGTGCACATACAATACCTATACATACAATATACACACATATGTATAGATGCATATACATGCATATACAGACTCCATTAGTAAAGTTATTGAAACAGGGAAAAAAGCATAGGCTGTTTTTGTGCATTAGCACAACCCACTTTCTGAAACATAGAGTTAGTGGAAGACTATAATGAAATAAATAAACTTGGAAAATGTGTATTTTGTGCTTTACAACTTATTGTCTTAAAGAATTGAACTGAATAATTAAGGGCTTATAGGTCACATAGTCACCATATTTTAGAAATAGGACTTAAATCCAACTCTCTGTCCTATTCCATGCCACCTCAAATGAATCATGTATAGCAGAAGTGCATGACTTTATATCCAGCCCTTTTTTGGGTTATTGATAAATTGGTATATTTCTTAAGTTCATAATAAACAAAGAAAATGTAAAAATATAAAGGAAAAAGAAGAAAAGAGAAATATAATATAATAAAGATGGGCATCTTGTCAGATCAATCAGCCCAAACAGCAAACATTTATTGATTATCTACTATGGTGAAATATTTTGTTTATCTGGCAAGAGAATTTTAACTTTACTTGCTATCTATAAAAAGTCAAGGGGGATTTTCTAATTGAGGAGAAATATGACCAAATTTAGTTAAAGGGATAGCTTTCGTGTTAAACAAGCAAAATTTCATATTAATTGGTCTAAATAAATGAGTTTGAAGTGTAATTTTTTTTTGCATGTTTGAATTTGTTCTATTTTGGCACTATCATGTCATGAAAAAGACAAAGAAGATCTAGTCTTGGATAACTGCCTTTTATTGCCTGTGTCAAGATACAGACTCATACTGGAAATAGTATAAAATATTAACTCTACCCTTTACATTCTCTCCGTAACCTTCCCTAATAACCATTTTGAGTCTCTTCTTATACCTTTTTTAAACTCATTATATTTAATCCAAGTTCCTCCTGCTTTAATTTAAATCCATTTGTTCATTTTTAATCCTCAGGGTAGAGAATCCCCATCTGTGTAATAGTCCATCTACTAAATACTATTATAAAGTGACATCTTAGCCTCATCTTCTCCAAGCTAAATGATTCTAATTTCTTTAAGCTGTACTCTTTAGTCTCATTTTTCAACTCTTTAATCATTTTTGTTCCTTTAAATTTTATTTTTAGATCCTCTCCTGGTAAATAGGCAATCTACGAGGTATGTGAAGGACTGTTATATGGGAGGGATTGAAAAATAACCACTCTTTATCACAATGAAGCTCAGATCACTGCAGAGATGAACAAGTATAATGAGGAGGCTCATAGAGGAGACTGAATTATTATTTTTTTTTTTTGGCAAGGCAATTGGAGTAAAGTGATTTACTCAGGGTCACAAAGCTAGTGTTAAGTATCAAATTTAAACTCAGATCCTCCTGACTTCAGGATCTATTCACTTACCATCTAGCTGTTCCCATTCATTTTTTTTTCTGAGCACCCAACCAACTTGTTGAAGTAACATTATGTAATAGAGAAACTGTATGGTTTAGAGACTGTTTGTAGTTTATAGTTACTTTTTCAAATGCTTCCTGGAGAGACTAGTATTTGAGTGGGTATTTAAATGATGGCTATGGATTCAGCAGGTTTAGAGAGAACAGAAGGGTTTTCCTACCACAGAAGTGGTTTGGGTTAAGTCAGAGGTTAAAAAAAAAAAAGTTCAATCAAATATTTTCTGGTTGAGAAGAGAGGGAGAAATTCAATTTGATAAAATAGATTAATAGGGTAGCATCAAATTGTGGAAGGCCTTGATTGCTAGGCAAAGGAATTTATTTGAGAGGTAATAAAGAGACACTGACAATTTTGGAATAAGAAAATCAGTGATAGATTTTGTGTAATAGCTAGTATTGGAGATAATTTTTAAGGATTTTTTTTCCTATGCTTTGACTCATTTATACCTTAGAAAGATGTATTCTTTCAGGCTTGAATTAGTCAGAGTAAAGAAAGTGTAAAAGAGTGCTTCTTTGCTCCTTTAGCAGGTATGAAAAGTTTCTTAATGTGAGAGGATTAGTAGCTTACCCACTGGCTGAAGACAACTGACATCACATAGAAAGCATTTATTAATTTGCTAAGAGCATCAGCCATACCCATTGATACAATATTTTTTTAAAAAAAGAAAAGAAGCAGCAAGTCAGTCAGCTGCAAAGAGATGAGTTCAAATAATTAAGAACAAATAGCTGCTGGATATGATTTTTTTTTTTTTTTTTTACCTCTCCACTTGGCAGCAAAAGCAAACCAGGTATATGTGTATACAATACTATATGTATGTATGTGTATATATTCAGGTTTATATCACAGAATATCTCATTATTTAACTTTTCCTTTCTCTGTTATGCAACATTTATTGACCTAGAATTGTTTTTTAGGTCATCTAATTCAGTGGTGCCAAATTCAGATAGAAATAGATGGCCAAAATCCACACATAAAAATCCCTGAGGACTGCATATTATTTGTTTTCAAATGTAACATTACCTTTGTATTTTAATTATATTTTTATTTATTTTGGGGGGGAGTCAGGCATGTGACTTGAGAGCTATGTATTTGACACCTCTGTCAACTCAATTATCCTCAATTTTTTTAGTTAAAATCAAACCTTGCAAGATTATATTATAATGCAAGTGTCAAGTAGCAGAGGGGAGACTGGACCCCAGATATTTGGAGGGCAGATTCAGTACATTTGTTTTTATATAAGATTGTCGAGAGACAATAACAGAAACAAGAAGATTGTCACCAACACTGAAGGTTGTATAATATATATGTATGTATAAAGTATAATATTCTTTTCTTGAGGGAAGTATAATAGGATTGTTTCCTGATAGAAGAGAACTTTGGGAGGGTCTATGTGACATTAAATTGTATTGAAGATGGGGAATGCTTAGAAGTCAGAGTGGAAGACTTTGAGGCACCTTTGGGAAAAAAAAAAGAATGTATCTAAAAATCATTTTAACTGTTAAAGTTGATAACTGATATGAACCTACATGACTCCCAAAGGGGAAAATAGCCATTCATTGGACTTGACTGGACTAGAAGGCTGAAGCTCAAGTTGAGCCTCTCTTGACACAGCTTTCTGGTGAGTTCTGGCCATATTGACATGGCTTCCTAACAAAGAAGTGCTGATACACATTTAACAACTGAATTTTGTATGGAGGGGTATAATGCAGAAGTTTAATTTGCATTTTTAGTATTTTCTCCATAATTTTAAAGACTAGATAATCAACAACAACAACAAAATAAATCATGCCCTTATTTATGTTGTTCCACTCATTAAGTATGAGTGAATGATTTTACGATAAGTAGAAGTCAGAAGGAGAAGCATGTTTTGAAGATAAGAGAATTAGTCACATGGCTTTAAATGTGGGTACCTTAGGTACTCTCCAACCTAAGTATGAGGAGGGGAGAAAGTACCAAAGAGAGGTCATATCCTTGAACCTGCCCAGTGGGAAGAGATGGTTTCTCTAAGAGTATTATTATCTTTTACTTTTTTCATTTGTAAAGAAGGAAAGTCTTCTTCAACCACATTCTGTTTTCCATAATACCTGATGGCAATAGAGACAGAGTAAAAAGTATAACTGAAATAATAGCATGTGTGTATACACACACATATATACTACATACACATGTATATACATATACACACACCATCATCATCATCATCCCACCTCATGAGAAACTATTGTATTACTCTAAATATGTGTGTGTATATATGTGCTTTTTGTATATACATATATACCACACAGACACAAAAATATACTTACACTATTATACAAAAGTATGTATATATTAGTATATATGTGTGTATCTAAATATCTATTTCTATATCTATATTCATATACCCAGACTCATACATACATATATAATGAATTATGCAGAATAAAGTCAACATCAAACAGTTGCTAGACTAAGGGTAATACAGTAGTTTCTCATGAGGTAGGATGATGTAATGAAGCTTGGAATCAGAAGACACCTCAATTTGAATCCTGGCTCTGACAATAATTGTGTAACTTTGGATGCATCCCTTAATCATTAACTTCTTTTTCCTCATCTATAAATAGGGAAATTTTCAATAATTAACTTTCTGGTTTGTTGTAAGAAAAGACTTCAGGAACCTTCAAAATGCTATGTTATGGTGAATTATTGTCATCTTGTAAATGCATACAGTCTTAATTTCTTTGAAAGAGTGCTCATAAGTAAAATAGTGGGAAGGAGGGAAAGGGGAAAAGGAATAGCATCTGAATTCCTAAAGAAGTTAAGAGAGCTGTAAGAAGAAATAGACAGCAAAACTATAATAGAGTCGGGAGATCTCAACCTTGCTCTCTCAGAATTAGATAAATCAAACCACAAAATGAATAAGAAAGAAATTAAAGAGGTAAATAGAATGCCAGAAAAGTTAGCTATAATAGATCTTTGGAGAAAATTGAATGGAGACAGAAAGGAGTACACTTTTTTTTCAGCAGTTCATGGAACCTATACAAAAATTGACCATGTATTAGGACAAAAAGACCTCAAAATCAAATGCAGAAAGGCAGAAATAGTAAATGCATTTTTTTTCCAGATCACAATGCAATAAATATTACATTCAGTAAAAGGCCAGGGGAAAATAGACCAAAAAGTAATTGGAAACTAAATAATCTCATCCTGAAGAATGAATGGTGAAACAGCAAATCATAGACACAATCAATAATTTCATCCAAAAAATGACAATAATGAAACAACATACCAAAATTTGTGGGATGCAGCCAAAGCGGTAATGAGGGGAAATTTTATATCTGTAGATGCTTACTTGCATAAAATATAGAAAGAGAACATCAGTGAGTTGGCCTTGCAACTAAAAAGGTTAGAAAAAGAACAAATTAAAAATCCCTAATAATGCCAAACTTGAAACTCTAAAAATAAAAGGAGAGATTAATAAAATTGAAAGTAAAAAAAAAAAAACCAAACTATTGAACTGATAAATAAAACTGAAAGTTGGTTTTATGAAAAAACCAACAAAATAGATAAACTTTTAATTAATTTGATTAGAAAAAGGAAAGAGGAAAATCAAATTGTTAGTCTCAAAAATAAAAAGGGAGAACTTTCCACCAATGAAGAAGAAACTAGAGCAATTATCAGGTGTACTATTCTCTCTAAAATGTTATGTTCTCTGTAGAAGTTTTCTTGGCATCTCTGGGAGCAGCCTTCATTTCAGTTCAGTAATCACCACACATGCATCCAGGGGTTAAAGTCCAAATCCTTTATTGTCTCCTTCAAAGTTTTGTCTCCTTCACTTGGGACTTGGCTAGTTTTTCTGGAGGCCTATCTCTGTCCTTGGTTCTGAGAGCTTGAACTCCCGCCTGCCTTCTCTGGCTTTTGAATTTCCCCAATCCAAAGGTTTGTGCTTTAGCCTGCAGCCACCTTAAAGGTAGACGATGGAATGAATCTGTCTCAGCCTCAGAGAGCTTCTAGTGTGGTTGTCTCTTCTGGCCCTGAGAGCTTCTCGCTTATATATGCCACACTGAGTGCAAACCAATAATTATATCACTAGGAAACTATTATTTGTTGTAGTATTAAATCAATGCTAAACTAGATATAACCATTGTCTCCTCAATTCCACTTAGTACCTTGTTTCAAATTCTGGCCCATAACATCTCCTTGTAGGATTAAATCAATCATACTGAACCATGCTAAATTAGATAACTATTGTCTATCAATTCCACTGACTTAGTACTTTGTAAGAATCCTTTGTTTTAAGTTCAGAGTTCTGGCCCATAACAATCAGGAGTTACTTTGCCCAATTTTATGCCAATACATTTGACAACCTAAGTGAAAATGGAGGAATGTCTACAAAAATATAGATTGCCCAGATTAACAGAAGAGGAAATAAATCACTTAAATAGTCTCATTTTATTTTATTATTTTTTATTTTTTTAATTTAATAGCCTTTAATTTACAGGATATATACATGGGTAACTTTACAGCATTAACAATTGCCAAACCTCTTGTTCCAATTTTCACCTCTTACCCCCACCCCTCCCTAAATGGCAGGATGACCAGTAGATGTTAAATATATTAAAATATAACTTAGATACACAATAAGTATACATGACCAAAACATTATTTTGCTGTACAAAAAAATCAGACTCTGAATTATTGTACAATTAAGCTTGTGAAGGAAATCAAAGATGCAGGTGTGCATAAATATAGGGACTAGAATTCAATGTAATGGTTTTAGTCATCTCCCAGAGTTCTTTTCTGGGTATAGCTAGTTCAGTTCATTACTGCTCCATTAGAAATGATTTGGTTGATCTCGTTGCTGAGGATGGTCTGATCCATCAGGACTGGTCATCATCTAGTATTGTTTTTGAAGTATATAATGATCTCCTGGTCCTGCTCATTTCACTCAGCATCAGTTCGTGTAAGTCTCTCCAGGCCTTTCTGAAATCATCCTGTTGGTTTATTTCTTACAGAACAGTAATATTCCATAATTTTCATATACCACAATTTATTCAGCCATTCTCAACTGATGGACATCCATTCAGTTTCAGTTTCTAGCCACTACAAAAGGGCTGCCACAAACATTCGTGCACATACAGGTCCTTTCCCTTCTTTATAATCTCTTTGGGATATAATCCCAGTAGTAACACTGCTGGATCAAAGGGTATGCACAGTTTGATAACTTTTTGAGCATAGTTCAAACTACTCTCAAAATGGTTGGATTCGTTCACAACTCCACCAACAATGAATCAATGTCCCAGTTTTCCCATCCCCTCAACAATCAACATTATTTTTCCTGTCATCTTAGCCAATCTGACAGGTGTGTAGTGTATCTTAGAGTTGTCTTAATTTGCATTTCTCTGATTAATAGTGACTTGGAGCATCTTTTCATATGACTAGAAATAGTTTCAATTTCTTCATCTGAGAATTGTCTGTTCATATCCTTTGACCATTTTCAATTGGAGAATGAAGCTGATTTTTATAAATTAGAGTTAATTCTCTATATATTTTAGAAATGAGGCCTTTATCAGAACCTTTGACTGTAAAATATTTTCCCAGTTTATTGCTTCCCTTCTAATCTTGTCTGCATTAGTTTTGTTTGTACAAAAACTTTTCAGTTTGGTATAATCAAATTTTCTATTTTGTGATCAGTAATGATCTCTAGTTCTGCTTTAGTCATAAAGACCTTCCCCTTCCACAGGTCTGAGGTAAACTATCCTATGTTCCTCTAATTTATTAATAATTTCATTCTTTATACCTGGTCATGAACCCATTTTGACCTTATCTTGGTGTACGCGTTAAGTATGGATCAATGCCTAGTTTCTGCCATATTAGTTTCCAATTTTCCCACAATTTTATCAAACAGTAAGTTCTTATCCCAAAAGCTGGGATCTTTGGGTTTGTCAAAGACTAGGTTGCTATATTTGTTGACTGTTTTATCCCTTGAACCTAATCTATTCCACTGATCAACTAATCTATTCCTTAGCCAATACCAAATAGTTTTGGTAACTGCTGCTCTATAGTATAGTTTTAGATCTGGTACAGCTAAGCCACCATCATTTGATTTTTTTTCATTAATTCCTTGAAATTCTTGACCTTTTGTTTTCCATATGAACTTTGTTGTTATTTTTCTAGGTCATTAAAATAGTTTTTGGGAGTCTGATTGGTATAGCGCTAAATAAATAGAGTTAGTTTAGGTAATATTGTCATCTTTATTATATTTCTCGCCCTATCCAAGAGCATTTAATATTTTCTATTGGTTATATCAGACTTAATTTGTGTGAAAATTGGTCTGTAAATTTTGCTCATAAAGTTTCTGATTTTCCCTTGGCAGATAGATTCCTAAATATTTTATATTATCAGTAGTTACTTTAAATGGAATTTCTCTTTGTAACTCTGACTGTTGGATTTTGTTAGTGATATATAAGAATGCTGATGACTTATGTGGGTTTATTTTATAACCAGCAACTTTGCTAAAGTTGTGGATTATTTCTAATAACTTTTTAGCAGAATCTCTGGGGTTCTCTAAGTATACCATCATGTCATCGGCAAAGGTGATAATTTGGCTTCCTCATTGCCTATTCTTATTCCTTTAATCTCTTTCTCAGCTCTTATTGCTATAGCTAGCGTTTCTAATACAATATTAAATAGTAACGGTGATGAAGTAGGGCAACCTTGTTTCACTCAGATCTTATTGGGAATGGTTGCAGTTTGTCTCCAATTACATATGATCTTACTGATGGTTTTAAATAGATGCTGCTGATTATTTTAAGGAAAAAGTCCATTTATTCCTATACTCTCAAGTGTTTTTAATAGGAATGGATGTTGGATTTTATCAAATGCTTTTCTGCATCTATTGAGATGATCATATGGTTTTTGTTAATTTGGTTATTGACATTGGCCAATTATATTGATAGTTTTCCTAATATTAGACCAGCCCTGCATTCCTGGTATAAATCCTACTTGTTCATAGTGTATTATCTTGGAGATGATTTTCTGTAGTCTTTTTTGCTAGTATCTTATTTAAGATTTTAGCATCAATATTCATTAGGGAGATTGGTCTATAATTTTCTTTCTCTGTTTTCAGCCTACCTGGTTTAGGTATCAGCACCATGTCTGTGTCATAGAAGGAATTTGGTAGGACTCCTTCATTCCCTATTTTATCAAATAATTTATATAGCATTAGGGCCAATTGTTCTTTAAATGTTTGGTAAAATTCACATATAAATCCATCTGGTCCTAGGGATTTTTTCTTAGGGAGTTGTTTAATTGCCTGTTCTATTTCTTTTTCTGAAATGGGACTATTCAAACAATTTACTTCTTCCTCTATTAGTCTGGGAAGTCTGTATTTTTGGAGGTAGTCATCCATTTCACTTAGGTTATCAAATTTATTGGCATAAAGTTGAGCAAAATAACTCTTATTATTTCTCTAATTTCCTCTTCATTGGTGGAAAGTTCTCCCTTTTCATTTTAAGACTACTAATTTCATTTTCCTCCCTCCTTTTTCTAATCAGATTTACTAAGAGCTTATCTATTTTATTGGCTTTTTCATAGAACCAACTCTTAGTTTTATTAATTAGTTCAATAGTTTTTTTACTTTCAATATTTTTAATTTCTCCTTTTAATTTTAGAATTTCCAATTTAGTATTTGATTGGGGTTTTTAATTTGGTCTTTTTAGTTTTTTTAGTTGCAAAGCCCAATTCATTAATCTTTTCTTTCTCTGTTTTATTCAAGTAAGCCTCTAAGGATATAAAATTCCCTCTTATTACCACTTTGGCTGCATCCACAAATTTTGGTATGATGTCTCATCATTGTCATTATCTTGAGTGAAATTATTAATTGTATCTATAATTTGCTGCTTCACCCAATCATTCTTTAAGATGAAGATTGTTTAGTTTCCAATTACTTTTTGGTCTATTTCCCCCTAACTTTTTGTTGAATGTAGTTTTTATTGCATCATGATCTGAAAAGAAAGCATTTACTATTTCTGCTTTCTTGCATTTTAATTTAAGGTCTTTATGTCCTAATATATGGTCAATTTTGAATAGGTTCCATGAACTGCTGGAGAAAGAACGTATATTCTCTTCTATCTCCATTCAATTTTCTCCAAGATCCAACATACCTAATTTTTCTAATATTATATTTACTTCTTTAATTTCTTTCTTATTTGTTTTGTGGTTTGGTTGTCTAATTCTGAGGTGCAAGGTTGAGGATCTCCTACTATTACAGTTTTGTTGTCTATTTCTTCTTGCAACTCTCTTAACTTCTCACTTTAGGAAGCTGGAGTGCCATACCACTTGGTGCATATATGTTTAATATTGATATTGCTTCGTTGTTTATGCTACCCTTTAGCAGGATGTAGTTTCCTTCCTTTATCTCTTTTAATTAGATCAATTTTTACTTTTGCTTGATCTGAGATAAGGATAGGCTACCTACTTTTTGACTCACCTGAAGCATAATAGATTTTGCTCCAGCCTTTTACCTTTACTCTATGTATCCCCCTGCTTTAAATGTGTTTCTTGTAAACAACATATTGTAGGGTTCTGACTTTTGATCAGTCTGCTATCTGCCTCCTCTTTTGGGGAGTTCATCCCATTCACATTTACAGTTAGAATTACTAAATCTGTATTTCCTGCCATCCCTAATAACCCCAGATTGTGCTTTACTTATTCTTGCCTCCCCAACCCTCTTTCCCCTTTTAAACTTATGTACCCCTCTTGTGTCACGATCTTATCCTCTTTATATTCCCTCCCTCCCCCTTTGAGTCTTTCCCCTTCCTTCCCTTATTACTCTTTTCTTTCCTTTTCCTCTCCCCGTTTTTAATGAGGCGAGGAGAATTTTCTCTAAAACAAATGTCAATTATTTTTCCTTTGAGCCAACTCTGTGGAGTAAGATTCACACAATGTTCCTCCCCTCTCTAAATTCCCTCAGATATGATAAGTTTCCTTAGCCTCTTTGTGGGATGTGGTTTCCCTCTTTTTATCCCTCCTTCCCACCTTATTCTGCCATCATCCCTTTTCCATATCTACTTCCCTTTTTTATGTTATATCAGTATTATCAAATTTTACATGTATTTTTTTTGTATATCCACAACAGAAATACAATTCTCAAAGAGTTATTTTACCTTTTCTGCATCTCTTGAGTTCTATTCTTGGAGATCAAATTTTTGTTTAGTTCTGGTTTTCTTCAGAAACAAATGGAATTCATTTGTTTCATTAAACGTCCATCTTCTTCCCTGGAAGAAAATGCTCAGCTTAGCTGGGTATTTTATTCTTGGCTGCATCCAAGTTCTTGTGCCTTTCAGATATCATATTCCAGGCCCTTCTTTCCTTTAATGTAGAGGCAGCCAGATCTTGGGTGATCCTTATTGTGGCACCTCAGTATTTAAATGGTTTTTGGCTGCTTGTAAAATTTTTTCCTTAATCTGATAGTTCTGAAATTTTGCCACAATATTCCTTGGGGTTTTTATTTTAGGGTTTTCTTTCAGAAGGTGTTCGATGAATTCTTTCAATGCCTATTTTACTTTCTGATTCTATTACATCTGGGCAGTTCTCTTTGATGATTTCTTGTAAAAATAGTATCTAGGCTCTTTTTTTCATCATAGTTTTCGGAAAGTCAATAATCCTCAGATTATCTCTCCTAGATCTATTTTCCAAGTCTGTCATTTTAGCAAGTAGATAATTCATGGTTTTTCAGTTTGTCATTTTTTGGTTTTGCTTGACTGATTCTTGCTGTCTCAATGCATCATTAGTTTCAATTTGTTCAGTTCTAATTTTTAAAGAATTATTTTCTTCATTAGCTTTTTTTGCTTCTTTCTGTATGTGTCCAATTGAGTTTTTGAATGTATTGTTTTGGTCTGTGGAATTTTTCCATTTCACTAATTTTTTTTTTTAGTGAATTATTTTCTTTTCAATTCACAGATCCTACTTTCTAGTAGATTCTTTATTTTTCAATTCACAATTCTTACTTTCCTGTGATTTTTTATTTTTCCAATTCACCAATTTGCACTTCCTGGGAGTTTTTAACTTTTCAATTCGTATTTCAGGAATTGTTTTGCTCTCTTATAAGGCTTCTCTTTCCTTTCCCCATTTATCTTCTAACTCTCTTTTGAGACTTTTAATGGTCTCTTCTATAGAAGCATTATGTAAAGGAGGACAGTCTGATGCATTTTTGCTGTTTGAGGTCTCTTCAGGTTTGCTGACCTGCTCTTTTCTGCATAGAAGCTGTCGATGGTTCTTTTCATCTTTTTATTCATGTTTTAAAGCCTTTAGGGTGGTCTCCTAGGCAAGGGGTTACCAGCTTCCTCTGCAGAGCAGGGAAAGATGTAAACCGATTTCCGGCTCAGGTATGGGAGTGCTCTGGGTGAGAGTTTTCCCTTCCCCCAACAGGAGTGGATTCAGCACTGGCGGAGCTATCAAACTGTAGTAGGGCTGAGTGGATTATCGATTGCCCTAGGCTAGAGACTAAGTGGTGAAAGTGTCACCGCCCAGGCCGGAGCCTCTTGTGGGTCTGTGAGTATTAGCAGCTGACAGCAGAACGCAGACAGCCACAAACTCTGCCCAGTGTCTCTGCCTGATGCCAAGTCAGCCCTGGAAAAGCTCTATGCTAAGCCGAGCTCCCCACTGCGCAGATTGGAGGCTAACCGGGCTCGTCCTCCTGCCGTGCAGGATCACAACTGCCCAAGGAAAAGCCCCTTACTGCGGGTTGGGGCTGCGGCGCTTGTGCTGAGATCTGTGCCTTCACCCTGGGTTTGAGACTCTCCTCGAGAACCTAATTTCTCTCCCAGTCTGCGCCGATCTCCCCCTGGCCCCTGGCCCCGGAACCAACCTTTTTGCGAGACTGCAGATTTTTCTTCGGCCGGTGAGTTGTTCTACTTCTTATCTTTACGAATTGTAGCAGTCAAGACTATTTTTGAGGCTCGATATAATATTGATAAAGAGGGTAAGAGAAGAGCTTAGAAAGACGCGTGTGTCTTCTCCGCCATCTTGGCTCCGCCTCTAAATAGTCTCATTTTAGAAAAAGAAATAGAACAAGCTATTAATCAACTCCCTAAGAAAAAATCCCTGGGATCAGATGGATTTGCATGTGAATTCTACCAAACATTTAAAGAAAAATTAACTCCAATATTATATAAACTATTTGAAAAATTAGGGAATGAAGGACTCCTACCAAATTCCTTTTATGACACAGACATGGTACTGATACTAAAACCAGGTAGGATGGAAACAGAAAAATAAATAATAGTCCAATCACCTTAATGAATATTGATGCAAAAATCTTAAATAAAATATTAGCAAAGAAATTACAGAAAATCATTCCCAGGATAATACACCATGACCAAGTAGGATTTACACCAGGAATTCTGGGATGGTTCAATATTAGGAAAACTATTAGCATAATTAGCTACATCAATAACCAAATTAACAATTTTAAAGAAGAACTCATACCTCACTTCCAATTCAATATTCTGTGAACAGCCAATAAAAGTCATATTTAACAAAAGAATGCTTTTGGATGTGAGTACTAAGTAGTTATAGGAAAATGTACAGAGGCCCTCAAAGACATTTCTGAGAGCTTTTCAGAATTTCCAAGTTAAGAAGAGAATGGATCCAAGTGTGGGTAAGATTTACTTAAGATAATTCTTTGCAAAGGAACTTAGTGACATACATTTATATTGAACTTTCAAGAGTCTAAACAGATACATTTGAAGGCAGATAGCATTTCCTCAGATCATTTCAGCATTTCAGCAAATCAGAGGAGCCTCATTATTTTCCCCCATTATATGTATATAAGTTTTTCCTTTTTTATCTGGTTCTCTTTGGTGGAAAGAAAGACACAGATCTTATATCTGTTTATGTTTAGAATCATTTAATAACCACTCCAGAAGGCTCTAGAAATAGAATCTGATCCTGAAATGTTTTGAGTCCTTATCTATGAAGGAAAGAGGAATGGAGAGGAAAGAAGATGGGGAGGGTAGGGAGGGAAAAAAAAGAAGAGAATCAGGGAGGAACAAAGAAAAGCAGAGAAAAGAAAGAGAGGAAAGAGAATAAAGGAGAAAATAAGAAAAAATGGGAGGGATAGAGTGAATCAGTGTTTGAAAGAAAAAGAGTGAGAGAGAGAAAGCTGGGAGAGAGGGATGGATATTTATTAGTTTATTATATTATATTAAATACAATATGGAATATATTTAATATAATATTTTAAATCATTTTATTATAGTTAATATTTTATTTTATATTATTTATATTATATTATATTAGTTTATTATATGTTATCTGGCATATAACCCTATATCAATCATTGATTGGCCACCAACAGGTCCCAAGACAAGCCCTAGTTGATCATTGTTTGGGTCCTGATTGACTCAAAGTAAATGCAAACAGAAGTGTCTTCAATTTCCAGATTTATTTATTTAGATTTTATTTTTGAACTAAGTGAATGAAGAGATTCTTTGCCTTAAGTGCTGACTAGCCTTAATCAATAAATGGATGTAGTCTCAGTCAAACAGACCGGCTGAAGATCTTAACGTAATAAAAAGGTCAAGTGTAATGATCTTTCTAAAATGTAATGTTCTCTGTTGAGGTTTCCTTGGGGTCTCTGGGAGCAGCCTTCATTTTAGTTCAGTAATCACTACAAGAGCAGTCTAGGGGTTAAAGTACAAATCCTTTATTGTCTCCTTCAAAGTCCTATCTCCTTCACTTGGGGCTCGGCTAGTTTTCTGGAGACCTATCTCTCTCCTTGGTTCCAAGAGTTTGAACTCTTGCCTCCTTCTCTGCCCTCTGAGTATAAACCAATCATTATATCACTAGGAAACCATTATTTGTTGTAGGATTAAATCAGTGCTAAACTAGATTTAACTATTGTCTCCTCAATTCCACTTAGTACCTGGCCTGTTAACAATCCAGGTATCCCATTCATCCAGGACCCTCTCCAGTCATTTTGATCTATGTCTTGCTACTGGACCCAAATGGCTCTGGTGGGGAAAGTGAAGCAAGTGACTGTACAGCCTTCTGTCCCTTAAATACAACTTACTTGCATGTCATGGCATCATTTCCCTGATGTCTTGGTTCTCTTTGAGAACAAAGAACAAATAACAACAACAATAGTTGGGCTGTTATAATGAAATGGCATTCTGCCTTGGCTTTTCTAATCACGAGAAATTACCATTGGGCATACAAGTATTGGCAGGTGACTGGAGAGTCAGGAGAGGTGGGATATGAGAATCAGAAAAACATTAGGTAGCAGCAAGAGAGTCCAAAAGAAATGTGAAAGTTAGTCCTTTATGAAGTATCCTTTTGGTCACATGCAGGGACTGGTTTTGTCAATTGACAACACTTCTATCCAGATACCTTGGGATTTAGAGTAAAATTAGAGTCTGGTTTACAAAATATTGTGTATAAGTTTGGAATTTTATAACCTTGCTTACTAGAGATCCTATTTCCCCTCAAAACACAACATGATGTAATTGAGAGGGCACTGGACTAGAAGTCTGAAAAATCTGTCTTTAAATCCTGCCCGAGACACTGGAGGAATACATACTCATCACACAAAAAAGAAATAGAAGATAAAAATAAAAATCCATATTTGCAAACATTTGAAAGTATATGCAACATATCATATCTGTGGATTTCCCACCTCTACAAAGGATTGGGGTGGAGATGTCTTCAAGTTTCTCTTCTTTGGAGTCATGTTTATTCTTTGTAATTTTGTAACATTCATTCTTTAATGTTGTTCTTTCCATGTAATCATTGTTATATTGCTTTCTTCCCTCTATTTAACTCGCTCTGTGTCAGACCATTCAATTTTTTTCCATGTTTCATTGTATTCATCATATCAAGTAAAGTCAACAAAATCTACAAAACACAACATTTTAAAAATTATTTTAAAAATTTATTTATTTTTTATGGTTTTACATATACAGTTAAAAAACATATTTCCTGATGATTCATGTTGGGAGAGAACAAAAGTGCAAAAGTATAAGAGAGAGAAAAAAAAATGAACGTTGCAAGAGTTGATTTACATTCAGTGTCTAAAGTTCTCTCTTTAGATGCAGATGGCATTTTCCATCCAAAGCTTATTAGCATTGCCTTAGATCAATGAACTGCTGAGAAGAACCACCACTGCATCATTGCTGTTATTGTGTATGCTGTATTCCTGGTTCTGCTTGTTTTGCTCAGCATCAGTTCATGTAAATCTTTCCAAGTCTTTCTAAAATAATATTGTTCATCATTTTTTATAGAATATTCTAGAATAATATTCTAGAATAATTCTAGAATTCTAGAAGAATATTATAAAATAATAATATTCCATTACTTTCATATACTATAATTTGATTGATGTACACCCATTCATTTTCCAATTCTTTCTCATGTCAAAAAGAGCTGCTGCAAAATTTTTTGTACATGTCTTTTCCCCTCCTTTATGATTTTCTTAGGAAACAAACCTAGTAGTAGTACCCTTGGATCATAGGGTATGCACAGTTTGATAGCCCTTTGGGCATAGTTCCAAATTATTGGATTGGATCAGAATCTTTAGCTCTCCAGAATCATTGGATCATTTCCACCAGCAATGCATTAATATCCCAATTTTCCCACATCCCTTCCAACATTTATCACTATCTTTTCTTGTTATCTTAGCCTATCTGAGAAGTATGAGGTGGTATAGCAGAGTTGTTTTAATTTGCATTTTTCTAATCAGTGATTTAGAGAATTTTTTCAAATAACTATAGATAATTTTAATTTCACCATCAGAAAATATCCTTTGACCATTTATCAATAGGAGAATGATGTGTATTCTTATAAATTTGACATAATTATATATTTTTAGAAATAAGACCTTTATAAGAAAGATTGGCTGTAAAATTTTTTTCCCAGCTTTGTGCTTCCCTTTTAATTTAACATAATCAGTTGTTCATTTTGCATTTCATAATGTTCTCTAGTTCTTCTTTGGTAATAAATTCCTCCCTTTTTCAAAGATCTGATATGTAAACTCTCTTTTGCTCTCCTAATAAAGCACATTTATAAAGCATTTATCATATGCCAAGTACAATTCTAAATTCTGGAAATAAAAATATAAACAAAAAAGAAAGACATTCTCTGCCCTCAAGGAGTTTATCTTCTAAAGGGAGAAGGGAACATATAGGAGGATGTGAAGAGCTATGGAAGAGAAAGGGTAGAGAACCTGTAATGTCAGGACTGCAGCCTGGAGAAGACTGAATGACAAAATAGCTGGGCTCAGCCCTTAAAACATAAGTTTTGAGAGGAACTAGTAAATCAGAGAAAGAGAAAACACAACAGAATATTTTCTGATATGAAAATTTCAGGGGTGAAGTGAACATTAGAGTTGAAGGGATTTCTGTGGCATGATAGAGAATATCCAGAGACATATCCATTGTTTCTGACAAGAGAGTAATATTCCATTTCATTCATATACCTCAGTTTGTTCAGATATTCCTTAGCTGATGGGCATCTCCATTGTTTTCAATTCTTTGCTATTACAAAAATTATTATTGTAAATATTTTGGTGTATTTGGGAAATCTCTTCATTTCAGTGACCTTATTTTTTTTTAATGCTTAATACTGGAAAACCTGGGTCAAAAGATATAAACATTATACTCACTATATTTGCATAATTCCAAAATGATTCCATTTAGAATGGTTGCATTGATTTACATCCCTTACAACATTAATTATTCCCAGGTAGTGGCCCAGTAGACAAAGTACTAGAATTGGAGTCAGGAAGACTTGAATTCAAATCCAGTCTCAGATAATTGCTTCCTGTGTGATTCTAGGCAAGTCATTTTAATCTTTGTCTGCCTCAGTTTCATTGTCTGTGTAAAGGAATAATAGCACCTAACTCAAAGGGTTGCTTTGAGAATTAAGTGGAATAATCTTTGTATTTTGAAAACTTTAAAGTACTACATAAAAATCCTATATAAAACTAATGTCTTTTCTCATCTTTACCAGTTTTCAGTATGTCAAGTGATACACTGAGGTTATTTTGATTTACATTTCTTTTATTATTAGTAACTTGGAACATTCTTTCAAATGGTATTGTAATTCTTCTTCTGAGAACTATTTGTTAATATCTTTTGCTCCCTTATCTACAATAGGTATTTAACAAAAGTTTGTTGAAAGAATAAAAACATTCCTAACATTAACTTCCAAATGACTACTAGACTTGTGTCGTTTTGGGTCCTCTGTTTTCTGAATTTGTGATTTGCTGCTGGCTTCTACAAGAAACACTGCCTGCTCACGTGAGCATGTTGGAGATCATTTCTTTCTTCCCTGGATCTATTGATAGAAATTTAATGAAATAAATTCAAAAGTCTGATCTTTCTGCTTTTTCTTCACTATATACACAGAAATGGAAATACAACTTTTGTATTAATCAACTCAACATCATGTAGATTGCTGAAGAATATTTGAGAACAATCATAGGTGGAATCTTGACAGAATTTTATTTGAGTTACTTTCTCCAACAAATGTTTCTTTCCTTCTTTCCTCCCTGGAATTGATGTTGTATGCCATGAATAATGTAGCATAAAGAAAACGCCTGCTGTGTTGATGGGTGGCAGTCTCAGCTGGCAAGTTTAGCTAGTATTATGGTAGAATGGACAATTTAACGTCTTTGGAATATAGAAAGAAAATAAATTTCTTTTGGATACTAAACTTTGAAAACAACTTTATAGTGGTGTCTACTTGTCGTTCTTAAAAGATCCTGAGTTAGAAGGTGTTGAACCTGGAAGGAAATGAGAAGAGGAATTTTTGTCTTCTAATGAAGAAGAAAAATTAGAAATAGTGAAATTGTTAATGATATGAAGAAACGGAAAAATATTTCAGCAGTCTTTTCTTCCTTACTCCTTTCCTCCCTCCCTCCTCCTTTCTTCCCTCCCTCTATTCCTTCCCTCTTTCCCTCCCTTTTTCCTTCTCTCCCTTTATTACTTCCCTTCCTCCCTCCCTCCAATCTTCCTTCCCTAAACCTTTCTCTCTTCCTTCCTTTCCTCTCTTACTCCCTCCTATCTTCTTTCCTTCCCTCCCTCCCTCCCTCCCTCTCTCTCTCTCTCTCCCATCTTTACTTCCTTTCCTTTCTTCCTGCCTCCATTCCTCTTTTTCTCCCTTCCTCCCTCACTTTCTCCCATTTTCCCTTTTCTTCCTTTCTCCCTTGCTCCCTCCTTCCCTCTGGTCTTCCCTCCCTTCTTTCCCCCATTCCTTCCCTCCTTCCTTTTTTTCCTTCTTTCCTTCCTTCTTTCTTTTTTTCTCTTTTTCATTCTCTTTTAGTTCTTTAGCAAATATATTTTCCACTACCCACTAAATTAATATTTTTGTCTGATCATATCACTATTTAACAAAAAAAAATCTCCAATGTCTTCTATGTCTTGTTTTTAGTATAAAATTCAAAATCCTCAACTTGTCAGTTGAAGGTTCATAGTCTGGCTCCTACCTTTTCAGTTTTATTTCGTATTATATTCCCTTGGCTCCTTCATACCTTTTTAATATCTATTAAATTGCACTTCGTGACAACTTCCTACACATAGAATACCATCTTTGACCTTTGCCTTTCCATGTAAAAATTCACTCCTCCCCTCAATTCTGCTCTATAAGATCACTACCTTTTTTTGAAGCTAAGTTCAAATATCATCAGTACATAAGGCTTTTCTTTCATTCTCCTTGAAATATAAATGTTGAATCTAACGTAAATGTTGAATCTCCCTATTAGAATGTAAATTCCTTGAGGGCAAGAATTGTTTCATTTTTATATTTGTATTCCTAGCATCTAGCAATTTTTTGCACTTAATAATTGCTGAATTGAATCACATTTCTTCCACCAGAAGGAAAAGGACCAGGGCAAGAAAATCATCCAACTCTATTCCATAAGGATTATCTGTCTTGTTTTTTGCTTTTTGTTACTCTGAATACATAGTGAAAAGAGCATGAAGACCTTTTCTTTTTTCAGTATTTGAAGTCATTTTTAAGGGCCTTTTCCCTCCTTTCTTCCCTTCCCAGATCATATTAACTAAATCATCAGCACCAACTTTTGAGGTTAGTTTCAGTTGTCCCCTTTTTGTAGGGTTTTAGATGGGAACAGGCAGGTGTGGCAATTGGGGTTAAGTGACTTGCCCAGGGTCACACAGCTAGAAGTGTTAAGTGTCTGAGGCTAGATTTGAATTCAGGTCCTCCTAACTTTACGGTTGGTGCTCTATCCACTACACCAACTACTTGCCCCAGGCAGGTGTGCTTCTAATTGAATTATCTCAAGTGAAAGATCATTTTCCATCTTATTGTGGTAGGTTTTCAGGAACAAATATCTCAATTTACCCAGTAGGACAGATGGCAATTCATAGGAATCCTACACAAGATCATAAACAAAAAGCACTGTAGTTTCAAATTTCAAACACTTATCTCAGCATAGGGTCAGTTTAAAACAGTTTTTGGATATCCTCTGAGAGTAGGTGTTGCCCCTATCCTGAAGGGAGACTTTCTTTTGGTTGCTGTTATTGCCAATTATTTGGAATATTTACAATTCTTACAGCAGGACAGTCATTACGACTATATGGCATCATTTAAGGCTGTTATTTAGTTTTCATAGTGAGTATGTTGGGTAAACACATATACTATACATGGAAAATTCTTAGAATAGCATTCTGAATTTTGCATTTTTATTTTAAAGTTTGTTGGTTTTCTAATATTAATCCAAGAGAGTAAAAAGTTAACTATTCAGGGATAAGTGTAACAATTAAGCAATATGATATGATGGAAATGGTCAGGGCTTTGAAGTTAGAAGATTTCAGTCCAATGGCCAGTTCTGCTATATACTATATATGCTATATATACTTATCTGTGTATATAAAATATAAAGTCCCATAGAATATAGAGTGTCTAAAGACAAGGAGTATTTTGTCATTGCATTTCCAGCACTTAGCACACAGTAAAACATTTTATAAATGTTTGTTTGATAGATTGTATGATCATGGACAAGTTATAACCTCTTGGAATGTCAGTTTTCCTGTTTTAATGAAAAAGTTAAATTAGATTTTCTCTACACTTCCTTATAGTTCTGATGCCAAATCTTCCAGCCAATTGGAAAATGGATACAATGAAAATATATTACAACTGCTGCTCCTTTCCTTTAGTTTTGCACACTGGGGGTGGCTGTTTCTGGGAAGTTTTATAGTTCTTTGTGCACAAAGCTCTTAGCTCAGTGTGACAACTCTATGTGGCCATATGCCCATCACAGAATAATATTAAAGTGCCTCATTAAGTAGTGTTCTCTCCTCTTTGGCATCCTTTTGTTAGCTCTACTCAGTGAGTCAATAAACATTTATTGAGATACCCACTGAGTGAATGACAGGAGTGGAGGGGAAAGAACAATTGTCCATTTTTATCTAGGATCAACCAATAGGAAATGGACTGAAGTTAAAGTAAGAATAATTTTTTTTTGTTCAAAAATTCCTGGCATGGATTACTGGTAGGAATTAAAATTTTCTTCCTAAGGTCCAGTCTCTAAAAACAGGGTACAAAGCCATGTGTATAAAATGAAATGAAAATCTGTAAGGAGACAGAGTCTGAAGAAGTGACAGAATTTTTTTTTTTTAAAAGGAGGGATTCATCAGTTTACAATTAACAATAAGAAAGATAAGAATGCAGATTTGGGGGTTGATTAAGAGAGCTGTCTTAATGAATTTATTTTGATGAGCTTATAAAACTTTGGGCTGAATTTTTCAATAAGTTGTGGTCATACCAGTGATATTTTGTGAAAAGAACTAAAAATATCTGACTAAGTATTGGTTGCTAAGTCTGCCCCCAAGATGAATTGGTTGGTTTGGAGTTATACCTTGGCTTATCCTAAACTATGGGTTTCGCTGATGGGGAATTCTAATTTCAAGATTAACTTTAATTCCAAGACAGGAACTTTTAGAAGAACTCATTGGAAGAGCCAATCCTTTGTGGTGATCCCTAAAAGGGAGATAATAGACTACTAGTCATCTTTACCCCTTCTGCCTCTTTTTTGTAGAAATGCTGAAAGGGTGGGGGATAGTTGAAATGAGGGTATTCTTTTCCCTTCCCCAAAATGTTAATGGTTGTTTTGTAAATTAGGGTCACTCATCAAAACAAGTGGAATGAGGATTTTTTTAGATTCTAGGAATTTAAAAATGAGGACATGTGGGGCTATCTGTGCCCAAAGACAGTGTATCTAAGAAATTATTATCAGGAAAATAGGAAGAGAAATTCTTGGTTAGTTTTAGGGATGAAGGCAAGAAAGAAGAGGTAGCTTACATAGAATATATGACTGTTATTGTTGTTTGTCCTTCCTTCTTGAAGATGACCATGACATCAGGGAGATGATGCCATGATATGCAAGTAAGAGAGCTGTGCAAGGTTACCAACTCACTTTCTCCTCCAGAACCATCTGGGTCCAGTGGTGAGATATAGATTAGAAATTATGGCAATTAATTAACTACTACAAGAAGAATGGCTTTGCCATTCTCTCCAGAGAAGAATCAAAGGACTTGGAGATGTTAATTACTCATCTCTCCTCCCTCTTCCTTTCTTCCACTCTTCCCCCTTACCAAATTCTACACACAGAATGTGTAGATTCTATGAAGGAGAGGGATAAATTAATCCACCTAAGTATAAAAGTATAAACGCATGAGGATCTTTTTCTTTTTTTTTTTCTTTTTTTCCTTTTTTTTTGCTGAAAGCTCACAGTAAGTGGCAGGATTAGAATTTAAATCCTTTGATTCTGAATGCATTTCTATTTTTGCTACTAGGAGGCAACTAGCTGGCAATATGGATAGAGCCAGACCTGAAATTGGAAAGACACATTTTGTGAATTCAAATTTAGCCTTAGACAATCACCAGCTTGACCCTAAGCAAGTCACTTCATCCTGCTTGCCTCAATTCTCTCATCTGTAAAATAAGAGAAAAAATGGCAAACCACTCCAATATCTTGGCCAAGGAAACCCTAAATAGGATCGTGAAAATCCCAAATGGGCTTTCAGACATGACTGAAAATACAATTCCTGTTATAGTACAGCAGCTTGAAAAATAATGTTTCAGTTAATGAGTTTCAATTATCTTTTCACTCTTCTTGTCTCAATTGAAAAATAAGAAAAAGGGGAAAAAGAAAAAAGGAAATTTGTGTAACAAATAAGCATAGTGAAGCAAAACAAATTTCCACCTTCCTCAAATTTAACAATATGATTTATTCTGCATTTTCAATCCATTGCTTCTCTGTAAGGAGGTAGTTAGCATAATTCTTCATTGGTTCCCTAGAATTATGTTTGATTGTTCATTTGATCAGAGTTATTAAATCTTTAAAAAGTGTTTTTCTTTACAATGTTGTTACATATTTTTCCTGGTATTTCTCATTTTCTTCCATCAATTCATGCAAGTCTTCCCAGATTTCTCAAAAATAATCTCTCATAATTTTTTATGGCAATATATTCCACTGCATATATATAAAAGTGTTTTATTGATATTTTTTGTCCTAAAATTACAAACATTTGCAATTACCCTCACTATGTGAGAGGTCTCTTATAACAAAGTGAGAAAAAACTAGTAACATAGTGGTCTCATCTGACAACATATGATGCATTCTACATCTATAACATACCCTCACCTCACCATTAAAAAAAATAAACAGAAATTTATTTTCTTCTCTCTTCTTTACCCATCTCATTTATAAAGAAGAAAAGAAAAACAAATTTTTGTAACAAATATGCATAAAACATTCCCTCAATGACTGTAAACAAAATATGTGCTTCATTGTGTACTCTCAATCATCTCTCAGTAAGGGATAACATATTTCATCATTGATGCTCCAGAATTATAAGGGGGCCTTATTTTGATTTTAGTTCTTAAAGCTTTCCAAGTGTTTTGTTTTGCTTTTTTGTTTTAATAGTGTGACTATAGCATATATATATTTTTTTCTTTTGGTCCTACTTTACTCTGCATTTGTTCATAAAAGTTTTTCAGTCATTTTCTCCTTAGTTTCCAGGTTTCTTAATGACTAAAGGAATTTCAAACAAATTTTTTTAGTGTATCTTGTTCCTTTTCTTTGTTTTTTTGATGTTTTTGGTAGCCTAACTAGTAGTGGTATCACTGGATCAGAAGATAGTTAGAATTTAATAACTTTGGAAATATAGTTCAAATAATCTTCAGAATGACTTGACCATTTCATAACTTCATCAATAGTGCATTAATATACCTGCTTTCCCCCATTCATAATTTTCCTTTTTGGTCAACTTTGCCAATTTAATTCATGTAAAATGTAATCTCAGAGTTGCTTTAATGCACATTTCTCTAATTAGTAGTGATTTAGACCACATATTTCTGTTTTTAAATATTATTATAACCTTTTATTGACAGAACAGATGCATGGGTAATTTTTCAACATTGACTTTTGCAAAAACTTCTGTTCCAACTTTTGCTTTCCTTCCATCCACCCTCTCCCTTAGATGGTAGGCAGTCTCATACATGTTAAACATGTTAAAGTATATGTTAAATACAATATATGTTGTTATTACATATTTTTCCTGGTATTTCTCATTTTCCTCCAGTTCTCTCCTCAGTAAAGAACTGAGGGGCTACAGGTATAGAATAAGGCCTACCTGGTCAGACATGGGCAACAGCTTAGAATATTTTATTTAACTATACTAATGTATTACAAAAGTGGATTCAGGGGTAAGTGGGAAGGAAATCTTTGAGATGTTATAGCAGTGTTAATTGCTATATAGTTCTCTTGTTGCACAAGAAAAATTGAATCTAGAAAGGTAAAAATAACCTGGGAAGAAAAACAAAAAATGTAAGCAAACAATAGACCATATTTCCTATGGATGGTTTGTACTTCTTTTGAAAACTGCTTATTCATATTCTTTGACTACATGAATACACATACATACATACACACGTATTTATTTATTTATATGCATATGTGTATTTATGTCATGTACATATTATCTATATATTATCTCTCTCTCTCTCTCTCTCTCTCTCTATATATATATATATATATATACTGTAGCAAGAAGTATTGATTCATTTCATTCTTGAGAGTAAGGAAGGATAGAAATTGCAGTTTCAAAATTATAAGAAGCAATACCATGTTCTTTTATATATGAAATTGACAAAGTTATAGAATTGTGGAGATCAGACTTTATGTCAAGCATTATAGCTGTCAAAATTTTGTGACCCTGACACTCCATGAAACAAAAGCTTTGGGGAAGATCTCTATGTTCTCTCCCAAACAACCAAAGGAAAAAAAAATTGACAGACAACATCAAGTTCCTGGCTCCAGTTTAGAGGGGCAATAGTATTACCTCTACTATGGAAGACTATGAAAGCACGTGACTAAATGCCAAATGTTTTTGAGGGTGGACTATCTAGCAAACCTACATCTGAGAATTTAGAATCTAGACTTTGGGATTCCAAACAATAGAAGGGAATTTCTTGAGCCGTTCCATCCTAGAGAGTTTCCTTATTAGTTATTATTACTATTGATAATAATGATAATAACATTCCTTATAGTAACTTCAAATTTAAGAGTTCAAAGATCCTCGGGAGAGTTTCCTAGACAACATGTTTCTTGGTAAGGGATGAGGAAAGCACATATTCTGGTTTGAGGTGGTGGGGGGGAGCAATAACAAAGGATTAAAGCTACAATGTGGAGGATGATGGTAACTGAACTTTGTATTTTGCTATTATAGTGAAATATTTGGACAACACAGATCTAATGGATTGAAGTGTTAACTCTGAAGCAGACCCAAATATGATTCCCTTCTGGCAAGAGTTCCAAAATGAAGTATATGAGTCTTGGAGTGGAGACTGTGTAAGATAGGGATTCAGTAGTTATGAGAAAGAGGAACTCATCAGAATATTGTGGGATTTCCTTAGTGGCAACCACAAGTTCAATTCCCTCCTATTGAAGAGTCCAAAACATGGGTTATTATAGGCGGAGAAATTTAGGACCTTTATGAAAAGGTAAGACACACCTTAAAGGAAAAGAATTGAGTAATATATTGATAGTTTATGGATTATTTTGAGTTCCTTATACATTACTTGAATTATTTATGGTTTCCTGTGAGTTTTTTTCTCATATTTCCATAGGATATTCCTTTGAGTGTGAATATAGGAGGAGGGGACCCTCATTTACCCATATTTTGAAATATCACAGAGTGATCATTGTTTAGGAAAATTTTTAGTCAAAGTTATATTGATATTTTGGACCATTCCTCACAAAGGATCTGGTATCTCAGTGCAAAGCTAGAGAGACATGCACTGCAAGTTGTATTAGATTAAGTCAGATGTATACTCAATACTTTAATAAAGTAGTATTTACAAATATATATACTCCCATTGTCAGAGATGATATAACGGAATGCTTGAGAAAGACAGAAAGATCTCAACTATGAAATTCTAAACACAAATAATAATGAGAAAAAAATGAGGAAGGTATACGAAGAGATTAATGTAGCTATAGAAAGAACTTTCTGGCAAACATTTATTTATTTTTTAAAAATTAACATTCCTTTTTTTTTTTTTTTAACATTGCTATAACATCTCAAAGATTTCCTTCCCACTTACCCCTGAATCCACTTTTGTAATACATTAGTATAGTTAAATAAAATATTCTAAGCTGTTGCCCATGTCTGACCAGGTAGGCCTTATTCTATACCTGTAGCCCCTCAGTTCTTTACTAAGAGATAGGAGATATACATATTTCATCATCAGTCCTTTGAAATCATAATTGTTCACAGCTTCCTTTTTTATTATGTTTATTAAATAAGTTGCTCTCTTGGTTGTGTCAACATTGATTAGCTTATATCCAGAAAACTAGAAATGGGACACATAACTAAGGACATATAGTGGGGGAAAGAAAAAAAAAATCAAGAATAACTTCAAAAAGCTTGAAAACCCAGAATCACTCGATCCATCAGTTAATAAAAATTTATTGTTGTCAACTATGTTCCAGGCACTGTGCACAAGCACAAAGAATGAAATAGTTCCTACCTATAAGGAGCTTATATTCTTTTTTTAAAATTAAAACTTTTTATTTTCAAAACATTTGCATGAATAATTTTTCAATATTGACCCTTACAAAGCCCTGTGCTTCAAATTTACCACTCCTTCCTTCTATACCCTCTCCTAGATAGCAAGTAATCTAAAATATGTTAAACATGTTAAAATATGCATTAAATCTAATTTATGTATATATATTTACACAATAATCTTGCTGCACTAGAAAAATTAGATCAGGAAAAAAATGAGAAAGAAAACAAAATACAAGCCAACAATAACAAAAAGAGTGAAAATGTTATGTTGTGATCCACTCTCAGTTCCCACAGTCCTCTCTCTGGGTGTAGATGGCTCTCTTCATCACAAGATCACTGGAAGTACCCTCAATCATCTCAATGTTGAAGAGAGCCATGTCCATCAGAATTAATCATCATATAATCTTCTTGTTGCTGCATATAATGATCTCCTGGTTCTGCTCATTTCACTCAGTATCAGTTCACAGAAGTCTCTCCAGGCCTCTCTGAAATCATCCTGCTGGTTGTTTCTTACAGAACAATAATATTCCATAACATTCATATAGCACATTTACCCAACCATTCTCCAATTGATGGGCATTCTTTCATTTTCCAGTTTCTAGCCACTACAAAAAAGGCTGCCACAAACATTTTTGCACATATGGGTCCCTTAAGGAGCTTATATTCTAATGGATGAATTAAAGATTTTTTTTTTAAATGTGAAATACCACCAAAAATATTACTATTTTCAGAGCAAGGGGGGAAAAAAAGGAAAGGAATAAGATCATTTACTTTTGGGAAGTGATATAATGGTAATAAATGACAGAATGAAAACATAACTAATCTAAGTACTATTTTGCTTTGATATTTCTCACAGAAAATTACCCTTAAATTGGAGAGAGTGGAACAAACACTATTAAGAGGAAATTGAAAGTTGATATAGGTGAAGTATTGAGAGAGCCCTGGGCCATTTTAAATGAATTCATGTCTTCAAAGTTGGCTGAATTATATTCTAGGACACCAAACGGACTTGCAGATGTGATCACACAAACACTGTTAGTGACCTTCAAGGAACTATGGAAAATGGGAGAGGTGCCAAAATGCTGGAGATGGACAAATGTTGTCTTAATTTGGAAAAGAATAAAAAGATAGATCTCAGAAGTACAGATTGGCAAATCCAATGTAAGTCTTAAGAAACACACTCAATGGTTTATGAGCACTTAGTAGGAAAAAACAGGCATCGCTCAAAATCAGCACAAGTTTATGAAGAAACAAGTCATGCTAGACCAACCTCATTTTTTTTTAAAGAGTAGTCTTTATAGCCTAATAGAACATGACAGTTGTATTAGAGTATTTTAAGGGCTGTCATGAAAAAGAACAACTGCACTTGTTTTTTTTTTTTTTTTTTTTGATTCCAGAGGGCAGAAGTATATGTGGAAGCTTTAGAAAAGCAGACTTAAATTCTATAGAAGGAAAACAAAATATTCCTAACAATTAGAATTCTCTAAAACCAGAATGAGAATATCTTAAAAAGTAAGTACTCTATCACTTCAAAGTGATTCTAGATGCTAGCTTATTTGGGGAAATTCAAAGAGTTTTCTTATGGAGAAAGATTAGGGGAAGTTTCGTGGAGAAGGTTTTGTTTGAGCAAGTCTTGGATGATGGGTATGATGTCAACAAGTAGGAAAGAATGAGAAGGGCACTCCACATAAAGATGTAATAGAGATTATGACAGATATAGGAACAGAAAATAATTGATCATTTTTCTTGATGAGAGCATTGAGATGTATGAAGGGGAATAGCTGGATTCTTTTCTTATTTGTAAATTTGTGTTGTCAGAGATTCTTATTATGGTTTTTGTCATTTGAATGAATAACTCTGGAGATTTTATAAGAAATAACAGTATAGGGGAAAACCACTAAGAGACATGATATTCCAAAGAGTTGGTGGAGAGGAAGTCAGCCTTGCATATGCTCCTAGACTTGCTTAAAAATTGTAGAGACTGTTAAAATGGGTCCCTTATTACTGTGATTGTTATCTCTCTTCTTGTTTGAGTTGCATTCTTATATCTCTTCTAACTACAGGGAGGGAGAGAACAAGCATTTATTAAATTTCTACTATACTAAGGGTTTTACAAATATTTTACAACAAACCTGTGAGGCAAGTAACATTATAATCCCTTTTTTTTTTTCATTGTTGTTTAGTCATTTAACTTAGATCTTACTCTCTGTGGCCTCATTTGGGATTTTATGAGCAATATACCAGAATAGTTTGCCATCTCTTTCTCCAGCTCATTTTACAGATGAGAAACTGAGGCAAAAAAGGGGCAAATGATTTGCTTAGGGTCACACAGTGTTTGGGGCAGGATTTGAACTCAGGTCCTCCTGCCTACAGGGCTAGTACTCTAGTCATTGTGCCACCTAACTACCTAAAGTACATATTCACTTTTGTGTATCTTTGCCACATTCTGATTTGTATAACTTCCAATTTCTGTTTGCTATTTTACTTCGTTATATTAAAAGAAAAAAAAGGAAAGACAGTTAGGCCTCAGTTTCCTCATCTGTAAAATGGGGATAATTAATATTTAAATAATATGTAAACTGTGCAATTGTAAGATATTACTTCTAACTGGAAGATCAGATGGAGATAAGAGGTATGAATGGACTATGAAATTCTGTAGAGAAACCTCATTTTTCTCTCTCTCGATAGAGAAGAACTTAACTCCCCTTCCCCAACAACAACAACAAAAAAGGTACATCACAAAACAAAAAAATAGACTTCAACTTGTGCAGCTCTGTTTTATCTTTAGGATTAAGACAATAGAGAAAGAGATTGATCAAAAACTTGTTGCAAAGGGATTTAAGAAACACCATATTTCAAATTCTATCAATGGAAAAAAATTTCCTTGAATTTGAAGAAGAAATTGAGAATAGTAAAAATGGTAAAGAAGATAATAAAAAAGGTAAATAGAGTAATAGTGGTATAATCCTTGAATAGTTGTGAGAAGTGAAAATTAAAAGACAAAAGAAAGTCATAGGTGATTAGTGCTCATCCTTCCTGTGGAATACTGAAACTGAACTCCTCCTTTGAAGCCTCCTCATAATGTAGACATAACTCTTGGTTCTCAAAGGTCATGTTAGGACTGTAAGCCAGAGTAGCTACAACTAGGTTGGAAGAGTTTTGGCTTAGTACAGTGAGGTACTGTAATTAATCTGGGTAATTTCTGGGTAATTAGTCATTTTATTAATAATGCTAGCATATTACCAATAAAATGGATCAGTGACACTTTTGAATGCCAAAGTCCAATTTTGATAGTGGGCTCTAAGTTTATTTGCCCTTGGAAGAATGAATGTTCCTGAGGGTAGAAAGCAACTCTGATTAACAAGTAATGAGAGAAAATGAATATTATAATGAAGGGCTGGAACTATTATAATGAGATTCTGAGGGAATGTGACTTTGATTATGTCATTTACATTTTTTTTCTCAATAGTACTTTAATTTTCCAAATACATATAAAGATAGTTTTAAAAATTCATTTTTATAAGATTTCCTGTTCCAAATTCTTTCTCCTTCCTTCTCTTACCTCCCCTTTCCCAAGAGAGTAAGCAATCTGAAATAAGTTTAATATATGCAATCCTTTTAAACATACTTCCATATTTCTCATGTTGTACAAGAAAAATCAGACCAAAAGGGAAAAACCCATTCTTTCATCTATTTTTGTATCACTAGTCATATGTATTTCATCTAGTTATCTACATACTTGTTAAGTTATTTATCTATATAACACAGGATGCATATATAATTGAAAAAGTGTATTAGTTTTATGATTAAAGAAAGAGATAAACCAATGGGCAATTTTGTACTTCATTAGATGACTGAAAGAGCTAGCAGAGGCTGTGTTCTCTAGGATATTGCTATTTCCAGGTTGCCTGATATGCTGGTCTAGTTGCTTTAAGTCCTTTTACATCTTAAGTAAATTCTTAAATAGCTAATTGCTTTATGTCATTCAATTGGAATACTGGCCAGGCTTGTGGTTAATGAGGAAAGGAATGCCTGCTCTTTTGAAAGGAGGGAAAACAATGGATACTAAATCAGAAAAATCCTTTCCTGACCTTTAATAGTTTAACTCCCCAATTTTTTGTACTGCTTCACTTCAACCACCACTGATTTAACATTCAGATATTCATTTAGACAATTCTCAAAACTGGCCTCCTAACATTCTGTCTGGCTTGGTAATTCATTAGCATGAACTATCATTAGTTGTTCTTTTAATTCAATGAGTCATCTTGTATTAAACTTTCTAATTTGAGAAAAATATCAGATTATTGGCAAATAGTAAGCAGCAACTATGGTAGTACCCACTTTAAATAATCTATATGAAAAATTGAAAAAGGAATATTTTTGAACCATTGAAAAATATTTCATGTTTTAAACACATACATATGTATATGTATATAATATATCTGGATACTATTTTTAAATTAACATTGAGGGATCAAGGGAAATTTGCTAGTCATCAGCCTGGGGAAATATCTGTTGATCCAAGTTCTCAGGTGGTTGGGATAAGGAATAGTCCATTGACTGTTCAATGAAGTCCAGGAAGGTCATGCAATGAAGGACACCACTAATACTAGTCAGTGCATGGTATTTATATCTAGCTTACTATTCTTTCCTTTTTCTATTGTAATCCTTTCAGGTTTAAGTGTGCAGAAAGGAAGGCTCCATGGTAATGCCAATGGAAATGGCAGATACCAAGATATCAAGCCAACATGGTATAAAGACAGACCTTCACTCTTTCATCATTTTTCTTTACAATCCTTATGAGGGTTAGAGGAAGATTATAGACTAATAGGATCATACATTTAGATCTCAGAGGACATCTCTCAACCCCCTTATTTTACAGATGAGGAAACTGAGGCTTAGGATAATAAAGTGATTTGTTTAAACAAATAAGAGGCATTAAAGGCAGAATCTAATAAATATCTTCAAATTTCAGAGTTTTTTCCTATTTTTTTTTTTTTTACTATATCACATTGACTTCCCTAACTGTGACCGGGAAAGTATATGTTGAGATGGCTATTAATTCAGATCTTGGTGAGGGCAGTGATCATGTCAATAGAGTTTCCACTCTTCCTAATGATGACCTTGTTATCTAGTGACATTTAGGGAATATGCCCTCATAAAGGGGCTCAAAACTGTCAAGGTCTACTTGGTGAACTCATAGGATGCCCAAGGGCAGCCATTGAGATCCTTGGTATATTTATAAATTCTTTATTCATTGTCGGGTATAGTACCTGGAAGGTGGTTCATAATAGGGCAAGAGTTATGACTATTTGAAAAACTTTCCCTCTCTACAACTTACAGAAATAGAATAGAAGACATTGACACTTAGTATAGGGCCTAACACAGAATAAGTGCTTAATAAATGCTCTCCTTCTCCATTTCATCTTTCTTCCCTTCCTCCCTCCCTTCCTTCCTCTTTTCCTCTCTTCCTCCTTCTCTTCTCCCCTCCCTCCCTCCTTTCCTCATTCCCTTTCTTTCTTCTGTAAAATCTACTTATTTATCTATTTATCTATCTGGCAAAATATGCATATACAGTTGGAAATAGTGGGCTAATCATATGTTGAAAGCAAGGGACAACAAATGTACCATTTATATCTCGTATGTAATACTGCTGGTATCCATACCATATTAAGAAATCTAGATTAAAGTACACACAACATCGCTCTTACCCTAAAGATTTATGGGAGTGTAAGCTCCCACAGAAGCTACTGATTGTCAGGGCCATAAATACCAATCTTCCTCCAATAGACATGGAGACTAGCAGAAGTTAAAGTGCCAAACAGCCTTTTTTTATTGGTAATCTCAGTAGGGATTAGCAGGAAGCCAGAGCAAGTGTATGTATGTCTCTGGGTCTCTCTCTGCTTCCCTGAATCTCTCTACATATCTCCCTCTCTCTACTTTTCTCCTCATTCTTTTCCGCCTATGACAAAGCTGGTTATTTATATTTGCTCTCCTCTGGGATTACCCTGTGCCTGACCCACTCAGCACTGCCCAGGTGGATCTGCAGAAGAGAGACACCTGGAGTTAGTGCCGCATCCTAAGAAGAGATCTAGCAAGAGGACACAACCCTCGCCTTCTCAAGGAAACACCTGTAAGACACAACTTCCTGCCTCAGAGACCAAGCCCCCTTTTCCCTCCTGGATCCACCCTACCAACTAACATGACATACATGGCAATTTTCAGAAGGAAAGTCCCTAACAGATCCTAACATGGGAGGATACGAACAAGAGTGATGGGTGGGAAGACATGGATGAATTGCCACTAATTATAGGGAATTCCTCTGTGCCCACCAAATGATGAGATTATAGATCTAATATTCTGAGTATCTAATCAGACTACTTACAGAAGTCACATTGTAGTTTCTTCATTGCTGTAATTAAAATAGCCACTTTTAGTACCAGATCTTTCTATATGATTCTTCCTTTGTGTTCCCAATGTAATTTTTTCACTGATGATTTAAATAGTAGACATTATTTCCCAGTAACATTTTTGAAGACACTGGCAAAAGAGGTTTTATTTCTTCCCCAGTAATAAATGATTACCATTACTAGCTGGTATAGGAACATAGGGCTTTTCTACAAAACACTGATTTTTTTTCCAGACTATTTTTCAGTTATACTCATCCCAAACTCTTCACCTTTAACTCTAGTGGGCTCTAATTGACCTCGCAGTATCTATTAACTTTTTTTTTTTTTTTTTGCACTCTCTGGCCCCTATTTGCCATTTTGTTGGGTTAGCAGGAATTTCATAAATTCAGAGATGGAGTCATAAAGGTCATCTGTTTCAGCACCTCTCATTTTATGGAGGAGGGAAAAGATTACCAGAGTGGTTAAATGACTTGTCCTAATGTCACAGTTGGTGAGTAGCAGAGCTAGAATTCATGCCTGGGCCCTTTCTGCTGTGCTGCTGTGGGGATCGTGGCCAGGTTGGACTGACAAGGAAATTCACTATCTCAGTTCCTATTCCTATTGTTTGGGGATCAATATTTCATATTTTTGCATGTGGTTCTGAGGGCATTGTCTGACTTACAAATTTTCACTCTGGAAGAAAAGATTTTGGCCATAAATCATGATTAAAATTTATTTAATGGCTCCAAAGCTATAACTCAGAGCTGGAGACTAATGGTTTGTGTATTGAAGGTTATTTTGCAGCACCAGAGATCTTTAGGTGAAACTTTTATATTTAGATGGCTTTCCCTCCAGTAGTAACGTCAGTACATCAAGGTTTGGTCAAAAGGCTAAAATGTGTCTTCAAAATTGTGCACCCAGTCCTACTGAGTTTCCTTTGGTAGATGTAGGATATAAATATAATATATATCCACATATATGAACATATATGTGGATCAATAAATGCACACTTATTGGTATATATATGTAAATATGCATATATATACAAGTGTATATATTATACATAAGGATATATACACAACTCTACATATATGTATAGGTGGTACAATGGATACAGTGCCAGATTTGGAGTCAGAAAGATTCCTTTCCTGAGTCCAAATCTGGTCTCAGATACTTACCGTGTAACCCTAGGCAAGTCACTTTATCCTATTTACCTCAGTTTCTCATCTATAAAATGAACTGAAGAAAGAAATGGCAAACTACTCCAGTTTCTTTGCCAAGAAAACTCCAAATGGGATAACAGATTTGGAGATGACTGAAAAAATGACTGAATGATAATATACACTTTTCTTAAAATATCATATTTTTTTAGAAATTTAGAGACTTTTCATTAGTTCTCAACATTCCTTGAATCTGGTTAGCACTGAGAAGAGCTTTGTTAACTCTTTTGATGAGAGAAGTTAATGGAAGCAGTTATGTCAAAATAAAATAACATACTCACTTGCAAGTGATCCTTTCCCATCTCCCTTCCTTACTGTTTTGTACTTTGCTAACAGTGTCTAACTGTATTGTCTATTTGAAAATGGGATTAACCTAAGTTATCTTGGCACAATTACACATTTGTCAGTGACAAAGCCAACTTAGAGAGGTTTTCAATTCTCAAATCTCTCTGTACTTTTAATAGTGCTACCTATTCCCTGTTTTTCAAAAATATGTGCCATTTTCTTTCCAGCTAAGAATACTGGCAGGGATCTTTTGGAATTTAGGTTGTATGCTGATCTTCCATAATTTTTTTTTCAAAATTAAGCAGTAAATAAATACATAGGTGATCCATGTTTTAATCTGTTTCATCATTAGCTAGTTATATGATCTTGAAGAAGTCACTTATCCTCAGTATCTGGAAAATGAAATAGTTGGTGTTTATTTCTTCTAAGGGCCCTTTCAGCTATCTTTACATTATTATCTATTCTGTTTCATAAAGATTAAATTGGAAAGATTTTTAATTTTAAAAAAAATACTCCACACTTATTGCTATAACTGCTATTATGAATTATACCATTTTTCATTTGTATACCTCCAGAGTCAGTCATATAACAAACCAGAGTGGGTGATTTCAGGTTCTGAAATTTGTGCCTCTGTCCTTGCCAAATTTTTCTCTTACTAATTTGAATGTCACCTATCCTCTCTAGCATGATTGATGACTGAAGTTCCAAAATTAGAGAACCATTTCTTTGGTTTCCAGATGTTGCCTAATGTTAGCATGTAAATTATATTAGGAGAACTAACAAACACATTTAGCCTTCAAATTCAAATGAATTTGTTTAATCCTTTTTGGAGAAATATTTTTTCAAGAGTTGAATGTAGAAAACAGGAAGGCAAAAGTTCCTTTCTCTTAAGCTTTTCATTTATACATTTCTTCATCATCCTCATCCTCATCCTCATCCTCATCATCATCATCATCTGTCTCTTTCTTTCTATTTCTGTCTCTTTCTTTATCTCCATCTGCATGTCTCTTCCGGTCTGTCTCTGTCTTTCTCTGCCTTTCTGTCTCTCTTCCTTTCCATCTCCTCTCTTTCTCTGCTTTTTAACCAAACCAATGATTTCATTGATGGATGAAGCTCTCGGTGAGGAATTCTTTCCTCCAATGTAGATCTGCAGTTTCCCCTCATTTTCTCATAGTAGGAATTCTTAAACTGGAGTCTATGAACTTTTTAAAAAATTTACATTTATAACTGTATTTCAATATACTTGGTTTCTTTGTAATACCATGTATTTCAATTTATGCATTTTAAAATCATTATTCTTACAAGGGATCCATAGAAGATATATCACACTTTCAAAGGTTTCCATGACACAGGATAAAAAAAGTGGAAAACCTTTCTATATTAGAGTTTTCTGGGTCCCTTAGAACTTAGGAGATTTCTTCTCCCTTCTCCTTCCCCAACAAAATCACATTAAAAAGGGTAGACTTGAAACTACCCTTCCTAACTCCAAGACCCATCCTCTATCTTTCCTTTCAGCATACTTCTGGGGCCTTTAATTTTCAAATAACTTACACATATATTTTCTTATATTATTTTCACAATAATCTAGAGGTTATTAGTACAAATGTTAGCATTCAAATCAAATCTTTCTGACTTCAGATACACAGGTTTTTCCAGGGTTTTCTCTGATGGTATCTTAAGTCCTCAAAGTAGTGAAATAATTTCATTTTCTTGGACTATTAAGTAGTTAAACAACAGCAACAACAACACCTTTAAAATATCCACAAAGGATTGTATATTATTTGAAGAGACAATGAATGAGAATAAGTCCAGAGTGTGACCATTCTGACATTAGTGACTCAGAAGATTCACTAAGGTTAGTCAGCAATCGTGGTACTTTCCCCCATATTTAGCTTCCTTTAATACGCAATCTTCCCTCATTAAAATGTAAGTTCCTTGAAGACAAGGGACTATCTTTTTTTGCTTATGTTTGTATTAACTTAGTACTTGGAATGTAATAAATGCTTAATAAATGCTTGTTACCAGATGGACACCATAGTATCCAGGCCATCCTTCTCTGTAGATGCTGTGGCCTTGAATTTTATAAAGCACCATGATCTCGTTCCCTGGGTCCTGAAGCTTCAAATTACCTCCAGTTCTAATTTTTCCTTTTTGGTTAAATTTACCCTATGCCAGAACTTTACGGCACCTACCTCACTGGTTAGTTTACCATCTTCTCCCCTCGTTCCTTCTCCTCACCGCTCTAATATAATTATCATGGCTGTGTATGATTGCTATCTTGTGTCACATCCTCCTATTAGACTGTAAGTAAGGAATACATTTATAAAATTAGCATTTTCCCCTCACTACTTTGATATAATGTTCTGGTAGCTGCTTACTAAATGCTTGTTGAATTGAATTACATAACAGTCATAGAGGGAGGGCAGTGAACATCAATATCTTTTATTGACCTAGATTCCTATCTAATCATCTTCTTTGCATATAGCTTAATGATCTCAATTCAGTTGTTTTCATCATTCTAGGAAGGTGACTTTCTAAACTCTGGGGTCCATTTCCTTAGATATTTTGATGATTCTATGACCTTGTTAATGGTGCATAGTTTATAATCTGTTAATTTCTTTTTCATTAGATTTCACAAGGGTAGGAAAAAGGTTGAAAACTATACAATAAATAACAGAAAACTTTCTCCTCTCTATCCTCCAAAACAAAACAAAATAAAAAAAGAGAAACTAACCAAGCAATGAAAAGAAAAAAAAAAGTTACTGAGCACCACAGAAGGTATTATTATTATTGTTTTAAAGATTAAAGAACTGATGAAAAGGGCAAACTGAACATAGAAACAGACACATTAACTGTATGCAGTTAACAGAATATTTTGAGTCTAATGCTTGACTCTGACAAAGATAATCAGATTAACCATTTTTTGGACTTGGGATTTCATTAATGTCTAGTGTGGAACTCCACCTCTTCATGAAATACTCAATCTTGATATAGTTCAGTATCTCATCAATAATTTATGATCTTAAAGATTTGCCTGGGGCACTAAAAAAGTTAAGTGATTTTCACAGGGACAAAAAGCTGTGTAGTTGGGGCTGATGCATGCACCAAGCACTCCCAGTGGTGTCCTGATGATATGTAATAGAAGTGTCTTGGAGAGACAGTGGAGCATTCAGAGACAATTTGTAACTGGTTCCAATCTGCTAACTATGTGATTAAGAGAAGTCTAGGTAGACCAATGGATACTTTCAAAAGGGCCTTAGTCAGGTGTAACATTCTCTTGGCTGCCCCGCTCTGATCTGACTCTACTGACTCTGCACAATGAGAAATGATATTATATGGTAAAAGATTCTATTGACATGTAGTTCCATGAAATGGGGTCTGGTCTTTGGCTTCTAGGGGTTTTTCCTTTTCCATTTTAAGTGATGGGTTTGGAGACTCTAACCTTATGATTTTGGAAAAGTCAGGAGGCTGAATGTCTGGACATCCTGTTATTCAGGCATTTTGGCATCTAAGTCTCCCAATATACAGATTTTGCAGCCAGACCTGGGACTCAGCCCAGAGGTAAATGAGATGAGGACTCATCTGAAAGTCATAATACAACTTACTCAGACCAATTTTATTTAGCAACTGTGATAAAAATGAGTCCATTCTTCCCAGAGACAATGTTGGTTTATGGGAGAGTATGCTTCTGAGATATTGAAGATATAGCAGGGGTCCTCAAACTTTTTAAATAGGGAGCCAGTTCACTGTCCCTCAGACTGTTGGAGGGCCGGACTATAGTAAAAACAAAAACCTTGTTTTGTGAGCCTTTAAATAAAGAAACTTCATAGCCCTGGATGAGGGGGATAAATATCCTTAGCTGCTGAATCTGGCCCACGGCTGTAGTTTGAGGACCCCTGGATAAGGGAATGTCTGTATTTTTGTTCTTTCTGTATCTTTGAATTAATATCCCTTTATAAAAGTTAATCAACATTGAGCAGTTAAATTGAACTGAGCCTCTACCCAGTTCTTGGATTCTAAAAGCAAAGGAGGATATAAGCAGTGAGGTCTCCAGTAGATAGCATTAGAGAAAAAGACATCACCAATTTCCTAGAACCCCCAAAAAGAGAGATAGCAGCCCACGCTAGGAGAGTAGGCAAAGCATACTCACTTTAGCTGGTACATAATAAGCAGAACTTTGATCTAACTCTTCCCAGCTCTGAGACTGGCCATATGTCCTCTATACCTTGCTATTTCTCAGATTAATGGAGAAGTACAATTTAGCTATTGACTAAATCAATGATGCCATATTTCACTTTTGTGACTTTTTGTATCTTGGCAACTAGGTTAACTTACAGTCTGAAAGCCTTTCTAATGCTTATGTAACTCAGTATTCACATAGGCCCAGGCTCTTATTCTGACTGTAGAATCATCTGAAATCTGTTTACATTTATTTTTTGCTCACATAATGTATTTTTCCTCCATTTCTACTTTATCAAACACCTACAGGAATGTGCAGGAAAATGCTAAGTAAGAAATACTATTGTTACTTCTTTCTTTTAGTAATTGCTTGCTCTTAACTGTTCCATTATTTATAAAAAGATGGTTTTCCTTTTGGTGTTAAAGCAGTGTTTGGGGGCATTTGAACATCAGCTAATTTATGTCCTCGGGATAGATCTGAAAAAAAAAAAAACTGATTAAATACTAACAGCATCTCACTGATAGATTTTTGATATTAAGAAGAATTTCTTTCTATCTTAGCAGCCCTTGATAATGGACACTTAGAATAATCAAATATGATTTTTGTCATCAAAATTAGTAAGCCATGTAAAATCCTTAACGAATACTTCATTAAATTGGATATTCAAAAATGGAGCCTTTTAATGCCATTTGAAAAGATATTCTTTGAAGCAAGTTAAGTATTTCTCTTTTCCAAAAAACAATTGTTAATATAAACATTATAGTATTTACTTTTCAGTCCTCAATAAAATTCTTCCACTGGATATGTTTTCAAAATAGTGCAAATTGTGGCCCAAGGTTCTGAACTTGCATAAAGTAGGCCAGTCTAGAAGTAAACTACAAAAGGATAATTTTTCTATTTGTTTCATTATGCTCCCATCTAGAGTTTACTCTGGGAAGAAGTTTTTTTTTTTTAATTAAAACTTTTTATTTTCAAAATATACATCTGGATAATTTTCAACATTTACTCTTTTTTTTTTTTCATAACTTGTATGTTTATTTAAACTTATTAAGTCCATGTTACAGCATCATCAGAGAATCTACTTCTGACCTCATATACCTGACCAGTGTGTGCCACTGATCACAAGGGATCAAAGAAAGTGAATTCAATGCATTTCTATCTCAAATTATTTGGACATGCCTCAGTTAACTATTGGTTTAGAGCATATAGTAAACGAAAAACAAGAAAGTAGGGGTCAATCAGAAAATTTTCATCTTAAAAGTTATGTCTTTTTGGTTATACATCAGCAGTTAAGTTTGAACATGAATTATATTTTATTATTATTGTATTTTAATAGCTAAAAAGATAATAGCAAAATAATTTAATATCATATACCGAAGACCCATGAGCTCTCTTATTTCTTTTTCTTTATTTTATTTTTTATTTTTATTTTTTATTTAATAGCCTTTTATTTACAGGTTATATGTATGGGTAACTTTACAGCATTAACAATTGCCAAACCTCTTTCAACATTTAATCTTACAAAATTATGTGTTCTGAATTTTTTTCCTCACTTCTCCTCACCCCTTCCCTAGATAGCAAGTAATCCAATATATATTAAACATGAGCAATTCTTCTATACATATTTCCACAAATATCATGCTGCACAAGAAAAATCAAATCAAAAAAGAAAGAAATGAGAAAGAAAACAAAATACAAGCCAACAACAACAAAAAGAGTGGAAATGTTATGTTGTGATCCACACAGTTCCCACAGGTCTCTCTCTAGGTGTACATGGCTTTCTTCATCTCAAAACCACTGGAACTGCCCTGAATCATCTCAATGTTGAGGAGAATTGCATCCATCAGAATTGATCATCCTATAATCTTGCTGTTGCCAAGTATAATGATTTCTTCGTTCTGCTCCTTTCACTTAGTATCAGTTCATATAAGTCTCTCCAGTATCTGAAATCATCCTGCTGGTCGTTTCTTATAGAACAATAATATTTCATAACATTCATGTACTACAATTTATTCAGCCATTCTCCAACTGATGAGCATCCACTTAGTTTCCAGTTTCTTGCCACTATAAAAAGGGCTGCCATAAACATTTTTGCACATATGGGTTTCTGGAAAGAGTTTTAACTATAGTTTATGTCTATAAATAGATAAGGGCAAAAAAAAAAAAAATACCTAATTCCCAGATAAATGCTTAAAATAAATGCACATGGATATAGGACAACGTTTATTTCTGCTCCTTAGAAAATACATAGAACATTCAGAAGATTCAGTGGATTCTATAAATAGACATAGAAAATACATAAATCCAAAAAGTAGTTCCATTTGGAAGGAAATGATTTTGAGGGCAACGTTCCAACATTCTGGTGAATTCCTAATGTTTTCATTGGATCCTATATAATTTATCCTAGATTCATACTATCCTTTGTTGTTTGGATTATCCCAGAAAGCAAGTCCACCTCAGAGATATTAGACATTAAGGCCTTTTCCTATCAATGTTTGAATAACTAAGTATTTAAGTTTGGGATGTGACAAGATGGGATGTTGACTTACATTGTGGCTTTGATAGCGCTCTTTCAGTCTTGTGGACAGGATAGTGATTTTCTTCTTTCTCTAAAAGGAATACTACTCTGGAGTTCCCCTTTTCTGAGAAAATCTTGTTTTCCAAACTTTTGAATTTGGAGTTTTTCTTGGAGTCATCTCTAACCCTGGTGTTGCCCAAGGAATCTTATCAAAGATTAGATTTTGACATAGATAATTAGATCTAGGAATTTTCCTCTTTTTCTCACTATGAAGTTAGGGTGGAAGAACACTGCCAATGAACTCCTTTCTCATGATAATATCAGGGAGTAAAGTATATGTTCCCCCAGATTTTAGATTTGATCCTTATTAGGGCTACTAAGGCCATATGATAACTATCTTTAAAAGAAATTCTGCTCAGGAACTGCTTTTATCTCTGGAGGACCAGATCCCCAAACCCTTAAAACATTATATAAATCTAATCTCCAATTAGTGAATTCCTCCTCAAGTCTCTTTTGTGGAGGAAACTAAGATTCCTTGCCTTGATTTCCCTCCTGTTCTTTTCCTGACTTTGTTTGCATTTCAAAACCATTCTCTGATGTATGGTGCCTTTTTTCTTCCTCACCCCTGGTTTTTAGCTTCCTTTTATGTGCTATCTTCCCCTGGAAACTCCTGGAAGTCAGGGACTATCTTTTTGTTTATATTTGCCCCCTTGGTACGTACAATGTGTGACACACTGTAAGCATTTAAGAAAATGCTTGTGGGGTTTTTTTTGTTATTATTAGAACTGCACACCAGTGTGGTATAGTGGAAAGTTTATTGAAATTGAAATTACAGGATCTGTTTCTAATAACTAGGTCTGCTACTTACTATCTGTATGACCCCTAAGCAAGTCATTTAATTTCATTATAAATGCTTAGTGCTATGATACTATAATTGTTCTTCCTAAATTGCAGATAAGTTTATTAAGTCAAGCAAAGAACAAAAAAAATAAAAAAATAACAAACAAAAAAAAAGTACTTTCAGATTTATTCACATTTAATCCATCCCAAGATGGGTTTTCTGTTAAAATTATAACAAACATAATATGTTGTACATATACTATGCTACATTTAGGGACAAATGCACAAACTGATCTTTTGATCTGAAATCAGTATTTCTTTGCTCCCTTTCCTCAGGTAGTGTTAAGGTTTCAAACTAGCCCTTAATTTGGTCACAAAGTCATTCATTTTGCTTTAATAAGTCATTATACAGTGACATGTGCCCTGTTTATGCCCTGTTTTTTTAATGATGCAACAAGGAATTGTCTCATTAACTAAGCTTCAGTCAGCTTGCTCTTTTTGTTTTTTAATTTAGGGAAATGCAGATTTCTAATTGGCAAATTGATCTCTGTCTATTAGACAGTTCTATAAAGTATGGACCTCAGGGAATAGTTCTGGCCTAGAGACTGGGTCCTTAGGGTAAAAATGCTTCCTAGTACATTTAGAAATATAGTTACAAAGAGGAATACAAATGGCGTTAGATAAATTTGTTATTAAAAAGAAACAGGAACCTTCCTTTAAAGTTGGATCACAGAGCAGTTGCCCACATTTCTGCTGACAGCAGAGAGCCCTTTGCAAGTCTTTAGGGTTTCTGGGATTTGTCCTGATCATCTGATCTGATCAAATTGGACTTTGATGGATTTAAAAAAAAAGCTACTGAGAATATTAAATGGTGTTGTTTCCCTAATGATTTCCAATGCTTTCAGACTTTGTAAATTATATTTTAATGAAATTGACTATCCCAAAAATAGAATTTCACTTCCTTCCTTCCTTCCTTCCTTGCTTCCTTTCTTCCTTCCTTCCTTCCTTCCCTCCTTCTCTCCTTCCTTCCCTCTTTCCCTTCTTCTTTCCTTCCTTCTTTCCCTCCTTCTCTCTTTCCTTTTTTCCTTCCATTCTTATTTCAGTTATAGGACTAGCAGCAGTCTTGGGGAGCATAGTAAAATTTCTTTTCATTAAAAAATGAAGCAACTTGACTGTTACTTTACAATGTCTTAGCTAAAAAGGGTATTTCTTCTCCCGAAGAGGAATCTGTGGCATGTGTTAAGCTTGTTAAGATCTAGTAATGACTCAGCCTTAATCTTTTCTTTGCATAGAACTTCCTAGTTGTCATTGTTAGGTAAATGCTCTTATTCTAGTTTGTGTTGAACATTTCCATACTAACTAATTTTAATCTCTAATTACTAGCTTAACTAATTACTTCCTCATCATGGTAAGGCTTCTTAACCCAATTAATATCAAATTGATCTTGAGTTTGGGGTTCCCCATTTTTCCAACTCAAACACTCTTTTTGCTTTCCCATCTATATCAATAGGTAAGGAAAGATACACAAAGTTATTCTTGTACTCAATTATCCAGTTATTAAGCCACCAAATAGATTTTTCTGAAATATGAATATATTATCCTCCTTATTCAACAAACTCCAATGGTTTTCTATTGCTTCTAGAATCAAATGTAATAGTTTCTCTTTAGTGTTCAAAAAGCCCTTCATAACCTAGTCCCCTCTTACTTTTTTGGTCTTATTCCTTGCTCCCTGATGCACTGGATAGAGAATTAAGCCTGAAATCAGGAGGACTTGAGTTCAAATCTGACCTTAGACTTAGTAGATGTGTGAATCTGAACAAGTCACTTACCTCTGTTTGCCTCAGTTTCCTCATCTATAAAATGAGCTGGAGAAGGAAATGATAAAACACTCCAAAATCTTTGCCAAGAAAACCCCAAATAAGATCAGGAAGAGTCAGACATACATGAACAACAAATGTGTGACTTGTCAAGGTAGATAAATCTTGGGAAAAACAAAACAAAATCTGGTATCAAAGTCTTTTCCAATGAAAAGGATCTCACTAACCATCACATCACTATGGACAATCCAGAAGGAACTCCCTATGCAGGAGGCTTGTTCAGAATGAAACTCCTTTTGGGGAAGGACTTTCCAGCCCTGGCACCCTCAATCTTCCCCAAAAGGCTTCTTTCTCACCAAGATCTTCCATCTCATTGAGAGGATTATGGGGAAATCTGTGCCATTGTTCTTAAAAGAGAACGAACTGCTGAATTGGGCATCTGCCACATTCTGTTGACTATTCAGCGCCTTCTGACCCACCTGAACTTCAAGTCCATGCTGAATGAGGCTGGCCACTTTGCTTCTGGAGGACTACAAAGAGAATGCAGCTCAGGCCAGGTTGCTGATGGAAACACATGGAGGGACTAGGAATCTCATGGCCAAGAAGCATGTTAGGGAGCTGGACAAGAAGCAAGTTGCAAAGAAGACAGACAAGAATGGGCTGAATGAGTACTCTCCTCATCCCAGAAAGGTGTGGGAAGGAGGGGGCAGCTTTTGTATTTCACTAAATAATTTAAGTTATTGTGGGTATGTAATAGGAGGGGGTGGGGGGAGTTTTTTTTTTTTTTTCTAAAGCAAATATTTGGGAACTTAATTCTTTTAAAGAAAGTCTCATGTCAGTATCTTAATTCTCTGGAATTTCTCTACATACCCAGAGATATCCCATTCAATTTCTGTTACCATCAGTAGAGAAGAACATCCTTAAAAGGAAAAAAAAAAAAACATTTTCAAGGTTGTAGGGGCAGATCTTTGAAATGTTCTCTTCTCTTTATACATTCTTACCCATTCTAAGCCTTTTGATCATCATCTCCCTTTTTCTTTCTCAAATATACAGTTATACCTTCTACTCATTTGTTCATTTATCAGTGGAAATAATGCAAATTGGCAAAATGAATGCCTTATTGGAATTCAATTTAATTTCATACGATTCCAATACAGCAAATTTTGTTTTTTTTTAAATGCACCAACTATATGTGAGTCACACGTGAAGCCTAATGGCATAAAGCCACTTTGGCACAAACCCTTCTGTGGGTATTTCCGGTATAATAGTTTGGGTGCTATTAGAAGTAACTTAACCTTACACATCTGTATATTTAATTAATTGATAAACAGAATAGACCCTTATAAAGACAATAATTAGAGAAGGTTCTAGTTATCAATAGAATCCTGAGTAGGTTACAAGAGGAGACATGTAGATTTGTAAGAAACTTTTGAAAGAGTTGAACAACATGCAGAAGAAACTGGGAATGGAGGCCCTGAGATAGGTTGTGCTCCTTCCTCATTGTTTTTGGTTGAAAAAGAGGTAAACCTTCTGCTCTCTACCAGAGTTAGATATTTTCTGATGCATCTATTCTCTCCTTTTGTGTGGAAGAGGCTAAGACAGTTTTCTCTTAGTAAATGTTTAGCAACCAGATTTCTGAGGAAAAAAAGTATGCATGATACACCTTTAAGTTTAATATGCATTATTAATTAGCATTTTTTAATCTAGACAATCAAGAAATCAATAAACCAAACCCTGATTTGTTGTTATTGTTTAGTCATGTCCAACTCTTCATGACCCCATTTGGAGTTTTCTTGGCAAAGACACTGAAGTGGTTTGCTATTTTCTTCTTCAGATCATTTTTACAGATGAAGAAACAGGCAAATGGGGTTAAGTGACTTACCCAGGATCATCTGGTTTAAGTGTCTGAGGCCATATTTGAATTCAGGTCTTCCTAACTCAAGGCCTGATACTCTGCCCACTGACCCACTTAGCTGTACTAATTTACAGTTTTTGCCAATTTCTGAAGTATAAATTCTTACACTGAACTATTTGCTTTCTCAGATATATGCAAGCTGCCTTCAACATATCTCTGGCAGAATCCTTGATGCCTGGAAATTTGTTTTGCTCATTCTGAGTTTTGCCATGAAGCTATAAAAATAGCTAGAGAGGAGTTTGGGAATAATGGCAACTGTCTAATATAGAAAATTGGCCTTGAATCTTAGAATCTGAAAGAACTGAGTTGAAATCCAGCCTCAGTTACTTTTTAGTTATGTGACTGGGAAAATCACTTAATTTCTGTCTGATTCTCACCGTCTGTAAAATAGGGATGATAATAGCACCTATTTCCCAGGGTGGTTGTGAAAATCAAATGAGACAATATTTGTAAAATCAAAGTGATATATATATATGTATATATACACATACAATAACATACATACATATGTCTATATCTCTCTGTATATAATATGAATGTAAATAGTAAATATAAAAATACTATTTTAATAGTAATAATACTATGAGTAGTATTAATAGTAAATAGTAATAATAATAGTAAATATTAAAAATAAATAATAGCTACTATATATGATACTATTATTACTAATGAAAAGTGAGCTTGAATTTAGAGGCAGAAGATCTGATATAAATATGGGTTCTGCTGATTCCTAATTGTATGACCATGGGCAAGTTCATCTCTTCCAATTTCCGTTTACTCATGCACAAGACAGGAATAATAATCCTTGAACTATCTATATATGTAATTAATCAACAAGCAATTGTGGCAGCTAGGTGATATAGTGGACAGAGTGCCAGATCTGGAGTTAGGAAGACATTCTTCTGAATTAAAATCTAAGCTTTAACAGCTACTAGCTGTGTGACCCTGAGCAAGTCACTTAATCCCAGTTTCTTCATTTGTAAAATGAGTTGAAGAAGGAAATGACAAACTATTCCAGTATCTTTGCCAAGAAAACTCCAAATAGGATCAGTGAAGATTCAGACAAGTCTGAAAGGACTAACAAAAACAAGTAATTATTAATCACATGTTATATTCTAGTAACTCTGCTAAACACTGAGGATAAAGGCAAAAAAAAGAGTCTGTCTGCCGTCTCTGTCCCAAGGAGTTTACGTTTTAAAGGAGACAATATTTAAACAACTTAAATAGGTGTAAGATATATACAGAGCCATGGAAGGAACTCTGAGAGGAAAAGATATTAGCAATCAGAGAATGGAGAAAAGTCTCTTTATATAGGTGGGATTATATTTCAGATCAACTACAAGACACAAATGAGAAAATGTATATAAAGCACTAAGTGAACATAAATATTACTTTTATTTACAAGGGCTAAGATGAGCAGAAGGAAATCTAGTTGGTTCTATAGAATCTAATGTAGTCTGAGATATTTTTGAGGCTCTAAATGCTTTAACTTACTTCATTTTAACAGGTATTATACATTTATTCCTGCAATCAGATATAATGGGATGGGGGAATATTATCAATACCTTCTCAACTATTGATGCACAGCTGAATCTCACCAAAAAAAGAAATTTTCAGGGGCTGATTGGATTTAGGGTTAGAATGGATAGATTAATAAGCATTTGCGAATCACTACTTTGTGCCAGGTGCCTGGGGAAATAAATTGAAAGCCCTTGCTCTTAGGGTTTATATTGTATTATATACTAGATTTTAATATATCGAGGGAGACAACAACATACTTGTATAATTATGTAAGAAGTAAATTTAAGGTTTTGTTTTTTATTTTTTTATTATTATTATTATTTTTTTCAGTGTAACACTACTAATTTTAAGGTTCTGGAAAATTTTATGTAGAAGTTGATACCTGCACTGCAATTCAAAGGAAATGGGAATTCTGGAAACTGAAGGAAAGCAGGGAGTGTATTTCAGGCAAGGGGCACTGCCTAGGCAAAGGTGTGGAGATGGAAGACAGAATATTGTGCAGGAATAACAGTAAGTAGGGCTGTTGGACTGAACCATATAATATGTGAAGGGAAATGAATTAAAAGATAAGAAGGTATTCTAGGAAGAAATGTGATGAGAAATTAGTTGATTTTCTATCACATAAGTACCAAGTCTAAGATGATCAAACTCTTAAATATGTTTCTAAATGCTGTCAATTCTTGAAGTTCCTCTCTTTTATAATTAAATTGTGTGTGTGTGCGTGTGTGTGGTGTGTGTGTGTGTGTGTGTGTGTGTGTGTGGTTTTGAGCATTGGTACATTAATTGCTAAATGGCAATGAAATTCATGTGGAAGCATTTATTTTCTACCAATTAATAATGCATCAGTTCATCATATCTTATGAATTCTAACAACCCTAATTAAACTATATTAGTTATGTCTAGATTAATGCTAGTATAATGAAGGCCAAAGAAAGTAATAACTATCCATCCAGAGAAAGGGGCACCCAAATATATTTGCTTCTTCAATAAGGGTACTTTCTCCCAAAATATACAGTGTTAAAGAACAAAATATTAATTCTCTCTCTTTTTTTTTTTTTTTTAATAGCCTTTTATTTACAGGATATATACATGGGTAACTTTACAGCATTAACAATTGCCAAACCTCTTGTTCCAATTTTTCACCTCTTACCACCCCCACCCCCCCAGATGGCAGGATGACCAGTAGATGTTAAATATATTAAAATATAACTTAGATACACAATAAGTATACATGACCAAAACATTACAAAATATTAATTCTCTAGAAATATTGCTCAACACTTGGATTCCTTAACTTAAGGGACAGAGAGTTGTATTTGTGAGACCCTACTGGCTCATTAGGTTCAAGAGAACAAAGGAGATAATATGTAAAATATGGGTGCATGTGATGTCAAGTTAGGACAATGTAGATGTTAAAGAGATATTGAAATTCAATAACCACAATGGAACAAACATTCATTAAATGCATACTATATACAAGGCATTGTGCTAAGTGCTCAGGAAAATGCAGAGATAAAGTTTATATTTTAATAGGTAAAGACAATACATAAAGAAGAGCTGAAAATCCTGAGGAGCAGAGGTGTTAGCTTTTTGGCCTACACTAAAAATGGGTAGGAGGTGGAGGCTAGGCGCAATGTAAGATGGAAATGTATGCAATATAAATGAAAGCTTGCATCTAAGAGTGGGGGATATAAGGGTAGAATTTTTGTTACACAGCCAAGATATATCAGAGATTGAGCTTGGACTCAGGTATTCCTAATTCCCAAGGTGCCGTGATGATAATGGTGGTGATGATTATACTTCACACACACACTAAAGGGTTTTGGTTATCCTGGTCTCCTGTATTGGGGGAAAAAAAAAGAAAGAGTAAAGGAATGAAATACTAGATTTGGAATTGGGAAAATGTGAATTTGAATTCTGCCATAGATATTTCTAGCTATGTGATCCAAGGCAAATCACTTAACTTTTCTGTGTCTCAGTTTCCTCAGCTGTAAAATGAAGGGGCTAGACTCAACAATATCAAAGATCTTATTCTGTTTTAAATACATGAACAACTGAATTAATATAATTGATTCCCTAGATTCAGAAGAAAGTTAGCAGGAGAGACATAAGAGGGATAGGGAAAAAAAATCCTTCTAAACTGATTTTGAGAACTAGGATTAAATTATAATTACTTTTTATAAGTGGAACTATTAACCTTTTCATATTTTCCTGAACACATATCCCCTATCATATTTTATATTTTTCATAGTTAATCCTCTAAAAGCTCATACCTTTATAATGTTTATGATGCCCAGATCCCAGTCCTTGGTTGAAGGGAGAAACGAAAAGTCAAATCATAGGTTCCCTACTGTCATAAAGCTTATATTCTAGTAGGGGAATGTGACATAACACAGATAATTTTATGCTTTTAATACATGCGCTGTATTATCCTGCCTCCAGGTCTTTGCTTAACTGATCATATTTTCTATCTTCTCAGTTTTTGCTAGGACATTTTGTCTCTTTTTAAAAAATTATAGCTTTTTATTGACAAAACATATGCATGGGTAATTTTTCAACATTGACCCTTGCAAAAGCTTCTGTTCCAACTTTTCCCCTCCTTCCCCATTTTGTCTCTCTTGACTTTATTAGAACCTAATTATGATATTTTTACCTAGTATATGTTGTATCATTTATTACACTTTTTAAAATTTTTTGATTTATATTAAATTGAAAGTACTATTATTGGGTAATGGAAGGAGGATTGTGTTTGTTGTTTGTCTTTTATTCTCAAAGAGGATCCTGACATTAGGGAGATGAAGCCATGTCAAGCAAGTGAATTGGATTTAAATGAGGGAGGGCTGGGCAAAGGCACTTTCCTCATTTTCCCTCCAGAGCCATCTGGGTCCAATGGCCAGATATATAGACCAGAACAATTGGAGATGACCCTGGAGGCAGTGGGAAACCTTGGCCTTTTTAGGTTTAAGTCTTTAATTAAAGTTTCAGTTTGACTGAGCCAATACTCAGTCAATGATTAGGGAGAGGTAAGAATTGAGGCAAAGAATAGCTTCTTTTACCTATTCAAAAAAAAATTCAATTTGGGAGGAAAACATTGTCAAGGTTTCTGGTCAAAACTGAAACAATTCCTATTTACATTTATTCTAAGTCAATCAGAGCCCAAACATGACCAATAGAGTTTTGGCCTGAGATCTATTTTTGGCCAATGAATGAGAGCCAGAGTGATTTAAGTTTAAAGCATGTTAATTTAAGAAAGAAATCTAGCCTGTAAATCCCAAGATATCTTGGAGGTTTCATGTTAAAACAAAACAAAATAAACAAAAAGTAATTAAAAAAACATTTATGATACTCTGTGTAGAAGGTAAGGGAAAAGAAATCCTAGATTGCTTTTCCCGTGTGCAGTCTCAGTTTTAGGGAATCTTCAAAAGCACAGTGAATAGTGGCATTTTAAAACATGAAGGATCCACAAGTGAAGCTTTCTGGGGAAGAAAAATAGGGGAATTATAGAGTGAAGAGCTTGTTGATCTTTGATGTACCACATTCCCCGTAAGCCAAAGTTAATATTAATAAGCTCTAGATAGTATTACAATTTTGTGCCCTATTTTGTATATCCAATGTTTTACTTTAAACATCCAAATGGAAACTTGATTGGTCAACTTTAAAATTGCTTTTCTGATCAAATAGGTGATTTTACCTAGGACTGGCAACAAAGGTTTGATATATAGCACCAAAATTTACAGGATGCCAGAGTTTTACACATTCATTGAGTGGAAACCACGAAACTAATTTTTCTCCCCACAAAATTAGTTTGTCTTAATAATCTCATGTGTTATTTTTACATCAAGAATTACAAAGTCAGATGACAGTATTTTATTCTGCTTGCCTTACTGCAATTATTTACTGTCAGCTAACATTTACCTTACTGCAATAAATTCCAGTTAAATGGCTCATACCACCCTTATTATAAATGTAATTTCAGAATTTACACTCTATTGTAAGGAGATAGTGTTGAGACCTTTTGAGTTCTGGATTTCAGTGAGTTGCTTGAATTAATGGCAGATACAGTGTGGCTACTTAACATTCCAATACTTGAATGAGAACTTGTAACATAATAATGCATTTCAAAATGGGCAAACTTTTGAATGTATAAAATTATGTGAGGTGATTATCCATTTGACTAATTTCTCATAGAGGTACATGGGAGGGAAGATTGAATGTACATAAAATAGACATTAAAATGTCAAGTTTGTTCTTTGACTCCTCCTGGAATGTGGAGGAAGGGTTTGCATAGTTCATAGAACTGTGCTATGCAGAGTAACCCAAGGTGGAGTCATGGTGGAGAGTGCTGAAAAAAGGTGATGCACCAGAGAAGAAAATGGCAAACCACTCCGGTATCTTTGTCAAGAGAACCCCATGGATGGTTTCTTCATGGGGTCACAAAGAGCCAGCCTTGATTAAGCAACTGAGCAAATGTTTTTTGAAGAAGATAGAATATTCTTTCTGAGTTTTTAGTACCTAATGTATCCAATTTTTTTCTATGGGAACTTATTCCTATAGTTATAATGAATTTCAAATGGGAAATATAATTTGATGTTCAAATATTAATTTTGTAGACTTTTTATTATTGTTATTGTTCCAGAACAGCATCAAATTCAAGGCCAATCAACTAGGTATATTTCTATGCCACATGCGACAATTGCATTTTGACATTAATATTGATTTATTGCAAGTGAACTATATGTAAGATAATCAGAACTATAGCTAGGACAAAAACTAATAATAGTTTTTCCCAGGGCACTGAAATTTAGAGGGACAAAAATTTAACACCTTCATTTTGAAGAAGCTACTATATAAACTAAGTTCGCTGTGAAGATCGCGTATTTTTTAAATCAGCAGGAGTCAGGAATTCAGGTTAGGGGAAAATCGTCAGTCTTTATTCTCAGTGAAGAAGGATCGCAGGTGGAAGAGAATCGGCGATAGCAATGTGTGCAGCTGAGTCAAGAAGCTAGCTCGACCAGCAGCCACACAACCAGCAGCTCGGAGTCTCGAACCCAGGCCCAATCTCTCCCAGCTTCTCTTCCTGTCTCTCTATCTCCACCCACCAAAATCGTCATTTCCTCTACAACACATCAGGACTTGCACAGAGAGTGGGCAATGACCATTCTTTATCCAATCATGTATATTAATAGAGTATGGTCCAATTACTATTTAGCCTCACGTACTTGGGACCTCAGTGCATCAACTCAAACCTCAGCCCATTACATCTCCCACTTTCTTTTATTTTAGAACACAGGTGGTCATGCCATCCCTGACTCCTCAGGGAAATCAGAGCCCCCAAGGGGAAGTGATCACAGCCTCCCTAACTTCTCAGGGAAGGAGGTGAAAGCACGGAAAAGGAGGTGATCACAGCCTCCCTGACTTCTCAGGAAAGGCAGTGAAAGCACTAAAAAGGAGATGATCACGCCCTCCCTGACATCTCAGGAACTGACATCTCAGGAAGGGAGATGAAAAGCACCAAAGGGAAGTGGGGGTTGCTAGCGGGTTTCTGGGCTGAAGGGTCTTATTATGCACAAACCCATCAGCATGGGAGGTATTACACAAGCACATAGCAATAACGCAGAGGCTATTCTCAGTCAGTGCAGGCTCGATGTGGTGTAACAAACATGAATTTTACACGCAAGTAGCGGAATAGCAAACAATATAAATCAACATGGTGTTGGAAAAGATCACCAGAAGTCCTAGAAGGAGGGTATGTAAACAACAGTCACACATACTCCTTCTTCAGCAGCCAAGAGATAGTCCAAAACCAATCTATTGTCCATTGCTTCACATGTCAGGGAATCCAATGATCCCCCTGAGTTTTTGAAGTCCTGCAAAAATCTTTTTATGTGTTAGGGAATCCAATGATTCCAGCAGATTTTGAAGTCCTGTAACAGTCTTATCATTTCTCAGAGAATCCAATGATTCCTGAGGGTTTTCATTCACCTCTTGCTAAAATTAATTTCTCTTGATTTCTTCATCTATTACTGGCACGAAAAGAATTACAAAGTTAAGCTTAGGGCAGAATTACAGGTTACTTGTCCCATTATGATTTCTTCTGTTTATTTCAGGTGTTTTGTGCTGATTTCTTGAGGTATAGAAAATAGTTAATTGTGGCTCTGAACATTAGTGTTATATAATCCTGTGCATTTTAGAAGTAATGCAACAATGATTGGTCCAGCTTTCACTGACTGAAGTCCTTGACTCTTCTCCTATCCCATAATTTTCCAATACCCCCAAAGGAATTGCAAGGAATCCACCTATGCCATGTGCTCAAAATCCCCTAATTGTCTTCTTTCAATTTTTAGGAGTCTTCAGTACCCCAGTTCAATTTAATTATTTAGTGATCATATTAGCTTAATACAAAGAAACAATTACCTAAAATATTATTGTTGTTTGACCTTTGTATTTGAAGAAGACCAAGGACATCACAGTGATTTGTTTGTGAATTGTATTTAAGGTTGAGGCAATGTTGCACAAATTGCCAGGCTTACTCTAAAAATCCTGACTCATCAAAGTCCAGCAGCAACACAAAAATCAAGATGGCGTGGGATACATTGGATGACCTTAGCATCTTTAATACCTGACCAAATTCTAAGAGCACGGCTTTAGTTTCCCTCATTGCCATTGGAATGGATTATTCTTATTCACTCATTCCATCAGTTTTCACATGGCTAGGGTATACAGTCCCATTACTTATGGACAGGTTTGAGACCTATCAGTTACTCTCGATCTAGTTTAGTCCATGATGGGTCTGGCTGCTTTGCATGCTGCAGCTTCTTGGAACCACAGGTAGGGTGAATCAATGGACACCAAAAGTGCGTAAGTAGCCTGGAAAAGGTATCAGCAAGACCTCACACAGCATATACTAATTCTCCTGAACACCTCATATACCCCACCTCAAATATATAGTAAGAATATACATTCAAACATTCTCTCCCTAAACTCAGTTTTTATGTAGCTTAGTCAAACAATTTTCCAGTCTAAAGCCTTAATGAGTTATCATCATAGCATCCAAGCTAAGCTGGGCACCAAAATCTGGATTGGAATTTTGATTGTAAGGTTAATATTACTTGAATTCCTAGATTTGGGAAGGACAGAATGAGAGTGAGAGAGTGAGGGAGAGAGACAGACAGACAGACAGACAGACAGGCGGAGAGACAGACATAGACAGACAGAGAGACAGAAAGGCATAGACAGACAGACACCCAGATTAGGTAAGCAAGAACTGGATATGCTTAATTTTCTGTGAATTACTTCAATTATCTTCCTTGATTTCTAATGTTTTAAAATTTTAAATGTTTAAAATTCTACCCATGTGGTAGGAAAACATTATGAATTTCCTCAGAAGCAAGTCTCTGCCATCTCCTATGTGATTGTTGCCATCAAGATGATCTGGGCACATACAGAGCTCTGTTTTGTTTTGTTTTGTTTTGTTGGGAGGGTGTTTCCCCAACGAAGACAATCAGGCTTAAGTGACTTTCCAGGGTCACACAGCTTGTAAGTGTCAAATGTCTGAAGCCCATTTGAAATCAGATCCTCCTGACTCTAGGGCTGGTGCTCTATATACTGTACTACTCAACTGCTCCAAAGGCTTGTTGCAATAGTATGCACATTCAAGATTTTTTTGCAACCCTAGACAATGTATTCATGAGGGATATAGGAAAATCAGATGGAAAACATGAAAGAGAGGGAATAATTTGATGGAAAATTGGCGAATTTTTGAGAGATGAAATTTGTGAGAAATGTAGAGCTTTTTAAAAAGTGAATGGGGGAACAGTTTAACACTATCGTATAGAGACAGGTTAGTATGGTGGACAGAATGATGGACTTGGATTCAGGAAGACAAGTTTGAATTTTGCCTTGGATATTTATTGATTAACAGCCCACTTTTTCAGCCTCATTTTCTTTATCTCTAAATCTAGGTACCAATAACATTTATCTTGAATGTTTATTGTAAATTATCAAATGAGGTAAAAATATGTAAAACATTTTGCAGACCTTAAAGCTCTATATAAATGTTGTTATTATTATTAAATAGAATAGGTGGTGTCATTTCTAAGCTTGCTTTTAATACCCAATTTTTATCCTGCCTCTTCATAGAATTAGCTGTTAATAGTTATTAATATTTTTGGCATTTATCATTCTAATGTTAATTCAGGCATAGCTAATATGCTTTAATTAGATGTGGGAGACCGCTTCATAGTATGGATTAAAACCAGTCTAGTATTACTTTGAAAAAAAGGGAATGAATCAACATAAATTTCCTTACTGTTTGTATACATTATTGCTTAAAGACATACATACACAGCTAACAATGAATTTGTGTATAAGATTGCCATATTTGCAAAAATAAATAAAAATTATAGTGGTATTTAAAGCATCACTTTAGTAGCTCATACATAAAAATAAATCACCCACAGAATACCACTTTCTTTCTTCCATATAATTCTGTTTAATTTCTAGCCTAGAAATCTAACATATTTCAGTAGAACAGCATCAATAATAAAGATGAGAACAGAAGATGATAGTCACAATCTTATCTTATTCACAATCTTATTCCACTGTGCCAAGCTTTTGCCCCTTCTTTACTCTTTTTAATATTTGTGTATCTTCCTACCATTTATCATGATGACTTCTGCTATGAGAACCTCAGGGTTGTTTTTTTTCCCTCTTTCCTGTTAGAAGTTGTAGATGATGTCAGGGTTTGAGAACTAAAAATTAACCTGGGACCAAGGGTCAAAAGATGCCTAAGCCAACTTCTTTTTGAAATTTATTTTCTCTAAAGTTGTTAGAACTAGATAGTTCATACTTTCAGTTTCATATTTGAAAAATTTGAAGAACAAAATGGATTTTGTCTCAGAATAACCAAATAGAAAAGATATTAATTAGTGGAAAGACAGTGGAAATAGGAGTCAGGAAGCCTAGGTTCCAATTCTTTCAATGACCTCTTGAATGACTTCAGGGAAATCATTTACCCTTTTTTGAACCTCAGTTTCTTTAAACTTGAAATGAGATCATCTTGAAAAGATAATCTCTCAGATCTCTCTTTCTAGACTGAAAAGTCCTTCTTAGCTTCTTTTAAATGTTTGAAAATATACATATATGTATATTTGTGTATTTTCATTTAAAAGATGATAAAATAAAATCTTAATTATGATTAAAGATAAAAGTAATATCTAAATTAAAAGGCAAAGGTCTAGATTCTAGCTAGTTATCTATTTTTATTCATTCATGGAAAAAATTGCTGCACTAAAAAATGGTAAAATTCATTTTACTTGCCATTTATTAAGAACTGATGGTGACAAGAGGTAAAAAAAAATGTCTGGTATTTCTCTCTTCTGAGCTTATATAAATTTGTGCCAGCATAACAGTGGCAGGGGAATAACCATGCCTTTTATTCTATCTTTCAGATTTGTGGCTCTGAATGGTCACTGCTTGTCTCAATCACTATTCTGATTGACTTCCAGAAGAGGGGCCACAAAGGAAGTATACAGGGTTTGAGTGGTTGGAACCATATTCCAATCCAACAATACTTGCTAAGTGCCAACTATATATAAAGTAATGTGCTGTACATAAGTGAATACAAAGGAAAAAGGAAAAAGTCACTGTTTGAGCTTACATTCTGTTATGATGAGAGGTAGGGGTAAAGTGCAAAGAATTTTGGACATGAGATTAGAAAATGATTTCAAGTGAATAGAACCAAGAGAACATTATACACAGCAACAAGATTATGCAGTGATCAACTGTAATGGGCTTGGCTGTATTCAACAATGAGGAAATTCAGGCCAATTCCCATATGCATCCAGAAAGAAGACTATGGAGACTGAATATATTTTCACCTTTTGTTGTTGTTATTGTTTGCTTATTGTTTTTTCTCCATTTCCCCGTTTTGATCTGATTTTTCTTGTGTAGCATGAAAAATGAGGAAATATAGTTAGAAGAATTTCACATGTTTAACCTCTATTGTATTACTTGCTGTCTAGTAGAGGGAGGAACTGAAGAGGGAGGGAGAAAAATTTGGAACACAAAATTTTACAAAGGTGAATGTGACTTTGGGAAAGCTAATTCATCTCCCTGAGCTTCACTCTGGATTTGCTATGAAATAGGGACAATAATACTTGTATCACCTTCCTCTCAATATTATTACTAATAAACATAATTTTGTATATTTTTAAATTCTATACGAATGTAATTTATTTTGTGACAGGAACTCCTGCTGGTCATACCATGATCTTCTTTGCCCATTTTTTTCCTACCACCTTCCCTGTGCCATTTTCCAAAGAAAGATCTAGAATTCATTTACCAATGGCCATAAAGAATGAAAGTACTAGGGCAGAATACAAATGGAAGCACATGGGAATTTTCTTTTTGTTGTTGTTGTTTCTAAGCATTTCTGTTTTAAACAGTCTCCCTAGTGGGAAAATTCTATTAAAACTATTTCTACCACAAACCACTTTCACTACAAAACCTAATGCATAAAGATTTTCAGGAGACAGTAGCCTACAGCAAAATTTTCACTTTCTTCTGCTATCAAATCCATTGTTTTAAGAGGTCATAGCTCTGCCCTGTGGTTAACTTATCTACTTTTCTATTTTCACACATTTGACCTACTTCAAAATTTCACTTTCACAGATAAATCTTTTCCCACATTGGAAATGAAGCAAAAATTTCCACTATAAATGTCTTTATATTTTGTGAATAAGAGTTTAAAAAGGGAAAGGGAATGGTGATAGAGGTAACTTCCACACTACAAAATAATGATTTTTGAAAGATGAGTAAAGTTTAACTTTATTGACCTTAACTTTGTAGTATAAATGGGAACCATACAGCTTGCTTCAGTATTTCCATGGGTCTGTGATCTCATTGATTCAAGTTTTCTCTCCAAAAAAGGCAGATCACAATCCATCCTTGCTTTTACTTCCTGTTTGACTCCAATCCGTGTCCTCCCATAAATCTTCCCTAAAGATCCCACTTGACATGCTGAGGGTTTCTCTTTAGATCTCTTGACATTGTTTAGAAAGCCATGGAACACCTGGGCTAACTATTGATTATTACTTGATCTCACTCTATGAGTAGCTCATTTCCTTTTCAAGACATATTGACATTTCTTTCATATTTTTGTGCCACTTTCCCCATACAATTCTCTTGTTGATAATATACTGCAGCTAGCTACTCAAATCCATCATGTCTCACTTTATTACCACTTTGTTACCTTAGAGTATTAACTCTTCAGAGTCTACCAAACCTTAGTGACTTAAGTAGGTTTCAAAACCTTATCCAGACCAGTCTTAAGTAGACACATCTTGCTACTCTCAGAATCAGGAGTATCAGCTTCTATTTTGTCCCCATCATTTTCTACTGTATAATACATGAATCTTTTGAATTACAAACTGAATCTAGGGACATGAGCAGCCAACTTTGCAGGATTAGTCAAAGGTCTGGACAGAGATAGAAATGTGAGCATTTACAATCTTGTGTGCCTTCATCTCTTCTCTCCTAACCTCCACAATGATGATGTCTGAAGAATGATCAATAAATAAATTTGCAGATATAACCATGAGGTTATGCATTCTTACTTCTGAATGGTATGTTAATGGATGCATGAAGCTTCCACATTCTAGAATGTTATATTTATAAAGTGAGAGTAGAGACTTATTTACTTTTTATTATAAAAGAATACATCCTGGCTTTTGGGTGGTATGTTGTATAGTAAGTTGTTATTGTGTGCCCTTTATTTTTGAAGAGGACCATCACATGAGAGAGGTGGTACCATGATATACAATTGAACTGGATTTAAGTGACGGAGGGCTGTTCAAGGTTACCTGCTTGACTTTCCCTTCCAGAGGCATCTGAGTCCAGGCAGCTGGGTGGTAGAGTAGATAAAGTATCAGGTCTAGAGTTAGAAAATGCATCTTCCTGAGTTCAAATCTGGCTTCAAACACTTAGTATGTGACCTTGGGAAAAATCAATTAATCCTGTTGGTCTTTGTTTCCTTGTATGTAAAATGCATACAAGGACAAATGGCAAATCACTTTAATATTCTTGCCAAGAAAACTCCAAATGAAGTCACAAAAAGTTGAATATGACTGAAATTACTGACAGTAAGAATAAAATATTGAGAGTGAGAAAACACCTCTTGTAGTGTGCAGTCCTACATAAGCCAGCCACCTCCTCCTACTTGGATCTTATTTATTCTTTTGCTCATTGCAGGACCAGGAAAATAGGGCTTAGCATGACAATGTCAAAGAAAGTGTGCGTGTCATGTTTTCAAATTAATGTTTGAGTTAATTGAGTTAATAAGCTCAGAATTTAGAATTATAGAGTTTCACTTGTAAGAAACTTTAGCAATCACTTATTCTAATTCATTACACCTCCCCCTCCCCCAAGAAAATCTCCATTAATGCATATTTAACACCAAATTGCCAACATTGCTAGATTAGAGAGAAAATAAGGATGTTCCAAGAAAAAAAATATTCTACTTCTGTTTCATTGACTACATTAAAGTCTATCATTATATGGATCAAATAAAATGTGATAATTTCTCAGAGAAGGGAGTATCAGATTATCTTACTTGTTCCTTATGAGACCTATATGCAGACCAAGAAGCAACAGTTAAAACTCAACATGGAATAACTGATTGGTTTAAAATTGAAAAAGGGGTATGACAAGACTGTATACTATCATCTTATTTATTTAATTTATATGCAGAGTATGTCATGCAAAAAACCAAGCTGAATGAATCAAAAACTGTAATTAAATTTGCTGGAAAATATATCAATAATCTCAGATATGCAGATGATGCTATTATGATGTCAGAGAGTGAAGAGAAAATAAGTGGATAAGAATGAAAGGGGAAAAAGTAAAAATTAATTTGAAGCTTAACATAATTTTAAAAATCCTCTAAAATCTTGGCAAATAATCCAATCACTTCCTGGAAAATGGAGGGAGAAGAAATGGAATCAATGTCACATTTAATATTTTTGAGCTCAAAGATCACTGAATATGGTGGCTGCAGCCATGAAAATGAGAGACACTTGCTCCTTGGAAAGAAAACTATGACAAATCTGGACAGTACACTAAAAAGGAGAGACATCCACGTTGTCACCAAAAAGTCCATATATTCAATGCTATAGTTTTTATAGCATCAATGTATATTTGGAATAAAAGGAAAGCTAAGCATCACAGAATCATGGTGCAATAGAAGACTTTTGAGAGTCTTTTTAACAACAAGAAGGTCGAATCAGCCAATACTTAAAAGAAATTAATTCAAATTATTAATTGGAAAGTCAAATAATGAAGCTGAAAGTTAAATGCTTTGGACAAACAATGAGAAGACTCATTGGAGAAGACCCTATGCTAGGAAAGACTGAAGCTCCCCCAAACTCCCTCCCCCCAAAAAAAAGAAAAGAAAAGAAAAGAAAAGAAAAAAGAAAAGGAGTTGGCAGGAAATGCCATGTCTAGATAGTATTGTAGAAACAATGAACATGACTTTGGGCAGACTTTGAGAGAGAGTAGAGGAGAAAAGGAAACAGGCAGAAAACCTCCCTGTGTTATAGTCTAGGGAGTTATGAAGAATCAGAAATAAATGAATATCTGAACAGCAACAGTAATGTAATGGAATTTTATTTTGTCATAAGAAATGATGAAATGGATAATTTCAAAGGAAACTGGGAACGTCTTTATAAACTGATGAAGCATGAAGTGAGCAGAACTAGAAGAACAATTTATAAAATAATAATAACATTATGGATATAAAAACAACAACTTTAGGACTCTGATCAATTGACAGATAAACCACAATTCCCAAAGAATGAAAATGAAACACATCATTCATCTCCTGACAGAGAAGCAATGAACTTAAAATGCACAAAGAGACATATATTCCTGGAACTGGATAATGTGGAAATTTATTCTGCTGGATTATTTAGCTATGTATCAGGAGATTAATTTTTTTTTTAATTTGGTTGAGGCAAGATGGATGAGGATAGTAGAAAGGGTAGAGCAATGAAAATACTCATGTGCCAAATCAAAACAACAAACTATTATGTTAAAAATGTCCAACAAATACCCATCCTGTTTTGCTTATGAAGATCTCCTTTTTGGGAAAGGCTAATTCTTTCTGAGGCAGCCCTTTCCACTTTTGGACAGTTCTAACTTAGGAAGTTTTTTTTCCCCTTACATTAAGCTTAACTTTGTTTCAGTAGTTTTCATTTATTATTTTTAGTTCTGCTGTCTGGGGCCAAATTGGACAATCCTAGCCCTCTTCTTGTTGATAGCCTTTTAAATACTTCAGGGTATCTATCATATTCCTATGTTTCCTCTTCCCCAGGCTAAACTTTTTCATTTCCTTCAACCACTCTTTTTTTGTCTCTATTTTTTTCCCCTGAAATCCAGAAATGAGATGGTATGATGTTAACTGTTGGTTTTGATGTTCACATTAGAGTGAATAATGATAGATATCCAATGAAGGAATGAAGGAATTTTTTGTTTCATCTATCACAAAATTAAATGTAAATATTGAAAGAATGAAGCCTTCCTTCAAAAAAAATTTTTTATTGTTACATTTATAAATAGCTCTTTATAGAATTTGCAGTCACTAGTAGGGCTTAAATAAGATTTCTTTATTTTGGCAACATGGTATCCAGACATTAGTCCCATTAAATGCCTTAAGTGGCTAGAAAAATTTTATTAATTTTGAGAAGAACTTTTTTTTTAAGCTAGACATCATATTTTAGATTTCTTGTGGTTGATTAATTCTGTTGGCTAGAGTTGCTCGGTGATAATGAAACAAAAGTCATTTGGTTTAATTCTTTTAATGGTCAGTTAGTTTTACTGTGTTCCAATGGCCACATACTGCCTTAACTCAGACCACATATAAAAGTGATAAGAAAACCAGAGTGAAGGATAGTCAGTTAAATCTAGAAAGGAACATCTAGTTCAATTCCCTCATTTTATGCATGAGGAAATTCTCTGAGAAGGGAAGTGGCTTGCCCATGTGCACACAGTATGATGGAGGCAGCAATCAGTCTTCTAGCAGATGATGAGGGCTTGGGGTGTAGGGTATATTCTGAAAAACCTTGAACTTCTGGTAAGAGGGCTGCTGAGCCCTTTCAGGGCTGATTTCCACCTTTGGTATCCACCTGATCCATCTAACTCTCACCTGTGGCTCCAAGAATCTCTAGCATGCACTGCAGTCACATCCTTGCTAAATCATGCTGGCAGATGGTCTAAACCAAGTTGGGGGTAACTGAGGTGTCTCAAACCCCACAGTGAGTTAAACATGTGAAGCCTTGCCCAGATGGAATAGTTAAAGACAATTTGCTCCAATGGCCATGAAGGCAGCTGAAGCAGGCACTCTGGAGTGCTTAAACAATGAAGTCACCAAAGTCATCTGCTGCATCCTGAGCCATCATCAGTTATTTTGACTCTGTCCTGCTTACGGTGATTCTGGAAGAGAGAGTGGGGTCAGAAACTTTGTGCAACTCTGGTTCATTTAAATGCAATTCATGCATGAATCAAAAGACATCATCCATACCATTTTGTCATATCTCAAAGTCCTATGGCAACAAGCAAGTGATGACAATAGGTACAGATACACTGGGAACTTAGCTACAACCCTGCACACAGGTGGCCCAGGCCATCGGGTCATCTTCTTATTGGAAGCAGCAGTGGGATTTAGCAGTTCTTTTTGTGTCTGAACATCCTTTTAAGGACCATCACACTACTCACCTTCTGGTGTGAGGAAGGGGCTAGAAAAGGTGCCCCAAACCCAAGTTTCATCTGTTTACCATAGCAAATGGAGATCCAACGTGTGGTCAAAACACAGAAAAATGTACAAAAACTTTTGCAAAGATGATTCTACTCACCATTGATACATGGAATATGCTTACACTTACAGACAACACAAAATCCAGTAGACCTAAAAAGTTAATAGACCTGAGAGAGCTTAGCAAGTGTAGCACCCAAATAGCAGCCCTGAGTGAAACAAGATTGGAAAATGAAGGTGAAAACAGGATGATTTCAGAAAGGCCTGGAGAGACTTACATGAACTGATGCTGAGTGAAATGAGCAGGACCAGGAGATCATTATATACTTCAACAACAATACTAGATGATGACCAGTTCTGATGGACCAGGCCATCCTCAGCAACGAGATCAACCAAATCATTTCTAATGGAGCAGTAATGAACTGAACTAGCTATACCCAGAAAAAGAACTCTGGGAGATGACTAAAAACCATTACATTGAATTCCCAATCCCTATATTTATGCACACCTGCATTTTTGATTTCCTTCACAAGCTAATTGTACAATAATTCAGAGTCTGATTCTTTTTGGTACAGCAAAATAATGTTTTGGTCATGTATACTTATTATGTATCTAAGTTATATTTTAATATATTTAACATCTACTGGTCATCCTGCCATTTAGGGGAGGGGGTGGCGGGGGGTAAGAGGTGAAAAATTGGAACAAGAGGTTTGGCAATTGTTAATGCTGTAAAGTTACCCATGTATATATCCTGTAAATAAAAGGCTATTAAATAAAAAAAAAAAAAAAAAAAAAAAAAAAGGAAAATGAAGGTGAAGATCTGAAGTCAGAGCTGGATACAGGTTTTTTTTCTGGAGAGGCCACAGAGAAGGGGAATGCCATGAAACTGTAGTAAATTTTGCCTTAAAAACTTATCTTGTCAACAAGCTTGGATGCCTATCAAAAAAAGTGAATGACGGGCTCATGACAATGCAATTGGAACTTGTAGCAAAGCACTAAGCCATAATCATCAGTGCCTATGCTTCCACCATGATGAACTTTGATGAGGTCAAAGAAAAATGTTATGGAAACCTGGAGACCCTTATTATCAATGTTTCAAAAGAGGACAATCTTATCATTCTGTCTGACTTTAATGCTATAGTAGATTCAGATTACCAGACAGGGAGTCCTTGGAAGGAATGGAATTGTTAGCAGCTACAGCAGTGGTCACTTACTATTGAAGACCTGTGTATCTCATGAGGTTCTCATGACCAACATTGTCTCTTGTTTACCTAAATACAATAAAACTTCATGGGTGCATCCTCACAGTCAACATTGGCATTTAACAACTATATCATTGTAAGGAAAAGGAACAGACAGAATGTGAGTGTGACAAAGGCAAAGTGTGATGCAGGATGCTGGACTGATCATAGACTTATCCTCTCCAAGCTAAATATTTGGCGCCTTCAAGACAAAATGACCAGAGGACTTAATACTGACAGATTAGAATGGTTCTCTGAGTGCTAACGTGGAGGGAAAGCTGAGTCAACACATGACTGGCAACAGTGGAACAGAAAAGGAGCTTTCATTCATTTGGATCAGAATATTTGCAAACATCAAGGCTGGTTTGATGAAAATGATGGGGAAAATCAGAAGGTGCTAAATGAAACACAAGAACTCCAGCAGTTCTAAGAAGGTAACATTTAACTTCATCAAAAGTAAAGTACAAGCATAGCTTAGAGAGAGATGCAGGATTCTTGGGTCAGTAAGAAGACAGATGAATCAGTTTTACACTGATGGTAATAATCTAAAGAAGAACTCTTAAGAGGACCTGAAAGCTGTTTATGGGACAAAGACCTATAATGAATCTCAATTACTCAGTATTAATGAAACACATTGATTATTGATAAGGACAAGATTCTTGCCAGAGTCCTTAATAGGTTGCTTCTTCATCTGGAAGATGGTTATCTCCCTGAGAGCCATTGTGGCTTCAGAAAGCAATAATCAATATCTTCCCAACAACTCCAGGAAAAATATTAGGAGCAGAACAGGGGTCTGTGCAAAATGTTTGTTAATCTGATCAAGGCCTCTGATACTGTCGGGCATCAGCTTAATGGAGAGTTATATCAAAATTTAGTTGCCTAGAGAAATTCAGCAATATTAAATGTCAGTTTTTTGGTGGCATTCTTGCCTGAATTCTGGATAATGGATGATGCTCTCAAGGTTTCCCAGTCACTAATGGAGTGAAACAAGACTGCGTTTCCTCCCCCCCCATGATTTTTATCATAATATTTTTAGCTCTATTGTCATATGCTTTCACTGAGGACATATAAGGCATTAAGATCACCTACCATACTGGTGATAAATTATTCCACTTAAAAAGGATGCATGGCAAGACTCAAGTGGAGGGAGAGTTGGTGCATGATTTTTTGTTTGCAAATTTTGAAAACAAAATTCTGAACCCCAAATAAAGGTGTAGTAAATGAAGAACCTCAGCAGCATGAGTGAAACAGTTTAAACTTTTAATACATTCTTGTAGGAAGAAGGTGTGAAAATCCACAATAAGCTCACAATTTTCAGGAGTAAGAACATGGTCTATTATCCCTGATCCCAGCTGTGAAATCCCTCCCCCCATCTCCTCAATTGCTGGGGAGATGAAGTTAATATTTTTTCCAATCTTCCTACAATATAAACTCCATGATATGTCTCCCCTTTCCCCTACGTACATTGCATAACCATTATAATGAGCCTTAGCTCTTCTTAGAGAGAAGTTAATATTAATGAAGCAATTAAGCATGCACACTTTAGCTAAGCTATGACTTTTGTTCTAGTTTCAGCTTTTTTACTATTTAACAAATTTTGTCCAGTTTTACCTAGTTTCAACTGGTTTCAGGAGCTTTTCTGGACTACTGATTCCAGACTTTTAGTTTTCCAAACATAACTGTTTAATATTTTTTATACACATGATTGTACATGAAATGCAGTCTCTGAAGCTGAGATGTCAAATTATTGATCTGTTCTCTACTGCTTGTGCTAATTTTGGCCTAATAATTAATACCAAGAAAACACAGGTGCTTTAATCAGCCAGCACCACACCAGCCATAAATGAATTCATCACTTACAATAAATGGGGAAGTTTTAAATACTGTGGATAAGTTCACTTAGCTTGGTAGTATACTTTCCAGGGATGTTCATTATATGATGTGGTTAATGTATACATTGCAGGAGCTACCTCTGTGTTTGGGAACATCCAAGGGAAAGTGTGAAAGGGAATAAATATTTAAAAAAAAAAAAACTGAAGATCTACAGAGTCATTATGCTGATCTCACGATTGTATGCCTGTGAACTGTATTCCAATATACTAGCACCATGCCAGGAAACTGAATTGCTTCCATTTAACTTGTTTTAGGAATATTCTGAAGATCACATGGCGAGATAACATACTGAGTACAGGATAAAGTATTGAGGTCCTTTCTTGAAATAAATTCCCTAGTTTTCAGGAAGTGAAATATGCTGTTTCAAAGACATTGCCTCCACCATATACTGAACTATTAATTACTTAATTAACTTTTGTTCATTTATTTTTCTGGTTACTCTTCATTCATTTTACAAGTATTAATTTTCTCTCTTTACCCTATTTCTACTCCTCCTCATGCCCCACAACTGAACTATAACAACAAAGAAAATACAAAGTTCTCATAACAAATATACACGGGCCAAAAAAAAAAATCACATTCCCCAAAAACATATTCCTACATTGGCTGTGTCCCAAATGTTTCATTCTACATTTTAAGTCTATCATGTAACTGGAAGAAAATAGTCACTGTATTTCATCTTCAATCATTGGACTTGTGGTTTATCATTCCATTGATCAGAATTCTAAAATCTTTCAACATTGTTTTCTCTGTAATACTGTTGTTATATAAATTGCTCTTCTCATTCTACTCATTTCATTGGGTACCAGTTCAGAGAGATCTTTCCTTCGCAAACTTCTAAGCAATTCATTAAAACAAAAAGAAAATGAGGGAACAAGACAAGTAATAGACAATTGTCAGCTGAGGGACAGATTCAAATTCTAAATTTTAGGTGGCTGGAATGTGAGATCATCTTAGATATAGCATATACAACAAGAGTTCTTTACCTACAGGTCCATAAAATTATTTTTAAAAAATATTTTGATAACTGTAATTTATATTCCTGAGAATTTTATTTTATGTCTTTTAGAGCAATTATTATAAGAAAGACTTAATTCAGCAGACTACCAAAGAAAAAAGATTCATGATATATTTTTTTAAAAAAGGCTAAGGACACATGAATTGAGAATGGCTCAGATGTTCCACCAGTCCTAAGCATACTAGCACATATTCTACACTATCAAAGATTTTAGAGTTTATCTAGCACAATCTCCCTCATTTTATCAGTTAAGACCCTAAGTTCCACAGAACTAAAACAATTTGCCTAGAGACATGCAGGATAAAAACATCACTATATCATATTCTGAAATGATGGCAATAGCATTTTTTTTGCTCTCAAATTCTTAAGTTAGCAAAATCCAGAAATGCATGCCAAAAAAGACAGGAGAACTTAAAGCTAAAATTAAACCCAGAAGATTTCATTCTGTTTAATGGCTGTTCTCTCTCCATTTTGCCACTTGAACAGATGGGCCAAAAAGTTTAGACATGGAATTTTAGACATGGAAATTTAGACAGGGAAAATCTACCTGTGCTTCAATACAACAGAGAAATCACATCAGCAAGAGAAAAGCTTTTTGAAAATATCTTGCAGAACTTTGTTCACTACATTTTGCACTTTATAAGAGATTTTTTCATTTTCAAAATCATTATAAGTACTCCTACTCATGTAGTATCTTTGCTAATAATGATAGGAAATAGAAATTGAACCTGGGATTTTGTTGGTATAGGGAATACTTAGGAGAGGAAAGGTTTTTTTTGTTTGTTTTTCCCCCCTCCAATGCAAGCTGATACCTTCTCCATGATTTACAGTCTTCTAGAGCTAACTAACAAATTAAGTGATTTTCTTAGGCTCATGCTTACAGTGATTCAGAGACATAGTTTTCTGATTTTGAGACTGGTTCTATATTCACAAAACCAGATTGCTTTTTTTATTAGTGATTATATATGTTATAAAACTTAAAAGTAGACATTTTAAAAAGGATGAGATGATAAAATAATATTTTATCCTAGTGTTAATATGAAACTACTAGAGACTGTTAATCTCTCCCTGTTAGGGAGAGGAACAATATAATCAGATATATTTTAGGAATATCAATTTGATTATTGGGAAGAGGATGGATTGGCTTGGGAAGAGACCTGAGGCAGAGAAACCAGTTAGGAGACCATTAAAGTAGATGTGATGAGTGCCTTTATGTGAGTAAAGAGAAGTAGATAGTTCTGAGCAATAGTATTCTGGGGCCAGATGGGGCCAGATGGTTCCAGCCCTCCAACTTCTTTTTAACTCCATGACTTAATAGGTTGACAAAAGCAATTATTAAAATTTTATCTTTTAAAAAAACAATTATTAAATTTTTATTATGAGAATTTACAATTCAAAAATCAGCAAATGCTGAAAATCAGAGCTTAATTTATTATTCTGTGGATTGACAAGATTTACGAAAGATGGGGGGGCAGCTAGATGGCACAGTGGATTGAGCACCGGCCCTGAAGTCAGGAGGACCCGAGTTTAAGTCTGGCTTCAGAAAACTTAAAACACTTCCTAGTTATGTGACCCTGGGCAAGTCATTTAACCCCAAATTGCCTCAGAAAACAAAAAGAAAGATATGGGGTTATTGATGCAGAATAAACTTATATGTATATATGTATTTTTTTTTTTCCTGGAGAGACAATTGCTAAACATAAAGCCTACCCCTAGATCTGAGACATGATATGGCAGTAGAGACAATCAGTTTTGGCAACTGATTGGATTGAGAAAGTGTCACAGAGTGAGGAATTGAGGATGACATCAAAGTTTTAAATTTGTATGACTTGAGAGATAATGATTACTTCAATAGATATAGATTATTCAAAAGAGGGCTGGCTTTGAGAATGAGGATAATGTAATGAGATCTGTGATGCAGATCTCAGCTGGCTTTTTATTCTGTGTAACTCATTCTGTCTTGCACAAATTAAAAGAGAGATAGGGATGAGCCATTGCTCCCAGAGGGTAGAGTACAATTGTTGAGGAGTGCTTCCATAGCTGGATGTCATATTGGGGAAAAGGGTGGGGGATTCTGACTGCACAGATTTTCAGGGGGACAGATTATAACTACTCTGAATATTCAATACTTCTGAAAACATAATAAACCATCAATGGGATGAGGCTGAGTGGAGAAGTGGTAAATAATAACTGGAGAAAGGAATGGTGAAAAAGCATTACATAGCTATGGATGGGAAACTGATATGTAATCTATTTTTTCTTCCTGTTGATTTATCTCATATCTGTTATGGTCATGTCAAGGTTCCATGACAGTTTAAATGATTTCCATCTTGGATACCACTAATCAATAGATGCTATGGAGTTAGGGCAAAAAACACTTTGTTAGAAATAGTCATCATAATCTGAAATATGGGGAGGGTACTAGCTTTGGGGTCCAGATAGGGAAGACTTTTTTTCTTAGAAGTTAGGAGTAAGAGTAGGAAGCACTTTGCCAGACCCTGACTCACTAATCAGAACAGATGCTATCTGTCCTTTATTCTGGAAGAGGACCATGACATAAGGTCCCCCGTAACGTAAGGGAGATAATACTATGAATGCGGTGAATTGGAATTAAGTGAGAAAGGCCTGTGCAAAGTCACCAGTAAAGTATCTCAAGAATTTTTTATCAGTATATCCCTAGCACCTAGCATAGAGCCTGGCACTTAGTAGACACTTAATAAATGTTTGTTGATTGATTTATTACTAGTATTCATTTTCTTAGTGCTTTAGCTATTACCACTGATAGACTTTGTGGAAGGAATTATTTTTAAATGCAATAGATATAAAATATCTAATGGATAAAAGAATTGAGGAGAGGGAAGGGCCATGAATCTTGTCATGTAGCATCCAAAAAGTTAGAAATAGAGCTAAGAGGAATCCTGACATAAAGTCACTTCAAATATCAAACGTAACCATTGGGAATTAAGTGCTACAAAGGTAAAAAGGAAAGGATTATAGACAGAGAGAGTGGGAGGGAGGAACAGAGAGGAAGGAAGAAGAGACAGATAGAGACAGAAAGAAAGGGACAGACAGACATAGATGGCTGATAAGAACTTTAGAAGCCATTTAGCCCACTCATTTTACCAATGAAGAAACTGTGGCCCCAAAAGTTTAAGGGACATCTAAGTAGAAAAAGATAGGTTTTGAAGAAAGTTCTTTCAATCCAAAATCATTTACTATTTTCATTATTAATAATTGTCCTCATATTCCTTACTTAGTTTCTGTCTGTCTGTCTCAATGTCTTTTTCTCTCCCCCTCTACATCTTTCATTGAATGGCAGTTGTAAGAATGTGAGGCAACTATAAATTGGGAAAATGCCTCTGGTGTACAGAATGATAGTTTTCACCTCACAAATTCAAACTTTCTTATCTCTGCACAAGGTCAAGAATGATCTCTCTGGACTCCACCATTTTAAGTGGTGTATGATACTGGCAGGACATTTTCTCTATAATCTTTCCAATATCTAGAAAATTGAATAATCCTGAACATTGAAGGAAGGTAGTTGAACCATTTGTATGAAAGTGCCTGTCAGTCTTTTAATCAAAATGCATATATCAATACTTTAAATACTCTTGCCACAGCAGAGGGAAGATAGGGACAGCTCAATAATATTCATTGCAGGAAACTGGGGTGACAAATGGCTTTTCAATTTTCTGAGAGTTGTACAAGAGAAAAATATACTTCAGTAAATTAGGCTTTTACTATAACAGTTTTTTTTCATTTTAAAGAGAAAAAAAGATTCAACAAAAAATCCTCCAAACCTTCCAATTTTATCCATTCTGACAGGTGTAAATGAGGCAAGGTAGTTTTCTTGATCATTACCTTCAGTCGGTGTAATGTTTCTTTTATACCACTCTGCCATGTATGACATTTTCTTTTCTGGTGTCAATGTGTCAAAACATTTTCCCTAAATACTTAACTGACTTTGTTCTAAACCAATAGTATCAATTCACTCAAAATGTAGTAAAACTGCATCACAATTTGACATCCAGGCTGAAATGCTTGTAAATGCCAGTAAACAGAATTTAATTTTTTGGATTGTTTGTTCTAGGACAATGTGAAAATACCATGTCTCATTTATTTGAATTAATTTTACCAGTGATCTCTTTCTTGGACATGGGACTGAGCTCAGCAAGAAGCATTTTTACAATGTAAAAGTCAATTGAGACTTCAAACATGCCCCTTTTTGAGAAAACTTGATTAAAGAAGTAGAAGAATAACTTGAAGAACACAAGAGTAGGGATGATTATTTGTATTACAAACCTACTCTTCTAGCTTATGAAAGGCGGTTTTCTGAGATGCCCCTTCCAAAGCAGTTTCCTTAGCAATCCAACTGTTTAATGGCTCATTCTCTGATTGGCAGAGCAGAGAAAGTACCATATTCTTCAAGAATATTGTATTAAAGGGGTCCCAGATAGATGGTATATTGTAGAAAGTGCTGGGCTTAGGGCCAGAAAGATTTATCTTTGTATGTTCAAATATGGCCTCAGAAGTCATTTAGTCTAAGGATCCCCATACAGAAATCTCTAGGTTATCTTTGCTAGTGACCAACCAACTCTCACATGAAGACTTTCAGGGTGGGAATACTCACTTGGCTGCCCATTCCACTCTTTTAAAAAAATCTCTCTTAAATGTTAAGAAGTTCCTTCCATTAATAGGCAAGTAGAATATTTAGAAACCTGCCTTTAATGCAATAAGTAATATTAATTCTTGATCAGATATCTTTTCCACAGATTTGGAAAATCATAGGATTTATTGACCATATGAGAAGAAAATTAATTTTTCAGGCTCTGAAGTCTCCAAATTGATGATCATTTTAATTATGTTTGTTTTGTTGGATCTTGGGCAGGTGGTGTAATAGACAGAGGATTGACCTTGGAGCCAGGAATACTTGGGCTTAGTCTGGCCTCCAAGATATCCTGACATTGTGAATCTAAGGAAGTCACTTAACTTCTCAGTGTTTTAGGACTAAGTATTTAAGATTATAAACTATTGAGAAAAGCAGGGAGGGAGTTTCTTTATTTAGGAATTCTTTTGATCAGTGAACCACAGTTCTAGTCTCTATCCCATTGTTGGATCTTGTTCTCTACAATTTTCTGCCTCATTTTGCTAAGATTTACATTCTGTAGCATGACATTCTGTTTACCTGTCCTAGCTTCTGTTAAACAGAGGACATCTAATATCATACATGACATCTAATTTAAAATAATTCATTTTCTGATCAGAAAAAAGGATCATAATCTTTCAAGCTTTTTAAAATTATTTTTTTAAAATATTGGTTACTTTAATTTTTACATTGCTTTCATTTCCAAAAATACCCTTCCATCAACCTTTCACTAAAGAATCATGTCTTATAATGAAAGGGAAGTGGGGAGGGATATACAGTATTTCATGCCCATTATCTATCATTTTGGAAAAGAAAAAATAGAATAGTATACTGTTATGTAGCCACTTTAGGTTTTTGTCATCACCACAGAGGTAGCGCTTCTGTAGATATGGAAAACTCAACCAAATGCTGCCCAAGAGTTTACCAGTTCAGTGCTATCTTTTGAACTTGGCATCCTGTGATTGCTTTTAGAGAGTTCTGCAAAAGAGAAACCAGAAGAGAAAAGGTCACAATGATCCATGGGAATACTATATGGAAGGATGTGTAGAGACAGTCATTGAATGGTGACTCTCTCCCTTCCTCCATGACTCTGTGAGATCTTCTCCTGGAAGATGGAAACCAGAATTTGAACAAGGGACCTTATTTTTGGCACATAACTGAAGGGATTGCTTGTGAGATTGCAGAATAGACACAGAGAATTTTCCTTTTCTTGCCTATTAAAGGGTGATACATACAAAGTTCCTATGTCTATTAAGCAAGTGAATGATATCTTTTTCTTTCAATTAAGAAGCTGATTCTGTCCCTCAATCCAGGCGTTTTAGGCAGCCGCTTCTTTACAAATGATTTGTTCCCCAATTGCTTATCATTATTATTATTACTTATGATGCTGTTTCTGCATTATATAAAAGAATATTGGCTCTGAAATCCTTGTCTGGTATGACTAATTGCAGTAACAAAATAGAGATTTAGGAAGAAGTTTTGATTGAGTATATAGAGATGGGGGCCACATACTTTCTTCAGAATTAGAACTTCAGCCAATTTGGGAGTCCTTTAGGCAAGATAGGCATACTAATGTCACACACTGGGATAAGCACAAATTTCAATAAACAAGAAAACTAATAAGAAGAGAGAAAATACTATAGCTGCTAGCTGTAGTGAAGATAAGCCTTTGAGGCTTTTGAAAAAAACACCTGGACTCCAATGATTTTGGAAGAGAGAGTGAGATTGATGACTTTATGGAATTCTACCACACTTAAATCTAATTTTTGAGTGAGTCAAAAAACACCATCCATATATTTTACTATTTTTACCTACTCCAAAATCCTGTTTCAATGGCCAAGTGATGAAGCAGCAGGTGTGGAAACTCTCAAAGTCATACTCCTGAATCCAGGTGGCCCAGGACATAGGTTCATCTCAGTTGACTGAAGTAACAGTGGGATTTAGCAGAATCTTGGGAATCTGAGCAACATTTTCTTTTCAAAGAAATGTACCGCTCAATTCATGGTATGAGAAAGGGACTGGAAAAATATCCTAAAATTTTCTTGCTTTCCCTAACCTTAGCCTGTCTGCTTATCACAGCAGGAGGGAATTCTGTTCTGTTGTAGAAACACAAAAAATGTACAAAAATTTTTACAAAGATGATTCCACTTAGCACAGGTACATGGAATATGAACAAGCTTTATGGACAACGTGAAACACAGTAGACTTGAGAGGTGAATAGCTCTTCTTGTGAGAGAACACAGGAGTTATGGCATCCAAATTGCAGCCCTAAGTGAAACAAAACTGGTCAATGAAGGCTAACTTGTTGAAGATGGAGTTGGATACATGTTTTGTTTCTGGAGTGGAAACAGTAATGGGACAAACTGTGAAGCTGGGATAAGTTTTGCATTCAAAACTGATTGAATAAACAAGCTTGTATGTCTCCTAAAAGGCATAAATCACACTCATGACAATGCATTTGTTTCTTGCTAGAAAATGCCATTCCCTTATCATCAACACTTATGTTTTCCATGATGAAACCTGATGATGTAAAAGAAAAATTTTATGAAAACCTAGGCATCCTCATCATCAATGTGCTGAAAGAAGGCAAGATCATAATTATGGGTGACTTTAATATGAATATAGCCACAAACTATTAGACAGGGCAGAGAGTGCTTGGGAGAAATAGAGTTAAAAATAACAGGAAAACAATCACTTACTACTGAAGACTTGCACATCTCATGATTTTCTTATCACCAACACTGGCTTCCATTTATCTAAATGTAATAACATTTTATGGATGTGTCTTTGCAGGAAACATTTGCATTTAATAGATGATGTCATCATAAGGAGAAGATTCAAACAGGATGTGGGAGTGATGAAGGCAAAGTTCAGAGCTGGACATCTGATCATAGAAATATCCTCTCCAACCTAAACATTTGTATTCTGTAAAAGCTGCGGTCCCAAGACAAGATGACTACTAAAAAACTTAATGTCAACAGACTAAAACACTTTGTTTTGTGTGAGCAGTTTCTTGCTGACTTGATGGGAAAGCTGAGCCAACATTTGACTGGCAACAGTGGAGCAGGAAAATTTCTGAAGCAAATTTGTTAGACAGTTCCTTATTTACTCATCTAAATGAGAAAACATGTAAATATCAAGAATGATTTGATGAAAATGAGAGGAAAATTCAGAAGCTGCTAAATGAAAAGTGAGATGTCCATAAGGCTAACCAGCAGGATAGTTTGTTTCAAAAAAGGCAACATTTAACTCCATTAAAAGTAAAGTTCAAGTGAAGCTTAGAGAGATGCAGGATTCTTGGCTCAGTAAGAAGGCACATGGAATTTGGTTTTAGGCTGATAGTAACAACCTAAAGCAATTTTATAATGCCCCAAAGGCTATTTCTGTACTATTTTATCCTGGAAAGATGAGCTAAACACTTACATACTGTTCTCAACAGACTATCACCAATCAATGCTTAAGTCATAGACTATTTACCTCAAGTTGAAGTCAATTCCTCCCTAGATGAATTTTTAACTAAAGAGGTTTTGAATGCCATTAGATTCTTTTTGTGTGGCAAAGTATGTGATGCTTATTCTGTTCCATCTAAAATATACAAGTTTTGGGGGTCCACTGTCCATACAGAAGAAGACTGAATTATTTCAGGTTATATAACAAGAGGAAGTTATCCCCCAGGAGATCAAGGATGCCTTTGTTTTTCATCTGTATAAAGAAAAAAGGAAATAGATTGTCTGGGACAATCACTGGGGGATGGTGGGTAGTGGAATGTCTCTCTCAGTCATGGTAAGATTCTTGCCAGAATGCTCCTTAATAGGCAAACCCTTCATCAGAAGATGATCATCTACTTTCAGAGTTTGTATGGATTCAGAAAAGTTGGAGGAATGGTTGACATGGTGTTTGCCTCCTAGCAACTCCAGGAGAAATGTCAGGAGCAGAACCAAGGTATGTATATAATGTTTGGTGATCTGACTAAGGCCTTAGATATTGAAAGTCATGAAGGTTTGTGGAAGATTGTGCAAGATTTGATTGCTTGGAGAAGTTCAGTATCGTATTTCATGACAGCAAGTTTGCATAACAGCATGCTTGCATGGGTTCTGGATAATAGATGATACTCTCCTACTTTTCCAATCATCAGTAGAGTGAAACAATGCTGTGTGCTTTTCCCCATTCTTTTCACTATGATGTTTTCAGTGATGTTATCAGATGCCTTCACTGGGGATGAAAATGGCATCAAGTTCAACTACCACATCAAAGTCAGCTACAGCCTTGAAAAGGTTACAAACCAAGACTAAATTATAGGGAGAGTAGATATGCAACATTTTCTTTGCAGACAATTTTGTACTCAGCACAGCCTCTGAGGCTGAGATGCAGCAGAATATGTCGATTCTCTGTCAGGCTAATTTTGTCTGAAAATTAACATCAAGAAAATAGAGGTTCCCCAGTAGCCAACACCACACCATCCGTATGTGGAAATATTGGTTATAGCTAATAGAGAAATGTTGAATACTATGGATAAGTTCATATATTTTGGCAGTATACTTTCAAAGGATATAAACACAGTTGATGAGGTTGACACATACATTGCCAAAGTTAGCTTAGTGTTTGGGAGACTCCAAAGCAAAGTGTGGGAGAGAAATATTAGACTGATGAAGGTTACAGAGCCATTGTGGTGACCTTATTGTTGTACATCTGAAAAATCTGGATGGTATACCTGTGGCATGTCAGGAAACTGAATCATTTCCTTTGAACTGTTTTAGGAAAATTCCCTGAAAAGATAAGGTTATGGGATACTGAGGTCTTTTCTCAAGCTGAAACATTCAAACTCTAGTGCAAAGAACACATATTCATGGGTGGCCGCATTATTTGAATGCTAAAGGTATTTACCTGAAAGACTCTTTTATAGCAAGCTTACACAAAGCAAGCACAGAAATTCACACAGAAATCAGAAAAAGTGATACAAGAACACTCTCAATGTCTCTCTGAAGAACTTTGGAATTGATTGTGAAACAAGGGAGACATTGGCTCAGGACAGTCCAGCATAGCATGCCCACATCAAAAAAGGTACTGTGCTCTATGAGCAAAGCAGAATTACAGCAGCTCAAAAGAAATGTGAGATATGCAAAATTTAAAGACATCTCCATCCAAATGTTTGTACCAAATCTCTGGGAGAGTGTTCTAAGCTTGTGTTAGTTTGATCACTTACAGACACTATACTTTGACCCCAACATAATGATATCATTTGGGTCCTATTCAAGAAGGAAGGACAGCAACCAGACCCTGCACATCATTTTGTCTCTCCCTTTCAATTGAGCTTTTTTGAATCTACTTTTCATCAATAGTGAAAATCAAAACAAAGAGCTAGAGATGAACTTCATTTCCTACCCTTTAATAAAAATATTTGTCAGAGGTTAGACTTAGAAGAACACATTCTAGTGTACGGATGGATATCTGGATTTGGAATGAACTAAAGAGCTGTACTTCTTTCTAGCAATTCATGTTGGGGAGGATACAAATCAGTTTCTTGCTTCTATTTCCACTTGCACCCATTTTTTAATTTCTCTTTGTTTAGGGAAAAAAGAGTTGCTTATTTCAAATTAGAAAAACTCCATATGATTCAAATACAGTACTATCTCTCTAACAAGGAAGGCAGAGGTCAGGGAAATGACAGTCTTGGGGATGTGTTTTTTTTTTTTTTTTTCATGTTTATTCTCCACAAAAGCTACTATCTGAAGTTCAGTTCCACACATTTCTGTAACCATCAATAGCTTAGTAAACTTCCCCAAAGGGCTCCTAATTTACATCTAGCATGGAATGGGTTGGGAACAGAGCATTGGACTTGGACTCAGGAAATCTTAAGTTTGAATCCTGTCTTAAACACTAGTTGTGTGATTTTAGGCCATTTATTTAGTCTGGTTTGTTTCCTTTTCTATAAAATGGGAAGGATGATAGTGTTCTCATAAAAAAAATCACATTGTTATATATATATATATAAAACTATATATATATATAGTTAGTGATAATGATAATAATACTGCCTACCTTCCAGTGATGTTGTTAGGATCAAGTGAAACAGAAAGAAAGAAAGCAAGGAAGGAAGAAAAAAGAAGGAAGGACGGAAGAAAAAAAGGAAAGAAGAAAGGAAGAAAGAATGAAGAAAGGAATGAAGGGAGGGAAAAAGGAAGAAAGGAAGGTAGAAAGGCACAAAAGGGAAAAGAAAGGAAGGGAAAAAAGTAAAGAAAGGCAGAAAAAGGAAGGAAAGCAAGGAAGAAAAGAAGGAAGGAAGGAAAGAAGAAAGGGAGCAGGAAAGGAAGAAAGAAAGAAAAAAGGAATGAAGGGAGGGAAAAAGGAAGGAAGGTAGAAAAAAAAGCACAAAAAAGGGAAAAAGAAAGGAAGGGAAAAAGAAAGTAAAGAAAGGCAGAAAAAGGAAGGAAAGTAAGGAAGTAAGGAAGAAAAGAAGGAAGGAAGGAAAGAAGAAAGGAAGGAAGGAAAGAAAAAAGAAAGGAAGGAAGGAAAGAAGGTTTTTAAAGTTTTCAAGCTCTTTATAAATGAGAGCTTTTTATTTTTAGTTTTGTTTCTGACATCCATAAGGCATGCCTTTTTCTGTTCTCCATCATTTACTGAACATTGTCCATATCTGTGGTACGGAATAACTAGGCTACAATTATGAGGTAATTTTGTTGATGAAGTGTGAGCCCCTCCCATAGCTGCACAGGCAGTGTTCATAACTTGTTTTTTTTTTTTTTCCTCAAAAAAAGCACTTAACTTTTGGCTCTACAAATTTCTTCCACAGAAAAAAAGCAGAACATTGCCTCAGAGGGAATGCAGAACAACAGAAATAAATAGAAATCAGGGTAAAGCAGTTGTTCTCCTAAGACAACCTGAGAAGACCCCAGGAAATATCTGATCTCCAAGGGCAGAGATTCAGCCTGAGTGAAGTGCAAACACCTCCAGGCCAACTCCATGGAAAGGATAAATAACAAGCCCTGGTGGAAGTGGGGTTTTGGAGGCAGCCTCAGATTTAGAAACTTTCATGTCACCAACAGTGTGGGGGTCTGACAGCTGCCTAGGAGAAGATTGAAGGACTTTTCACCATGAGGGACAGGAAGCACAGCTGTGTTGACCTGATGTATCCCTTGCTGGACTGCTGCTTAAAGGGAGGAGAAACTAGCACACACATGGTGAGTTCAGTAGAATGGGCTAGTGATTCTGCTGGCTGTAGGCTCTTGTAAGTGAGCAGAGTTCCTGGTTGCAGTTCCAGGGAAAAAAGGACAACTGTTGTTTGTAGCCACTGGAGGCATGAAAGGGTAGAAAATCACATTCAGGACAGTGTGACCCAGATTCTATCCCTGGTTTAAGAATGCAGAGGAGAGTCCAAGTTTGAGCCCCAGGACAGACCTCAGAAAATAGCAATAGAAAGGACCAATTGAAGATAATTCCCCATATCTGGGGATTAGAATTTGATGATACTAATAGCTACTTAAAATAATAATAAAAATGAGGAAGCAAAGGAGAAAGAAAGCACCCAACCATAGATAATTACTATGGGGATAGAGAAGCTCAAGTTTCATATTTAGAGGAAGATAATGGAGCTCATAAAAACTGAAAAAACTCGAGTTATATGAATTAAGTGGTTAGCGTCTTAAATGTCTCACTTTAGGACTTAATGGGAAATATGAAAAAGTTAATAATTTTGAGACAAGTAGAAGACAGGAAGCTTTAAAGACTTGAAAAGGGCACAAGTCAAGTCTCTTCTAAATAGTTTTATTATAGACATATTAGATGAATTTCAAAACTAAGGAAGTTGTAAGTACTATCCTTACAATATTAACCTCAGAAATGACTCTCAAGGAAGGTATTTCTGCCCCAGTTCAGCTAATTTTAGAATTAAAAGGTATCTTAGTTATCTAGCCTAACACTTATCTGAAAAAACAAACAAATAAACAAAAATAATTGCCTCCATAACTTATCCCACAAGTGGGTGCCTTGAACACCTCCAGTGACAGAGAAGCATATGGGGGAGAAAAACACTCATAAGAACCTTTTTCCTTCCTCCTCCCTTCACCTATCAGTATATTGCACTTTTTTAGACAATTCTATTTTTTTTTTTTTTAGGAAATTTTTACTCTATATCAAGACTGAATTTGACTCAAGGGCATGAATTACTAGTATTATCAAGTGTGCCTAAACACACACAAAAAAATGAAATTGTACTTTAATTTAAAAGCACAATTTCAAAACAACTACTATTAGGCTATTATGTATTTCAAAAAGCAATGAACCACATTAAATAGGCATTATAGAAATGTTACTTCATAGTAGATATCCCCATAGCAGTAAACAAGAGATGCTCTAGGTAGAAGTTCTCAAATTTTTGTTCTCAATAGCTTTATACTATTAAAAATTACTGAGAATTTGTCTAAATAATTGTTGTTTATATGAGTTATATTTATCATATTAGAAATAAAAACTAATTTTAAATTTGTAGGCTTTCTGAAAGGGTTTCAGAGACCCCAAGGATTCTCTGGACTATACTTTGAAAACCACTGCTCTTGGGTAGGGACTCAACTTGAGATCTGTGAATTTGTTTTTAAAATACATTTTATTAAATGTATTTTAATATGTTTGGTTTCCTTCATAATCCCTTGGTAATTTCATTTTTAAATAAATTTTACTTTATATATTAACATGCCTTCTTCTGAGAAGGGGCTCAGAGGCTTCATCAGATGCCAAAGGGCTAAATGACACAAAGGTTAAGAACTCCTACTCTAGGGAGGGGGCAATGTGGTTTATATTAGGGATCATGGAAGGGAGAGGAATATGCTTTATAAGGAATAGTTGCTGATTGGGTCAGAAGAACCTAGTGGTTCAAGGACTTCATTACTTAGTGGACAAATTACATATTGTACTCTAGTACAATTAACTAGACTTTAGTTTAGATTATATTTTATTTAAATTTTAGTTTCTTTCACTTGATTAATAGAAATAAAGTTCTTTATGATTGAGTATTCAATAAATATACATCTTTAAAAATTTAAGAAAATTACCTGGATGCATATCTATGATCCATTTACAACATTTTCCCATTTCTTATCTGACATCTGGGTCCAAATAAGATTAATCCCAATTCCACATGCTTTGTCTTCATAGCTTTGAAGGCTTGTATCTTACAAGAATGGGAAGGAAGACCTGAGCTCAAACGCTGTGTCTTATACTTACTAATTGTGTGGCTATGAGCAAATTATTTTTCTGTTACATTTCCTTTATCCATAAAATGAGAGGGCTGAAAGCAAAGGTCTCTAAGATCCCTGCTAGCTTTAAATTTTTGATTACATGAGAGAACACACACAAAGCACTTTGCAAACCTCAAAGCCTTATATGAATGCTAGAAAAACAAATACTATGATCCAAGAAAGAGAAGTGGGTACGGGGAGAATGTCAACTTTATTCATTCTCAACAGAATCAAGGAGACCCAATATGTCTCCTAACAACTGGTAACATCCTCATGGCTTAACCTCTTGATTGCCACAATGGCAGAAATAGTTAGCAGCCAGTGTGCCTTCATCAAACCAAAAGCTAAAACTCTTGGAATTTTCAGTCTTTGCTGTGCAACTAAGTCACAACTAAGAATGAGCTTTTCCCATCTGAGTGTCCCTGTACCCAACTCCTGGAAGCAGTAGCCAAGGGGTTCTGTTCTGACCCACAGAAGATTTAACTCCCAAAATGCAAAGCCTTCAATTAAGAGGGATACCATCAGTTACACAAGGATCTGATGAGAAGTACAGTTGGAATTACTGATATTTCACCTAATGTCCAAATACAGATAACAGACTTTGTTGCTCTTTCCTGGCCTCAGTGTGGTGGTGGGGGAAAGGTGAAATAAAAGAAAGAAAACCAGAAAACTTCATAGATCCATAGTTTTAATATTTCTTTCTTTTGTCAAGGTAAATGGTGTTAAGTGACTTGCCCAGGGTCACATATCTAGGAAGTGTTAGGTATCTGAGGCCAGATTTGAAAACAGGTCCTCCTCATTCCAAAGCTGGTGCTCTATCCATTGTGCCATCTAGGAATACCAAGCATTTTCTTCTACATAGAAATCTTACCCAGGTATTTTGAGGGCATATACCTTTTTTGTTTCCATTCTCCATTTCCAACAATTTTAGTCTAATTCCATATTCCCACACTGATTCAACAGCCCCTTCTTTCAGAAATGTCTCTTGGCTGAAGAGTTCTTTCCTTTAAAAATAATTTTTTTTCCCAATTACATGTAAAGATGGTTTTCAACATTCACTTCTACTAGATTTTGAGTTCCATATTTTTCCCTTCCTTCTTTCCTTCCTTCCTTCCTTCTCTCCCCAAGACAGTAAACAATCTGCTATAGATTATACATGTATAATCATATTAAACATATTTCCACAATAGTCACTTTGCAAAAGAAGAATCAGAACAAAAGGGAAAACTCAAGAGAAAGAAAAAAAAAAACAAATAAAAAAGTGAAAGCAGTATGCTTTGATCAGGATTCAAACTCCATAGTTTTTCTCTGGATATGGATAACATTTTCTATCATGAATCTTTTGGAAATTGTCTTTCATCATTATATTGCTGAGAGATAGAAGGGAATCTTAGAAAGGTATAGCACATAGACATGCCTGAAACAACTATCTGGGAGAAAACAATGAAAGAAATATTTTGACGAAGATAAAATTAGGTCAATTGTGAGAAATCCAGACCAACTGTGCCCTGGAAATTCTCAGAAGTTTTAATTTCCGACCATTGTCATTTAAGCTTGGGGGTGAATTTCCTATGTAGTACAGTTTTTGTAGATTTCTTAGAACATCTCTTTCTCTCTCAAAGTGACAAAGATATCCCATAATTTGCTATTTTTATTATTGAGTCATTTTTCATCATATCTGACTCTTCATGATCCCATTTATAGTTTTCTTGGTATAGATCCAGGAGTGTTTTGCCATTTCCTTCTTCAACTCATTTGACAGTTGGGAAAACTGAGGTAAATAAAACCAAGTGACTTGTCCAAGATCACACAGGTAATACTTGTCTGAAGCCTGATTTGAACTCATGAAAAGCTTTCTTCCTGACTTTAATCTTGGCACTCTATTAACTACCACATCTTGCTGCCCCATAATTTACTGTATGATATAAGAAATTTTCCAGGGAGGATTCCCGAAAATTTATAGTTAAATGAAATCTCAAAAGTCATCTCCAGCTCTCTCATTTAACAGATTAGGAAGTTGAAACCCATGGTATCAAGTGATATGCCTAATGTCACACAGATTGTAAATTGCAAATCCAAGATTCAAATGTTATGATTCTAAATTCAGAATTTTTTTTCTGCCTTAATGCTTCCCTTTTCATCTCATTTTATCTCAGAGATGTAGAGGGATAAAAGCATTACCAATGATACAGAAATAAAGGGACAATGATTTGAATGTAAAATAAGTACTAGAACTAGGAACTTCTAACTAACTTGTATCATAGATATATACTTTGGTCATAGTATATGTATAATGTGTATGTAATCATTGCCTAGCCTTCCAATCTTTAGTTACAGAGGGAAAAGTCTTGGGGCTATACCCAAAGATTACTTTTTCTTATGTGCTCATCTAGAATTTACTTTGGGAAATCAGATTGTATAATGAACTATAACTCATGTCTACATTTCTACAAATGTGGATTGTAGCTCACGTACAAGTCTCAGATAACACATGTCTATCAGATACAAGACAGCATGCATTTTTGTTTCATAGAAAATGCAAGTGCAAAACTTGTAGGAAGCCTAAAAGAAATTTAGAGGAAAAAAAGATCTTCAAAATAGCTTATATAAAAAATTCTCTTTCCAATGTGTCCTACTTTACTACACGATTCGATTCTATATGGTTCTTTTTCCTAGACTCCCCTAACCCTGAGGTTAGGACTCCTCAAAGGAGAAATTTGAGATCTATAGGACAGGCAACTCCTTTCCCACAAAATCTGCATTATGTAAATAATTCCTAGCAAATTAAGAAGAAAGTTGAAGTCTTTCCCTCCCTACTTCATGGCTTTCATTCTAGCTGTATGAGCTCCATGGGTAATTTTCTTTTCAAGAGGCATATTTTTACCTTCTCTACAATTCTTGATTCCTCAAACACTCAAATCTGTGAGGCATTTTCAAAGTTAGTACTACCCAAGAAATTTCTCTTTTCTGGCTAGAAGGCTAAACTCCAGAATCCTGGTGCCCAGGAAATACTTGTTTCGTAGGAGGTTAGGGAGTGACATTGTCTATGAAATTCCATCTTGGGCAATATGGGCAATAACCTATATATTTCTCCAGTACATAGCACCATTATCTTAATTGACTTAGGAATGTCTACTTTTAGGGCTTAGGTTTCTGGCCTGTATTCATGAAGATGAAAATAAAAACAGAAGGTGGCCAGGATTTTAAGATCCAGGAGTTCCTTTTTGGGTCACAATGCCAAATTATGCAAATTTTCATAAAGTTTTGCTGAAAGTCAATCTTGACAAGTTAAGAAACTGCTTAATCTACCTTCTATACTTAGTCACTTTTCAGAAAGGTAAGAAAAAATCCCCAAAACCTAAGGTGAAAAATGTCTGAGTTTGAAATAAAATCTTTGTTTATAGAGGAGTGCTATTCCTCTCAAAGGAGTGATTCCTCTCAGAAGATTCTGTTCTCCCAAAAGGCCAAGTTAACTAAATCCTTTTTAGGGTATCCCCAGTCACTGAAAATCACTCTTCAGGATTCAGCAAAGTAAATGTCTGTAATCTCGTAAGCAGATTAAATCAAAAGTTACTAAAAGGTTGATGATCCTGCAAACTCTTCAATACATTGGGGTAACTCTCCTGAATCTCCTTTATATCAAAAGTCCTACTTAAAGGCCTGTCTCACGATAAGTTTATGAAATCCAGTGATACGGTCCCATAATTCATTTTCAGAGACTTGAAACAAGAGTGGAACTGCTATAATGCTTCTGTTTGTATACAAGGATAATTCCTACATTGCAACTGATGGCAGTATGATGTTAATAAATAAACATTTACTATGTTCCAAGCACTGTGCTAAGCATTAGGTATCCAAAAAGAAAAGGCAGCTCCTGTTCTCAAAAAGCTCATAGTCTAATGAAGGAAAACAAGAGTGGAACAAATATGTATGAATAAATTATATATAGGATATATATATATAAGATATATATATAGTATATATAGGATTAATAGAAATAGAAATAATTCTAATGACAGAATTAAGAGAGATTGGTAAAACTTCCTTTTTAGTGGAAACATTACTGGATTGTATAGCAAGAAAGAGACAGTTAATACATTGTAAAGTTTCCTCTATAGTAGAAACACCACTAGATTGTACATCAAGAAAGAGATAATAAATATACATTTATTAATTGCAATTCTGTTCCAGATACTATGCTAACCCCAGAAGATACAAAGAAAGGCAAAAACATGGTCCCTGCCCTCAAGGAATTTATAGTCCTAATGAAGATGAGACAAGAAGAAAATAACTGTATTTATAAGATGCTTTTAGTTTAAACAGTAGGTTTAAAGATACAAGATATATCTTGTAAATTGTATATTATCTATTCATTGTAAATTAAGTTATATAGATGTGTTAGGAGTTAGAACTTAAAAGGACTTCAGAGACCATATAATTTAACCCTGTCATCATATGGAAAAGGAAAATGGAGGCACAGAAAAGTTACTCAGTTTGTCCCAAATCACACAAAACCAGTTGCAATACTGGGTTTAAAACACATATTCTAGTGTTTTTTCAAATATCCTACATTGTTTTTGAGGTTTAGTCACTACATTAGACATGTGATTTTGAACAAGCATGCCCCAGAAACTTTACTTTCTGAGTCTGTAGTATCTTATCCTTAAAATGAAGAAGGAATGTTTTCTATCTAAAATCCCCTCTATTTCTAATTTTTTATGAATACACATTCTTAAAGTTCACAGAACAATTTTAAGGATTTGGATAATAGAGAAAGGGAGAAGAATTAGCTCGATGACTTTGTTAATAAAGGGTATTCCCAAGAAAGGAAATTCTTTCTCTTAATGCAGGTATGCAGACACTGAGTGGTTAATTGATTTATTTGGAGTCACACTGCCAGTGGACTATATCTATAGTTCCCTATATACCATGTTGTCTTTTCTCTGCAGGACTTTAGTGCATATAAAATATAGTCACTACAAATCTTCATGGGTCAGAAATGGGACCCTTTGACACACGCTGAATTTTTAACTTCAGCAATTCCCTTTACTTCTTGGCATTCTAGGCAATTCTCCAAGATTCAGTTACAAAAGAAGTGCCAACCAGCATTGGTAGAGGGACTTTCTTCATTTGGAAATTCACAATATTAGTGAAATTACCATCTCATGAAAAACAAGAGAATGGGTGAAGCTTTTCTTAATTTTATTATTTTGCTTATATAATGGTTTCTTTGGGGGCTCCTGTTATGTATTTCCATGGATATTTATTGCTCTGTATATGATAAATATAGTAGGATAGTAAATATTTATAGATTTGAGTGAAATCCTCTTCAAACTTGACTGTGAAGACTTGAAAGCTTATGCTTCTGTGTAAACAGGATGATAGGTTTGGACACATATATCACAGTTCTTACCCTGCATTTTAAACTTAACTTTCTTTTATAATCCACAAACATTTCAGAAATACTGGCAGAGAAAATGGTCTTATCCTTTTTCCTTTCAGACAATATAAAATGTCTTTTTAAGGGAAAAATGTAAAGTACCTATTAGGAAGATTCCTACAAATGAGACCAAAGAGACTTACCTTTTCTAGGAATATATTTCTAAAAAAGTTTATCTACATTTGACATCACTAACAAGCAATCAGCTTCAACTGAATCCTTTAAAGGTGACACATTTTAAGAAAATATGAGAACAATTGTATAATGGATGCCACATTTTGTTATGAATCTCATAAACCTGAAATTGATCTGTAACCAGAATCAAGAAACAAAGGATAAGGATAATGTCAATGTTGAGAATTATAAAAATTCAAATAATAGGATATAAAGTCATTATTTATTCAAAGATTTGTGCCTTCCCTTGATGAATGCTGAATGAATACTAGAATGTCCTTGAATGTGTGGCAGGAATCACTAGTAATTAAAACATCCCTTTCAATTCAATACAATACAATCTAATTCAATTTAGTAGACATTAACACATGTCCACTGTGTGCCAACTATGAGTACTAGGCACTGTAGGATTATTATTATTTTTTTTTTTTTTGCAGAATACATGGTTATTTCTAATGACCCCAAGCTTTTTCCTGAATCAAAGATTCATTAAAATTCCTTCAGTGATGCTGTATGCCTGTAATTCAAGGAATTCCAGTCTTTGAAAAATTAAAATTGCAAGTCACCCAAAGGCAATGGAGAGATTTGTGGTGAGTGAGAAGAGACTGTGACAGATTATTAACAAAGAACTGTGCTTGAAAATACTCAGTAGCATTTTAAAATCTTAAAAACATCTGGATTTTAATCTGTTTTTCCATAATTGTTTTATATTTCATATTCCAGACATGTTTATATTGGAATTTACTATAATTTCCAGCAAAATTGGTCTACCAGTTTTAACTTGCAATCTTGCATTTCCATGCCTTTGCACTGACTATGGCCCATTTGTAAAGCTTTTCTTTCCCACTTCCTTCTTTAAGAATTCCTAACTTCCTCCAAGGCTCAACTATGAAGCCATTTCCTATGTTAAATTTATTTATTTTTTTTTTTAAAAAGTACTCTCTTTCTGTAGAAAATATTCTGCATTTCCTTGTCTACATACATATTATATCTTCCCAAGAGAATGCAAGCACCTTCAGGGGGTTCTTTTTGTTTTTTAGTTATATTTGCTTTGGCTTTACATTTTCAATGACTAGCATAATGCCTTTCACATAGTATATGTTTAATAAAGGTCTGTTGAAATGAAGAGCTTTATTTTTAAATTTTTTTTGACTTTGTGTTTGTTCCTATCTACTAATTTTTACATAATTCTACAGACTGCTACAATTCTAGATGTTCTGAGTAGAGCCACAGCTAACAAAATTTTCATCTGGGAAAGAGGAAGGAGAAACTGATGTGTAACCTTGGGTGGATGGAGAGATGAGCAGTGCATTGTGGAACACCCAAGTCCTTACCCTTCAGAAAGTGTTTCTGAGGGCAAAAAGTATAGCTCTGCTTCCAGTGTGGGAGAAGGCAGTATGGCCAGTTAGGCAGAAGAAAAAGGGAATCAGAGGGTCTCTTAAAGCAGTGATGCGACTTTGGTAGAGGTGAAGTTCAGCAGGGAATCAAGGTTATCAGTGGATAGGACTCTTCAAGGAAAGTTAAGTTGGATGGAAATCAACCAATCAATCAATGCAAACTTAGTAATTGCTTACTATTTGTGATATACTCTGCCAAAAGATGGAGAAATGAACAAAAAGATGAATTAGTCTTACAATTTAACAATGGAAAAAATATGTATCAGGTGTAGTTCCTCTTATGAAGGGATTAAAAAGTTCCTGGCAGGTTTTTAACAGCAGTTGAAAGGAGTTTGAATTGAAATGGGATGAGGTCTTGTGGCCACATATTGTTTGAGAATCTTGAGAGATGGGAGTAGACATAGGAAAGACTTTTCAAGGGAGATCAGATGTACCCAATAGGAAGATGGGCATTAGCCATTAGATTACCTCCTTGAGCAAAGGATGAGACAATAGTGGTGGGCTTCTTCCCCACTGGCTGTGAAGGCAAGCAACTGATGAGATTAGTGGCAGCGCAGGGAGTTGAAGTGTGGGAATCCCCTTCTGGTCGGCACAGGTCCTTCTTGAAAGAATTCATGAACCCAAAATGTTACGTGGCAAAAAGGGAAGTTTATTGTTGGATGACAAGTCAGCTTTGCTAGGGAGACTGACTTGTGAGAGGCAGAGTCCCATTAGGGAAATAAGGTTTAACACTGAGAAGAGAATGTCTTCTCAGTGGACAGGCGTGGCAGCAGACAGCTATGCCCTACTCCAGATTTCTGCAAGGATCAGGAGTTTAGAAATATCCTTTACAGAAATCTGAGGCTCAGGTTTCAGGTTGAAAAGAAAGCCAGTGTCCCCAGGCCTAGATGTTTATCAATATCAAGCCCAGATCTCTAATTGAATGGAAATCACTTTTAAGGCTTCCTGAATGAGGATCCAGCTACCAGTGGGGAGGTGTGGTGGTGATTTGCCTTAGAAAAGGCCAGCCAGGAGGATATGCCGTCTCTCATAGACTCTTTGAAGTCTGGAAGGCCAGGAGTCAAAGGGAACAGAATTTCAGAGATTTAATTTTACAGATGAAAAGGGGACAGATTGTTTGTTTGTTTGTTTGTTTTTAACAGAGTTTACCCACATCACAACTAAAATCTTTTCCCTTTCTTTCTTCCCTAAACTTCATTTGCAGATGCAGATCTGCCCTCCCTCTTCCCCTTCCCCAGTAGATATTTCTATCTCTGTTACTCCATCCTTCACAAAATAATGATTTTTTTGATTAAATCTGAATCACTTAGGTAGAGTTTATTATCCTTTATTTTGCCAAGTATGACTTTTTAATACTTCCTCAACATGCTAAGGAACTATGGAGGCAGATTGGAAGAGAAGCTTTGAGGATTTTTTATATTTCACAGAATATATAAATTCAGATTACACTCCTAATTTTCTGGTAAAGGAGACCACCTATGGGACATATTTTATGAGCCTTTCATCCTATATGTTTCAGAGTTAAAACTTGGAACATTCTGGGACTTTCACATCATGAGACTGACTTTCTTTTTTTATATTACTATAATCCATGACTGTAGCTCCAGAGTCTATTAAGGCTGGGAGTATTTCCTTCTCCCAGTCTCTAGTAAGAAAAAGAAAGAAAGGGTAAGAGCTGACCAGACTAAATGAAAAAGTCCCATTCCATGTAAACTAAGAGACAGAAAGGGTAGTTTGTAAAGTTTTCAGTCTTTCCCTATCCCTGGTTGGGAAGGGCAGGAGTTAGGAAAGTTAAAAACCAAAAACAAAAACCCAAAGCAGCAATCATGGGGGACATTTGGGAGCTACATGGCTATATAGTTTACACAAAAATTCAGGTACAAGATAGTCTTGGATAGGAAGTTATTGGCCCAAGAAGGACCTAGAAATAGCTTCTTCTGTGACCTTTGAAATAAGTCTTTTTTTTTTTTTTTTAAATTTTTATTTATTTATTTATTTTTTTATTTAATAGCCTTTTATTTACAGGATATATACATGGTAACTTTACAGCATTAACAATTGCCAAACCTCTTGTTCCAATTTTTCACCTCTTACCCCCCCCCCTCTCTAGATGGCAGGATGACCAGTAGATGTTAAATATATTAAAATATAACTTAGATACACAATAAGTATACATGACCAAAACATTATTTTGCTGTACAAAAGAATCAGACTCTGAATTATTGTACAATTAGCTTGTGAAGGAAATCAAAATGCAGGTGTGCATAAATATAGGGATTGAATTCAATGTAATGGTTTTTAGTCATCTCCCAGAGTTCTTTTTCTGGGTATAGCTAGTTCAGTTCATTACTGCTCCATTAGAAATGATTTGATTGATCTCGTTGCTGAGGATGGCCTGATCCATCAAAACTGGTCATCATCTAGTATTGTTGTTGAAGTATATAATGATCTCCTGGTCCTGCTCATTTCACTCAGCATCAGTTCGTGAAGTCTCTCAGGCCTTTCTGAAATCATCCTGTTGGTCATTTCTTACAGAACAGTAATATTCCATAATTTTCATATACCACAATTTGATTCAGCCATTCTCCAACTGATGGACATCCATTCAGTTTCCAGTTTCTACCACTACAAAGGGCTGCCACAAACATTCGTTGCACATACAGGTCCCTTTCCTTCTTTATGATCTCTTTGGGATATAATCCCAGTAGTAACACTGCTGGATCAAAGGTATGCACAGTTTGATAACTTTTTGAGCATAGTTCAAACTACTCTCAAAATGGTTGGATTAGTTCACAACTCCACCAACAATGAATCAATGTCCCAGTTTTCCCACATCCTCCAACAATCATCATTATTTTTCCTGTCATCTTAGCCAATCTGACAGGTGTGTAATGAGTATCTTAGAGTTGTCTTAATTTGCATTTCTCTGATTAATAATGACTTGGAGCATCTTTTCATATGACTAGAAATAGTTTCAATTTCATCATCTGAGAATTGTCTGTTCATATCACTTTGACCATTTTTCAATTGGAGAATGGCTTGATTTTTATAAATTAGAGTTAATTCTCTATATATTTTGGAAATGAGGCCTTTATCAGAACCTTTGACTGTAAAATATTTTCCCAGTTTATTCTTCCTTCTAATCTTTCTGCATTAGTTTTGTTTGTACAAAAACTTTTCAGTTTAGTATAATCGAAATTTTCTATTTTGTGATCAGTAATGATCTCTAGTTCTCTTTGGTCATAAAGACCTTCCCCTTCCACAGGTCTGAGAGGTAAACTATCCTATATTCCTCTAATTTATTAATAATTTCATTCTTTATGCCTAGGTCATGAACCCATTTTGACCTTATCTTGGTGTATGGCGTTAAGTATGGATCAATGCCTAGTTTCTGCCATATTAGTTTCCAATTTTCCCAGCAATTTTTATCAAACAGTAAGTTCTTATCCCAAAAGCTGGGATCTTTGGGTTTGTCAAAGACTAGGTTGCTATATTTGTTGACTGTTTATCCCTTGAACTAATCTATTCCACTGATCAACTAATCTATTCCTTAGCCAATACCAAATAGTTTTGGTAACTGCTGCTCTATAGTATAGTTTTAGATCTGGTACAGCTAAGCCACCATCATTTGATTTTTTTATTAATTCCTTGAAATTCTTGACCTTTTGTTTTCCATATGAACTTTGTTGTTATTTTTCTAGGTCATTAAAATAGTTTTTTGCGAGTCTGATTGGTATGCGCTTAAATAAATAGATTAGTTTAGGTAATATTGTCATCTTTATTATATTTGCTCCTATCAAGAGCATTTAATATTTCCAATTGGTTAGATCAGACTTAATTTGTGTGAAAAGTGGTCTGTAACTTTGCTCATAAAGTTTCTGATTTTCCCTTGGCAGATAGATTCCTAAATATTTTATATTATCAGTAGTTACTTTAAATGGAATTTCTCTTTGTAACTCTGACTGTTGGATTTTGTTAGTGATATATAAGAATGCTGATGACTTATGTGGGTTTATTTTATAACCAGCAACTTTGCTAAAGTTGTGGATTATTTCTAATAACTTTTTAGCAGAATCTCTGGGGTTCTCTAAGTATACCATCATGTCATCGGCAAAGAGTGATAATTTGGCTTCCTTATTGCCTATTCTTATTCCTTTATTCTCTTTCTCAGCTCTTATTGCTATAGCTAGCGTTTCTAATACAATATTAAATAGTAACGGTGATAGTGGGCAACCTTGTTTCACTCCAGATCTTATTAGGAATGGTTGCAGTTTGTCTCCATTACATATGATGCTTACTGATGGTTTTAAATAGATGCTGCTGATTATTTTAAGGAAAAGTCCATTTATTCCTATACTCTCAAGTGTTTTTAATAGGAATGGATGTTGGATTTTATCAAATGCTTTTTCTGCATCTATTCAGATGATCATATGGTTTTTGTTAATTTGGTTATTAACATGGCCAATTATATTGATAGTTTTCCTAATATTGAACCAGTCCCTGCATTCCTGGTATAAATCCTGCTTGATCATGTGTATTATCTTGGAGATGATTTTCTGTAGTCTTTTTGCTAATATCTTATTTAAGATTTTGCATCAATTTCATTAGGAGATTGGTCTATAATTTTCTTTCTCTGTTTTCAGCCTACCTGGTTTAGGTATCAGTTACCATGTCTGTGTCATAGAAGGAATTTGGTAGGACTCCTTCATTCCCTATTTTATCAAATAATTTATATAGCATTGGGGCCAATTGTTCTTTAAAGTTTGGTAAATTCACATGTAAATCCATCTGGTCCTGGGATTTTTTCTTAGGGAGTTGTTTAATGCCTGTTCTATTTCTTTTTCTGAAATGGGACTATTCAAGCAATTTCTTCTTCCTCTGTTAGTCTGGGAGTCTGTATTTTTGGAGGTAGTCATCCATTTCACTTAGGTTATCAAATTTATTGGCATAAAGTTGAGCAAAATAACTCTTATTATTTCTCTAATTTCCTCTTCATTGGTCGAAAGTTCTCCTTTTCATTTTTAAGACTACTAATTTCATTTTCCTCCCTCCTTTTTCTAATCAGATTTACCAAAGGCTTATCTATTTTATTGGCTTTTCATAGAACCAACTCTTAGTTTTATTAATTAGTTCAATAGTTTTTTTACTTTCAATATTTTTAATTTCTCCTTTTAATTTTAGAATTTCAATTTAGTATTTGATTGGGTTTTTAATTTGGTCTTTTTTAGTTTTTTAGTTGCAAGCCCAATTCATTAATCTTTTCTTTCTCTGTTTTATTCAGTAAGCCTCTAGGATATAAAATTCCCTCTTATTACCGCTTTGGCTGCATCCCACAAATTTTGGTTGATGTCTCATCATTGTCATTATCTTGAGTGAATTATTAATTGTATCTATAATTTGCTGCTTCACCTAATCATTTTTAAGATGAGTTGTTTAGTTTTCAATTACTTTTTTGGTCTATTTCCCCTAACTTTTTGTTGATGTAGTTTTTATTGCATCATGATCTGAAGAAAGCATTTACTATTTCTGCTTTCTTGCATTTAATTTTGAGTCTTTATGTCCTAATATATGGTCAATTTGGAATAGGTTCATTGAACTGCTGAGAAGAAGTATATTCCTTCTATTCATTCAATTTTCTCCAAAGATCCAAATACCTAATTTTTCTAATATTCTATTTACTTCTTTAATTTCTTTCTTATTTGTTTTGTGGTTTGATTTGTCTAATTCTGAGAGTTAAGGTTAGATCTCCTACTATTACAGTTTTGTTGTCTATTTCTTCTTGCAACTCTCTTAACTTCTCCTTTAGGGAAGTTGGTGCCATACCACTTGGTGCATATATTTTAATATTGATGTTGCTTCGTTGTTTATGCTACCCTTTAGTGGATGCAGTTTCCTTCCTTATCTCTTTAATTAGATCATTTTTCTTTTGCTTGATCTAGATAGGATGGCTACCTGCTTTTTGACTTCACCTGAAGCATAATAGATTTTGCTCCAGCCTTTTTACCTTTACTCTATATGTTCCCCTGCTTTAAATGTGTTTCTTGTAAACAACATATTGTAGGGTTCTGACTTTTTGATCCAGTCTGCTATCTGCCTCTCTCTTTATGGGGAGTTCATCCCATTTACATTTACGTTAGAATTGCTAAATCTGTATTTCTGCCATCTAATAACCCCTAGATTGTGCTTTCTTAGTTCTTGCCTCCCAACCCTCTTTTCCTTTTAAACTTTATGTACCCCTCTTGTATACGATTAGTCATCCTCTTTATAATCCCTCTTCCACCTTTGAGTCTTTCCCCTTCCTTCCTTGATTAGCTCTTTTCTTTTCCTTTTCCTCTCCGTTTTAATAGGGCGAGGAGAATTTTCTCTAAAACAAATGTCAATTATTTTTCTTTGAGCCAACTCTGATGAGAGTAAGATTCACACAATGTTCCTCCCTCTCAAATTCCCTCAGATATGATAGTTTCTTGCCTCTTTGTGTGGATGTGGTTTCCTCTTTTATCCCTCCTTCCCACCTTATTCTGCCATCATCCCTTTTCCATATCTACTTCCTTTTTTATTGTATATCAGTACAATCAAATTATCATGTATTCTTTTGTATATCCACAACAGAAATACAATTCTCAAGAGTTATTTTACCTTTTCTGCATCTCTTGAGTTCTATTCTTGGAGATCAAATTTTTTGTTTAGTTCTGGTTTTCTTCAGAAACAAATGGAATTCATTTGTTTCATTAAATTCCATCTTCTTCCCTGAAGAAAATGCTCAGCTTAGCTGGGTAGTTTATTCTTGGCTGCATCTCAAGTTCTTGTGCCTTTCGAATATCATATTCCAGGCCCTTCTTTCCTTTACTGTAGGGCAGCCAGATCTTGGAGTGATCCTTATTGTGGCACCTCAGTAGTTTAAATGGGTTTTTGGCTGCTTGTAAAATTTTTCCTTAATCTTATAGTTCTGAAATTTTGCCAATATTCTTGGGTTTTATTTTGGGTTTCTTTCAGAGGTGTTCGATGAATTCTTTCAATGCCTATTTACCTTCTGATTCTAGTTACATCTGGCAGTTCTCTTTGATGATTTCTTGTAAAATAGTATCTAGGCTCTTTTTCATCATAGTTTTCAGAAAGTCAATAATCCTCAGATTATCTCTCCTAGATCTATTTTCCAAGTCTGTCGTTTTGCAAGTAGATAATTCGTGGTTTTTCAGTTTGTCATTTTTTGTTTTTGCTTGACGATTCTTGCTGTCTCAATGAATCATTAGTTTCTATTTGTTCAGTTCTAATTTTTAAAAGATTATTTTCTTCAATAGCTTTTTACTTACTTACTGTATATGGTCCAATTGGGTTTTGAGATGTATTGTTTTGGTCTGGTGGAATTTTTTCCATTTCACTAATTTTTTTTGAGTAGTGAATTATTTTCTTTTCAATTCACGGATCCTACTTTCTTGCGTGTTCTTTGTCTTTTCCAATTCTGGATCCTACTTTCTTGCGTGTTCTTGTCTTTTCAATTCACGGATCCTACTTTCTTGCGAGTTCTTTGTCTTTTCAATTCACAATCCTACTTTGTAGTGATTCTTTTTTTTTCAATTCATATTTCAGGAAGTTGTTGCTCTCTTGTAAGGCTTCTCTTTCCTTTCCCCATTTATCTTCTAACTCTCTTTTGAGACTTTTAATGAGCCTCTTCTATGAGAGTATTATGTAAGGAGGACAGTCTGATGCATTTTTGCTGTTTGAGGTCTCTTCAGGTTTGCTGACCTGCTCTTTTTCTGCATAGAAGCTGTCGATTGTTCTTTTCATCTTTTTATTCATGTTTGAAAGCCTTTAGGGTATGTCTCCTAGGCAAGGGGGTTACCAGCTTCCTCTGCAGAGCAGGAAAGATGTAAACCGATTTCGCGCCAGGTATGGGAGTGCTCTGAGTGAGGTTTTCCTTCCCCAACAGGAAGTGGATTCAGCACTGGCTGACTATCAAACTGCTTAGTAGGGCTGAGTGGGTTCGTGATTGCCCTTGGCTAGAAGATTAAGTGGTGAAAGTGTCACGCCCAGGCGGAGACCTCTGGAGGGACTGTGAGTTTAGCTGACCGCAGACGCATGACCGCCACAAACTCTGCCCAGCGTCTCTGCCTGATGCAAATCGGCCCTGGAAAGCTCTATGGCCCCAAGCCGAGCTCCCCACTGCGCAGATTGGAGCTAACCCGAGCTGCTCCTCCTGCTGTGCAGGATCACAACTGCCCACGGAAAAGCCACGTACTGCAGGTTGGGGCTGCGTGCTTGTGCTGAGATCTGTGCTTTCACCCTCGGTTTGAGACTCTCCTCGGAACCTAATTTCTCTCCCCGTCTGCGCCAATCTCCCCCCTGGCCCCGGAACCAACCTTTTTTGGCGAGACTGCAGATTTTCTTCGGCCGGTGAGTTGTTCTACTTCTTATCTTTTCGAATTGTAGCAGTCAAGACTATTTTTGAGGCTCGATATAATATTGATAAAGAGGGTAAGAGAAGAGCTTAGAAAGTCGTGTGTGTCTTCTCCGCCATCTTGGCTCCGCCCCCGAAAATAAGTCTTGAAGACATTATGATTCTAAGAGGTGGAGGTGAGATCATTTCATGTTTAGGACACAGCCAAGTACCATGGATCAGAGAAGGGAGACAGAACATCATATATGAAGAACATGTAGATCAGTATGGATGAAAGACATATACAATGATTAGAGAATTCAGAAGGGGACAGATTATGTAGACTTACTCTAAGGGAATATATGTAGTCAGCAAAACCTGTGCTACTGGTATTGTGTGAGCTGATAACATTTTTCTTGCTTGTGGTATTCTCATGCTATTTTTTCCTATTGGGATGTGGGGATCAAACCCCCCAAAATATATTGATGTTTCAGGCCGGTGTTACAAGATGAAGGTGTTGCAAAAGAATTTGTAGGCCAACCCATCTCCAAAACAAGAGACAAAGCTTTTCTTATTACACCATTGACCGATGGGCTAAGTACCAAAGGGGATTTTAGTGATTAAGAAGAGGAAAGATGCCATAAGGCTGGCAAATGGCTTGTGACTCCATAAGGCAGGCCAAATTTCTAATAAACCCATGGAGAAGTGGGGGAACAAATAGATTTTTTATAGGAGAAAAATTACCTGGGGGGGCAGCCAGGTGGCACAATGGGTAGAGTACCAGCCCTGAAGACAGGAGGACCTGAGTTCAAAGATGGTCTCAGACACTCAACATTTCCTGGCTGTGTGACCCTGGGCAAGTCACTTAACCCCAATTGCCTCAGCAAAAAAAAAAAAAAAAAAAAATTATAATAGTAATCTGTGGGTTGGTATTTATAGCTTGGCCTTCTGATTAGACACAGTAACATAAGGTCAGGATAATTTTTGTTAATGTAAGGAAGGCAAGGAATTCACCTAGGGCCTACTGCAATAAAGGGCCAATTAAGGATAAGATTATCCTGTCAATGCTCTTCCCTGCTTGCCTTGGGGAGCAGTTAAAATTCAATTGCAACAAAGGGTCATTTAAATTCTACTTAAATTCAACAAAAACCTTCTCCAGGTCAATTGCCCTGCTTATACCCTGCCTGGCTACCTTATTGACCCCATCACCTGAGCATAATGTTTCTACCTGGCAAGTTGCTGGGCTCCCTGCACCCATTCCTCTTTGCAATTCAGACTGATGAAGGATGCTTTTGGCTCAGCATCTCCTACAATGCATGGCTAATGATTGAGGGAAGAGATGGTAGGACAGGGAAGAGATACACATTCACTCTATACCCTTCTGTACTTTTGATGAAGTTATATGGAAATGAGGAGAAATGATTTCCTTTTAAGACCTGGCTTCTTCCTCTGACTTTCTTCTCTAGTGTCAAGGATGACTGATTCTTCAGAGGCAGAATAAGTATGGATCATCCTTCAGCTAACCAATGGACCTTTTCAAAATTCTCTCAGTTTGATGGAAGTACTTCTATATATCTCCCAAAGGAATAAAAAACATGAATATTTCTTTAATTTTTCTTCATCCTGGACAAGTCTGAAAGGGACATACCTTTTATAAGTTATAAATGGAAGATTGAAAGGGGAGAACTCTGACATTTTATTTTCTCTGTTACCTACCTCTTAACATCTTGTAATTTAAGCTAATAGATTAGGGGGACTTACTTGAAATGGGGTCTCTTATACTCTTTTCCAATTAAATATTTGCTCTCCCCAGCAAAAGAATTGACAGTTGTTTGGGCACATTTGTTCATATATTAAATTTTGGATCACTTTTTGATTGTGAGGATGTTTAAACAATGCATTCATGAATGTCTTCTCTGCTCTTTGTGCTAAAAATCTCAGCAGAATCCATGTGGTCCATTACTTAGACAACTTGAAAATTAATGGTCTTCCTTGATGGGCCAGGTCTATCATGTCTAATGAGCCTGGAGATTAGACTCTAATTTGAACACAGGGTTATTCAATTCAACCAAAAACAATAAACTCTAATAGGTTACTTTTTATCTTGATATAAATATGTCTGCCTTAATCACCAAAAAAATTGAAATTAAAACTAGCAAAAAAAAAAAAAAGAGAGAGAGAGAGAGAGAGAGAGAGAGAGAGAGAAGAAAAAGAAAAAAAAAAAACTTCCCCTCTCAGAAGGAAAGTTTGGTTCCGGATAAAAATTACTCTGATGAGTCATTCAGCATTCTACGAGTTTCTCAATTAAATCCATCCTAAACCAGGGCATTCCAAATATAGGTGGTGAAAAACTTTTTTTCTTCAATACTTTTTTATTATACACTGGGCACAATAGGCATTCCAAATGGAGATCCACTTATTACTTGTGAGAACAAGTGGACTAAATTAAAATAGGAATCTTTCAAACACAGAAAAATCCTAAAGAACCATGGGACTACAAAAAAATGATACTTAGGATTGAACACTGAGTTTCTAGGGCATGAAGGAAGCCTCATTTTATGCCCCTGCCATCCAAAAAACTCTTAGATGAAGTGTCTAGACTCATGCCACAAATGGGCAAAAAATGTACAGCTACTCAAAAGTAAAACAAAAACAAAAACAACACAAAACATCTAATTAGCATAGATGACTACACAGGATGTGCTCTAGGTGCATTGCTAACTATCAATATTCTAGGAACACAGTATTCATATTTTTCATATCTGCTTCCATACTCATACATGACTGAATACAACATATATTAGTATTTAAGCTTTTCATAATGCAAGTTATTTCAAAGCAATCAGTCTAATTTGAAAAGGAAATACTGAAAATTGACTGCTTATAATCTGAAAACATTTGAAAAACATGATCCCTGAAAATGTATATTGCATGAGTTGCCACAGTTCAGTACCTGTTTTGTGGTGCCCCCTTGGCTGTGTAGGCCCATGTTATAATTCGTTAGGTGGTCTAAAGTTAATAAAAAGTTTAAAAAAATTATTATGGATGAATAGCTATAATGTCTTCTAAACTCATAATGGACATAGCAGTAGAATGGATATAAGTTCTTAAAATTCAACTATGTAAGTTATTTTATGAAATAAATACATTGGTAAATTGACTGCCCAATAATACTCTGAAAACAAAAGTGAAAAAAATGCAGTTTTTCTTTCAATTGATTTATTCCAAATGATCATCCAGCAAAGAAAATCATCATCATTATCATGGTCATAAATCATAGATGAGAAATTCTCCTGTGAATCATTGTAAATGCATAGGATACAATTACATTTCTGTTGGGATATCACTGGCATCCAGCAATGTATTTAGAGTCACAAAGATGATTTATACTTTAAAAAGTTCCTCATGACATCATAGATATGGATGTAGAGAACACACTCTGAGGATTCCTCAAGATTATTAAAAAATTTTTTTTATACTTTTAATCTAAGTGTGGTAGTAATTCTTACTGCCAGAGAAGCTCACAAATCTCTTGGGCTTGGGAGTTCTGTGCTGCAGTGGGCTGTGCTCGGGGGTAGGCAATATCTTATGTTTAGTATTGCCATAGTGAGCCTCTGGATGTGGGGGATCATCAGGTTTCCTAGAGTGTGGTTTGCTCAGGTTAGAAACAAAGTGAGTTTAGGGCTTTTACAGTTATTAGAAGTAGAGTCAGACTTGTGGGTAATCTCTATGCTTCCAACTTGGGCAAGATTAGAAAACCTAGTCTTTATTAAAAAACAACAACACATAAACAAATTAACAACAAAAAACCTCTTTTGAATATTTATTTAAATACTTAAAAATCGTGATGATCAGATTTAGACTTCTTGCCCTATTGTGGCATGAGATCGAACAGCTAGTCTGAGATCCATATAGACTCCAGGTCCACTTGATGAAGATTTTTTTGATGGTTTAGGAATCCCAAGAAATCAGCCTCAAGTGCTTAATCCCTTTTTGAGATCTTCAAACATCTTGAAGCTTTTCTGAATTTGATATTCTTTAAATTAGCCTGACTAAGGCATGAGTTCTGACTTTCATTTGGATTATCCCATGTGTTTCAGGGATCCATTAGAAAAATTTTCATGTAACACATTTTATTGTTATTCTTGTTGATCTTTATGTTTTTCTTTTCTTCTTTTCTTTAATCCAAAGATTAAATTCCAATTAACCCCAGGTTTTATCCTTTTAGGAAGGGATTTGGAGAGAAAGACTTTCTTGAAAGAGGGGGTAAAGAGAGAAGTTCAATTTCCTTCCTTCTCTTTTCTTTATTAATTTTTGTTGTCTTTTAAAATTGTAATCTGTGTCATTGGGTTGGGGCAGCCCTTCTCAAGCAGTATGATGGTAATCTATGGTAATTTTGCAAAATGTTATTTGTTTCTTAAAATGTACAACCAGAGGTATTGTGTAGCTCAACTGAGAACGGTTGTAGTTTGAAGCCTTAAAGTACCATATAAATGTCCAGTTGTTTTTGTAATTACTACTACTATTTTTTTTTTTATTATTCCACATTCACCAGTCTGAGCCTTCCATTGGTCCCCTGCTTAGATTTACTGTTGTTCAGTATTTTCTGACTTTGTGACCAGTGGATCATAGCACACCAAGACTGTCCACAGGGTTTTCTTGGCAAAGATGCTGTAATAGTTTGCTATTTCCTACTTCAGAGGATTAAGGCAAACTGTGACTTGCAAATATCAAACAGCTAGTCTGAGGCTGGATTTCAACTCAGGTGGTCCAGATTCTAGGCTCAGCATTCTATCTACTGAACCATCTAGTTCCTTAGCTTAGACAAGAGTGTGATCCTGGTAAATGTTTAAGGACTAAGTTAAGGGGAAGTGTGAATTTCTATAGCTACTTTTAAGTTTTATTGGCCATCAAAACTTTTTTATTCCTAGACAATCAACAAAACAATAAATCAAGCCCTGATTTATAGTAAATTTTTGAGGTATAAATGATTACTCTGAAGATTTAACAATGGATCTTCATGGAAGACAGTTAAATTTTGGATTATTTGTGTTTAACATTTAGCTTTTGATGAGACTATTTAGTACAAGGTATCTGAGTATAAGATTCAGAAAAGATTATAAAATCACCAGAGAGCCATTAAGAACTGGAAATATGAATAAATGTGCGTAAAGTACTCAGGGTGATTTACTTCACAGAGCAAATAAATGCTTAACTAGGAGAAGGGAGTTTAGCAAGGGGATTAATCAGGGAATCCTGAGTAATTGCTTCTCTCAAACTCATTTCATGAAATTATTGGATATATGAAGGAAGTACTGAGAACAATATGTAAGGATGTACACCTTTCTTATTTTGCAGTGGTTCAATTGTACCTTGTATATTTCATACTTTGATTATTTATTGTAGAGGAGATATTGAGACATATTTACACTCCTTTATTCTTTCAGGAAGTGTAAAGAAATTCATCAATCATATTGATGGAATTTTAGGGCTTAAAGGTCAGTCACAGTCTGGTGGCCTTTAAAAACAATTTTTTATGATCTTTGTCAAATATGGAGTAACAAAACAAAAATTAAATTTAAAAATAAACTAGCCGGTGCTGAGAGAAAAGTTCTCAGTCAAGAAGAGAGCAGGCTATGGAGATAGAATTCATCTCCTGAGGCCATGTTTCCTTGCTGCTCTTACATTGAAAAATGTATAGGAAAGAAGGGAGAGGTGGATTTGTCTGTCTTTTCCCTACCCACATTAGTTATGACACTTGTAACAGAAGCACTTAGCATTAACATGTTTGTATTCAGCCTAACAGGGGAATTCCGGGACATTGCTTCTTATATCCATACCTTCTCAATCGAGAGTAGAAAATTCTGAATTCATGCATCCCAGGCCGTGCACTTATGGAGCCAAAATGAGCTGAACAAGCAAGGTGAGAAAGCTTGATTCATGGATCTGGGACCATGATGCTCAGGAGGATATAGAGACCCAAAGGAACAGTGTTGGGAAGGCTTCCCCTGATCCAAGAATAAAAGTTTCAGATTTTTCCAGAAAAAGAAAAGGAAAGGTGAGAGTGAATAAAATGCCAGAGGTCCTAGGAAAGTAGTGTCAGCTTCCATTTTAATGATCTGTCCAGGAAAACTACTCTGTGTTGGATAAAGCTCTGTGTGTGATTTAAATAAGATGATTATATCTTTGTTTTCTGCTATCCTCAGCCTAATAGGATACTTTCATATATAACTAAAGAACTTTTTCTTAGTAAATGTACTATTAATCCTGTAAAATATCCTTTCTGAACTTACTGGTATTTCTGCTGTTTTATAATTAGGCAATAAAGGGAACTGTCTCTTCTGATAACATTAGAATTCTGGTATATGAATTATGTAGAGACAAAAACAGAGTTTCTAAAAGCATTTCCCGTACTTTATCCACTTCTATTGTCTATTATAGATTTTGTAAGCATGTACTGATTCAGAATGAGGAAGAAAATTTTAAAGGCCTTTACTAGAGCAAGAAAAATGCAGATTGTTCTTTGCTACAGAAAACCAATTTCTAAAGTAAACAATAATGACACATTTCCCTCTTTCACTCAGCAAATGAAATGAAATGAAGAGTTAGGTTATTTTGCAACATTGTCCTAATGTCAAAAATTTAACTGCTGAGAATTATAATGGACCCTTTAAGATGATCACTTTTATAATTACAAAATACTTATCTTTGCTACAGATGGAAATTAAAAGCAAGAAAAGCTTTTTCTTATTCAAGAAATCATTGCTCTCAACACCTCATTAACCAGTACCTACTACATATAGGGGACAATAAGCTCTTAAAGAGAGAGAGACAGTCTTTCTTGTTTGAGAGGTAAAATCTCAAAAGAATCAATTTAGTTCTAGGGCTAATCCTTGGTAACATCCTAACTGAAGTATATCATTTAAGAAGGATATCACTATCCTATTGTATTGTATCATATCATAATATATTATATTGTAATCTTGTATTAGGTTGTATTGTGTCATCCTGTGCTATAACATGTCATATCATATCCTGTAACACATAATATTATGTCATGCTGTTACCTTATATCACATCACACTACATATTATATTACATATCCTATCCTATCATGTTAAGTAAATATTATACATTTAATTATAAAAAGAGGCTGCTTCTAAGGAGGAATGTAGATATACTTGGCAGAGTCTCTATCCATCAAAAACCTTCCTGATCAGGAAGGAAAGCAAGCTGCTAAAATAGTGTAATATATTTGAATATCCTGAAAATAATAAACCTTTCCTGTAAATATATGACATGATGAAGCTGGTGATAGAGAATCATCAAGTACAGATATAAATTCTTGGGGCATAAGGGTTATTTCATTTTTATCTTTATATTCCTCATAACCAGAGTATTACACAAACAATTGATAAATGCTTATTTATTCAATTTCATAGTTCAACTCTGCACTATTTTGTACTTTGAAGTCACTCATGCCCTTATTCTTTGCCTAGACATTTCTTGACAAACCCCATTTCTGGATTATTTCCACCATCTCTCTCTACCACTCCTATTTAAAGGATGTTGAATGGAGCTGAGGAAGTCACACAGCTGCATTGATCGGGTCCACAACAAACATGTGTTATCTACTCTTAATTTCAGCAAGAAAGGCATTCTTTTATTCTCCCTGAAGGATTCTCTAGCTCATTTACTATAGAGACTGTTCCAAAATTTCTCAAGTACCCAACAACACTTTTCTCCCATCATTTGTTTGCTGAGAGCTTCACCTCATACTTTTCTGAGAAAATAAAGACTGTTTGCTTCCCTAGTCTCTTCCCTTCACATATCAAAACCCCTAGAAGATTACTTTCTTGTACTCTTTTCTACAAATAAAAATCCCTGAACATCATCCTACTCCACTGTCTCCTCATTTACACTAGTGTCTATTTATAGAACCACAGAATCACAGAATTTTTGATCTGAAAGGCCTCCTCCTGACCATGGACTCCAACCATATACTATCCTAACATTCCTAACAATTAGTCACTCAACTTCTCTTTGAAGATTTCTAAAGAAAAGGAGTATATTCTCTTTCTGGGCAGCCTGTTCCACTTTGGGATTTTATGAACCTAAAATTTTGTAAATCCTTCCTGACTTTAAGCCCGAATTTGCTTCATTACAAATTCTATGCACTGTTCCAATTTCTTTTTTCTAAAGCCAAACAAAACAAATATAATCCCTTCTCTACAAGGGGGCTTTGCAAACACTTAGAGCTACAATATCTCCTCCTGAGTCTTCGCTTCTCTGGATTAAACACTCCTAGTTCCTTCAATAGATTCTCATGTGATTTGGACTAAGGGCCCTTTGTCAGTCCATTTGTTCTCTTTTATTTAGCTCAACAATGTCTCTAAACTATGGCACGTAGACTTGATCACAATCCTTTAGATAAAGTTTGATTTCACCTATCTTTTCTTGGAAGCTAAGTCTCTCTTAAAACAATTGAAGATCACATGATGATGATGAATATTATTTTGGTTGCTAATTCATAGTGAACTTGTAGTTACCTAAAATTTCCAGATCTTTGCTATCTAGTGCTATCTAAACAAATCTCTCTCTGTATTTGGGAATATATAGGGTATTCCCAGAGTACTAGCACCTCTGATGTGAGGACTTGTTGAACCCCTTCCAAAGCTGCTCATCCACTTCTCACCCAATTCTCATTTGTGGCTCCAAGAAGTTGTAGTATGTGGTGATCACACCCTAATAAAAGCATCTTGGCAGGTAGGACAAACCAAGCTGACAGTAACTGCCGAGCCTCAGACCTGTTGGTGAATTTTGGGAATATTTCACCAAGCATATGAAGATTTTCCCTGGGTGTATGAAAACAATTTATTACAGTCTCCATGAAGGCAGCCGGAGTTGGTCAGACATCAAAGTTGCCAAAATCATTTACTGCCTCCTGGTTATTTATCAATTGTTCTGGCTTTTGTCTTGCCACTGGATATCAATGACTTTGGAAGAGAGTGCAACTCTGACCCATTTAAAGTCAATTCATCCATGAGTTAAGACACCACCTAATGATGTCATTGTTCCTCTTCAAAAACTAAGAATGAACAAAAAGGTTTCTTTCTTTTTTTTAAGTACCCAAGTATGAGACTTCAAATTCATCCCTTTTGGATTCTGCCCAATGGTCTTGCCAATCAGGATCTTTTTGGATTCTAACTCACTTGGCCAGTGTGTTGTCTGTCCCCTTGAACTTTTTACATTTGAAAATTTGATGCTTATGGCATCCATGCCTTTCTGCAAGTCATTAATAAAATCAAATGTTGATTCCTCAGGTACTCGAGTTTTCTTGCACTTTGACAATGAACCATCATTGATGATTACTTTTTGAGTTTGATATCTAACTATACTTCATCAAATGTCTTTTTATATTATTGTTTAGTACACATCTCTTTATGTTAGCCACAAAGATAGCTACAGATATCTTATAACAATTTTTTTTATTAAAAAGTTTGTATGCCCATCAATTGGGGAATAGCTGAACAACTTGTGATATATGAAGGTAATATAATATTATTGTTCTATAAAAAACGATAAACAAGCTGATTTTAGAAAGGCCTGGGAAGATTTACATGAACTGATGTTGAGCAAAACAAACAGAACCAGGAATACATTGTACACAATAACATCAAGAATGTGTGATGATCAACTATGATTCTTCTCAGTGGTTCAGTGATCTAAAGCAATCCCAATAGACTTTGGACAGAAACAGCCATCTGCTCCAGAAAAAGAACTAAGGAGACTGGATATAAATCAACACATGATATGTTCACTTCTTTTTATCTTTTTCTGTGTGTTTTCTTAATCTCTTCCATGGTTTTTCTGTTTTGCTTTGCTTTTTCTTTCTCAACATGATTCATAAAGTAATGTGTGCTAAAATAAATAAATAAAGCAATCAAGCAAGCGAGAAAGAAGACAAGAAAGAAAGAAAGGAAGAGAAAGAAAGAAAGAAGTTTGTCCTTTTCCTGGCCAGGATGAACCCAGTGCCCATACATATACCTTTGATCTTATCTTTTCCTATATTCTCCAAAGGAGTGCACTCACTGTTATCTCTCCTATCTCCCTAAACTTCTTTTTTTCTATGGTTTCTGGTCTATTGGCTCTTTCTTTGATACATATAAACATGCCTAAATTCCTCTCTGTTCTTGCTTAAAAAATCCTCACTATATACTACCTTCTCCATTTTGTATAAATTTCATATTTACTATCCTTTTTCTCATCAAATTTATTGAAAAAAAACTACCTATAGCCATTGCTTCTATTTCAACTCATCACTTTCTTCTCAATCCATAGCCTCTCTAAGCTAGTTTCTGATCTCTTCTCTCAAATAATACTGCTCTCTTCATTTACTAGTGATCTCTTAGTTGTCAAAACCAATGATCTACTGTTAAACATAGTAAAAATATATGTTAAATCCAATATATGTATACACATTTATATAATTATCTTGCTGCACAAGAAAAATCAAATCAAAAAGGGAAAAAACGAGAAAGAAAATAAAATGCAAGCAAACAATAATGAAAAGAGTAAAAATGCTATGTTGCTTTCCACACTCAGTTTCCACAGTCCTCTTTTTGGGTGTAGATGGCTCTCTTCTTCATAAGGTCATTGGAAATGGTCTGAATCTTCTCATTGGTGACAAATGCCATGTCTATCAGAAATGATAATCATACAATTTTGCTGTTGCCATGTACAAGATTCTACTTGTTCTGCTCATCCTACTTAGTATCAATTCATGAAAGTCTCTCCAGATCTCTCTGAAATTATCCTGCTGGTCATTTTTTATAGGACAATAATATTCCATAGCATTCATATACCATAACTTATTCAGCCACTCTCCAGTAGATGGGGATCCACTCAGTTTCTAATTTCTTGCCATTACATAAGGGGCTGCCACAAACATTTTTGCACATGTGGTCCTTTTCCCTTCTTTAAGATCTCTTTGGGATGTAAACCCAGTAGAAACTATCTGGATCAAAGGGTATGCACAGTTTGATAATATTTTAGCATATTCCAAATTGTTTTCCAACAGTGGTTGGATCTGTTCACAATTCAAACAAAAACGTATTAGTGTTCCAGTTTCCCCAGATCCACTCCAACATTTGTCATTGTCCTTTCCTATCATCTTAGCCAATCTGAGAGGTGTATAGTGGTCTCTCAGAGTTGTTTTAATTTGAATTTCTCTAATTAGTAGTGATTTAGAGCACCTTTTCATTTGACTAGAAATGATTTTACTTTCTTCATCTGAAAATTGTTTATTCATAGTCTTTGACCATTCATCATATGGAGAGTGGTTTCAATTATTATAAATTTGAGTTAATTCTCTATTTATTTTTAGAAATGAGGCCTTTATCAGAACCTTTGATTGCAAAAATGTTTTTCCAATTTATTGTTTCCCTTCTGATTTTGTCTACATTAGTTTTATTTGAACAAAACCTTTTTAACTTAATATAATCAAAACTAACTATTCAATAATGATTTCCAGTTCCTGTTTGGCCACAAATTCATTACTTCTTCATAGATCTGAGAGGTAAACTATATTTTGTTTTTCTAATTTGTTTGTAATAGCACTCTTTATGTCTAAATCATGAACCCATTTTGACCTTATCTTGCTATAGGGTGTCAGATATGGCTCAATGCCTAGTTTCTGTCATACTACTTTTCAATTTTTCCATCAGTTTTTGTCAAATATTGAGTTTTTATCCCCAAAACTTGAGTTTTGGGTTTTGTCAAACACTAGATTACTATAATCATTGATGTCTTTGTCCTATGAAACTAATCTATTCCACTGATTGACTACTCTATTTCTTAGCCAGGACCAAATGGTATATTGTAATATTGAATACTAATGGTTATAAGGGGCAACCTTGTTTCACCTCATTGGGAATGGTTCCAGTTTGTCCCCATTACATATGATGCTTATTGATGGTTTTAAATAGGTGCTACTGATCATTTTAAGGAAAACTCCATTTATTCCTATACTCTTTAGTATTTTTAATAGGAATGGATGTTGGATTTTATCAAATGCTTTTTCTGCATCTATTGAGACAATAATATGATTTTTGTTAGTTTAGTGATCGATATAGTCAATTATGCTAATAGTTTTCCTAATATTGAACCAGTCCTACATTCCTGATGTAAATCCAACTTGGTCATAGTTATTGTCTTGGAGATGACTTTCTGTAATCTTTTTGCTAATATTTTATTTAAGATTTTTGCATCAATATTCATTAGGGAAGTTGATCTATAATTTTCTTTCTCTGTTTTCATCCTACCTGGTTTAAGGATCATGCTCATATCTGTGTTATAAAAGGAATTTGGTAGGATTCCTTCTTTCCCTATTTTTTCAAATAGTTTGTATAGTATTGGAATTAATTGTTCTTTAATTGTTTGGTAGGATTCACATGTGAATCCATCTGGCCCTGGAGATTTTTTCTTAGGGAGTTTATTAACAGCTTGTTCTATTTCTTTTTCTAAAAGAATATTTAAGTAATTTATTTCCTTTTCTGTTAATCTGGGTAATCTATATTTTTGTAGGTATTCCTCCATTTCGCCTAGATTATCATATTTAATTATTGCCCTAATTTCCTCTTCATTGGTGGAAAATTCTCCCTTTTCATTTTTAAGACTAAAAATTTGATTTTCTTCTTTCTTTTTTCTAATCAAATTAACTAGAGGTTTATCTATTTTGTTGGTTTTTTCATAAAACCAACTCTTGGTTTTATTTATTAATTCAATGGTTTTCTTACTTTCAGTTTTATTAATATCCCCTTTTATTTTCAAATTTCAAATTTAGTATTTAATTTCTATATTTTGTGCAAGTAAGCACCTAGAGATATAAAATTTCTTCTAATAATTGCTTTGGCTGCATCCCCAAAATTTTTTATATTGTCTCATTATTTTCATTCTCTTGGTTGAAATTATTGATTGTGTTTATGATTTGTTGTTTTACTCACTCATTCTTAAAGATTCGATTATTTAATTTCCAATTAATTTTTGGTATATTTTTGCCTGGTCTTTTATTATATGTAAGTTATGACCTGAGAAATATGCATTTACTATTTCTGCCTTTCTGCATTTGATTTTGAGATTTTTTTTAATGTTCTAATACATAGTCAATTTTTGTATAGATTCCTGAGAAAAAGGTATTTTTCTTTCTGTCTCCATTAAAATTTCTCCCAGGACTATCATCCCTAACTTTTCTAGAATTCTATTTACCTCCTTAACTTCTTTCTTATTTATTTTGTGGTTCAATTTATCTAGTTCTGAGAGTGCAATGGAAAAAAAGTATATAACTCCTTATAAAATAGATACGAAAAAGAAACCAATTCATTGAAAAACAAAATCTGTGAAATGAAAAAAAATTCAATGAACAAAATACTTCATATAAAAGTTCAACTGGCCAAATGGAAAAGGAAATCAAAAACCTAACTGAAGAAAATAATTCTCTAAAAATTAGAATTGAATAAATGGAAGTGAATGAATCAATGAAACATCAACTATCAGTCAAACAAAAACAAAAAAAAGAAAAAGAAAAAAAAATGAAGAAAATGTAAAACAACTGATCTGAAAAATATATCTAGGAGAGATAATCTAAGAATTATTGGACTTCCTGAAAACCATGATAAAAAAAGAGCCTAGACATCATCTTTCAGGAAATCATCAAAGAAAACTGCCCAGATGTCCTAGAGACAGAGAATAAAATAGCCATTGAAAGAATTCACCAATTACCTCCTGAACATTTCATCAAGTCTATTTTTAAAGCAATTTTCTTTAGATAATTTTTGGTTTTCATTTTCATACTTTCTTGCAAAGATCTTATTTTCTTTTCCTATTTTTCTTATAACTCTCTTGTAAGATTCTTTTTGTATTCTTCCAGGAGAGTCTTGTGAAATAAGGACCAACTCATACGAACCTTTGGGGCCTTATCTAAAGCTGGCTTTCTTTTAGGATCCTCATATCTATTCTCTTTCACCATAAAAGTTGTCTATGGTTAGAGTTCTTTTTGCCTTTTTGCTCATCTTTTTAAGTTTGAGATTTGCTCTTAAGGCAAGGGAGTGATAGCTGCTTTAGTTTGCCCTGGGGCAGTTCTACTGACTGACTTCCAGGGCTGGTTAAGCATGGCTAATTCCACATTCTTCCTGACCTCAGAGGCTCTCAAATTTTCTTTTGTATTGGCTTTTGGGTATCTCACAGCAAATATGCTAAACCACCCCTTTGCAACCAGGACAGAGCAGCCTAAGATCCTTGCAGTAGATTCCCCAGTTCTAGGATGCAGCAACACCCTGGCTTTGCACCTGGCTTCCTGCCCTGGAGTCTGTGTAGTCTGGGCTTGGTAGCTTCTCTCCCTGCCCTATTGAAATAGACCTGTTCTGAAGTTCTTCCATAATATCTTCTGGAAATTTGTTGTATTCAAATATTTGTGGATTCTTTGACTCCAAAATCAGTTTAGAGACTTAATCTGTTGTTGGTTTGAGAGAAGTTCAGTGGGGGTCACTGAAAGTCATATTTTCTGAAATGATGGTAAATTCATTATGAGCAGTTGTCTTAAATTTCTTTTGTGCCTCAAAGAGTACCCAGTATAATGCAAGCCTCAAAGTAGGCATCTAATATTTATTTACTGAATTGACTTTAAAATGTTGGGAAACAAATGTCCTATTTGTATTCTATAGTCATTCTACGTGTGGGTCAAGATGAAAATATTCTTTTCTTGTGGAGACAAGACTGTCTTGAATGATGAACGATGATACTTTAGGAGATACACAACTCAATTTCAAAAGCAATATCCTTGAAATTTTTGTTATGATAAATTAATGAAGACTAATAGCTACAAACAGTGAACAGAGTGGGCTGAGAGTGTGATCAAATGGACCACATCACTCTGTTCCAATGCTAGTTGAATCTTGGGTCCATTCTTTGTTGCCTACCCCTTTTTCCCCAAGAATAAAAAATAGAGGTAGGGGCTCAGAGAAACAGTAAGTGGTGTGAAAGAAGACTTGAGTTAGAATCTGGCCTCAGACACTTAATAGCCATGTGATCATGGGCAAATCATTTAACATATTTGCCTCAATTTCCTCAACTGTAAAAGTGGATAATACCTACCACTTTGCCAGATTATTGCAAGAATCAATGAGACAATATTTATAAAACTGTTTAGCACAGTGTCTGGCAATAATAGGCATTATATAAATGCTTATCCCTTCCTTTCTCTTCCCTCTCATTAAAAACCATCCCTTAGTTTGTGGCATTAACAGATAGCTTTTGTTTCTATGTTTCTTTCCCTTATTTCATTTCTACCTTATTTTTTATAGACACATGATTGGTTAAATGGACATCTAAACCTTTCTACAACCCAAGGGAATTACAGGTTATAAACTACAGGTTACCACTCCAGAGAATGGAAGCAAATCATATATTGGGTCTTGTAAGTCTCAGCTTGGTACCAATTAAAGTACTCAACAACTTCCTCTAGATATTTCCTGCTATCACTTAAAGCTCTGCCTGGGTGAACTATTATTATCATCCCTCCCTCTTAGTCCAGAGGTTAATCTTTTCTCTATTGACCCTTGAGGGTAAGTACTGTTTTTCTTACTTATATAGTTTATTTCCATCCTCCAATCTGAGGTCAAGCTGTTGCTATTAGACCCTTTGGTTTCAGATAGATAAAGTATTTTCATGTTTGGCCCTATTTTGGCTTCTTGTCGAAACTGTTGCTCTGCAGCAACCTTCTTCAATGAGTCGATGGTGTTCCCCCAGGACTGCCACTGAGAACTTTGCTTTTTTTCTCTCTTATCTTTCTGACCTAGATACTTAAATTCTGTTCAAAGTGTATTTCTCCAGTCTACTGAATTCAGAATCAACTTATACCAAATTTCTTCTCTCCTGATCTCATTGCCTTAAATCAAATAAATACTACTATAGCAAATTTGGTCCCTAACTCCTGCCCCGAGGATCATTGCATATAGTTTTCTTTTATTTTGGTTTCTGTGTACTACTCTATTTGCTTCAGTCACCCAGCTACTTGCTACCTTAGATCCAACTAGTCTCCTTTAAGATAATTCCCTTTTTGGGGATACTACAAATCCTCAAATATGTGCTGAATTATTAAGTATGTACAAAATTTGATTCAACACATATTTTTAAAAGTGCCCACTGTGCAAAGCAATCACCATTTTTTCCTGGAAATTTTCTAGGGTGTTAAAAATTTAAGGCACTTAAGAACATCTCTTGATTTCCCTGCACAAAATGTAGATTTTTGACACATGACTTCTAATCCCTTCTCTGAAGCTCACCTCATAATTTTAATAATCACTTTTTGGAGAGCAGGAACATTTTATTATAAAATATTATGTAGATTGGGACCTTTTCAACATGAGGTCTGTAAGTCTATATTCTATTCAACTTATTTTTTTTCAAAACCATAGGTCAAAAGTGCTCACTGTTGCTTCTCTTTTATCTAACAAAAACTTTATCTATCTATCTATCTATCATCTGTTTATCTCTCTGTCTCTCTCTCTGTCTGTTTGTCTATCTATCCAAAGGAAAAATTGGCAAGCTATAACAATAGCAAAGTAAATAACAAGAAATATTATTCAAAGACACATTCTTTTACAAATTCTCACACCATCATTGAAAGAAGGAATGTGTGGATCCTGGAAAACTTACAATGCTACAACTGAATTTCAAATGAATCATATCTCTTATTCCAAGACTACAATTTATTGATTCTTAATGATAGGAGTATGATGGGATACCTTCCTTCACATTTTTTTCCATCAACTGTCTTGATATTCTTGACCTTCTCTTCTTCTAGGTCAATTTTATTATTATTTTTCTAACTCAATAAAATAGTTTTTTGGTAGTTTGAATAGTACAGTACTAATTAAGTAAATTAATTTAGATATAATTTTTTTATTTTATTATATTGGTTTGCCTGTCTATGAACAATTGATATTTACTCAATTGTTTACATATGACTTTATTTTTGTGTGAAGTGTTTTGTAAATATGTTCAGTTTGTAAGTGTAAATATATATTGCTTTTTTTAGGTGGGTTGACTCCAAAGTATTTTATATTGTCTAAAAGTGGAATTTCTCTTTTTATCTCTTGCTCCTGGGCTTTGTTGTTAATATATAGAAATGCTGATGATTTACATAGATTTATTTTACATCCAAAAGTTGTTAATTATTTCAGCTAGTTTTTAAAAATGGATTTTCTATGTATTATCTGCAAAAAGTAATATTTTATTTCCTTATTGCATATTCTATCCCTTCAATTTTTTTCATCTCTTATTACCATAGCAAACATTTCTTGTACAATTTTGAAAAGCAGTAATTTTAATATATATTCTTGCTTCACTCCTGATCTTATTGGGAAAGTTTTTAGCTTATCTTCTTAAATATAAAACTTGCTGATAGTTTTAGGTAGATATCATTTTAAGGAAAGCTGCATTTACTCCTATGCTCTCTAGTCTTTTTTTTTTTTTAAACAGGAATGGGTATTAACATTTTGTTAAAAGCCTTTTTTGTCGTCACTGAGATAATCATCTGATTTTTGTTGGTTTTGTTATTGATATAGTTAATTGTACTGATAGTTTCCCTAATATTAAAATAGTCCTTCAGTCCTGGTATAAATCTCATCTGGTCATAGCATATGATCCTTGTGATATTGCTGTAATCCCTTGCTGGTGTTTTATTTGAGAATTTTCTGCCAATATGTATTAGGGAAATTGGTTGAAAGTTTTTTCCTTCTTGTTTTTGCTCTTCCTGGTTTAGGTATCAGCAACATATTTGTGCTGCAAAACATAGGGCTCCTGTTTTACCTATTTCCTCAAGTAATTATATAGCATTGGAATTAATTATTCTTTAAATATTCTATAGAATTCCCTTGTGAATTCTTCTGCCTCTGATGATTTTTTTCCTTAGAGTTCATTGATGGTTTGTTCAATCTCTATTTCTTTTTTTCCTCTTTACCTTTTTTCAAAGATCTATCATATTTGACGTTTCTAAAATTTAATGTATCTCTTTAACTTCTTTCTTGTCTATTTTTTGGTTTTTTGGTTAGTTTTATCTAATTCTGAGAAAAGGCAAGTTGAGATCCTCACTGGGGTAGTTTTATTCTTTATTCCCTTCTGTGATTAATTTTATTTGGGTAGTTTTATTCTTTATTCCCTTCTGTGATTAATTTTATTTCTCCTTTAAAAATTTGGTTGCTAAACCATTCAGATCATATATATTTAGTATTTATATTGCTTTGTTATATATGGTACTTTTTAGGAAAATATAGTTTTCTTGCTTATCTTTTAAAATTAGATCCACTTTTGTTTTTGCTTTGCTCTCCATTTTTTTTAACTTTAGCTGAAGCATAGTAGATTCTGCTTCAGCCTCTTACCTTCATTCTATGTGTGTCTCTTTACTTCAAATGTGTTTTGTGAACAACTTATTGTTCACAATAGAATTCTAATTTTTAATCCATTGTGTTATAGGTTTCCTTTTTTATGAGTGAATTATCCCCCTTACTATTTCCGGTTAAGATTACTATGTATTTTCTTTCCATTTCCTTCAGTTTATTCTTCTCTCTCTTCTTTCATCCTGTCCCTTTCACAAGAGTTTTGCTTCTGACCATTATCTCCCCCAATCTGTTCTTCTTTTTATCATCCCTCTTCCCTCTTCTCTCATTTCTCTGCTTTCCTACTTCCCTTTAGAGCAGCATGTATTTTATTCCCTCTTTGTGTCAATTCTGATAAGAATATGGTTCAAACATTTTCCACCACCCTCATCTCCCCCTCCACTATAATAGCTCTTTTGTCCCTTATTTATGTGAGATAATTTACCTTATTCCACTTCTTCCTTTCCCCTTTTCCTAGTGCATCCCTCTTTCTCACCCATTGATTATTATTAATTTTTTGGATATCATCTCATCATAGTCAACTTAGACATCTCTGCTGACTTGGGCAAGGGGATGGGGCCTTGCTGCTGGCTTGTCTTAGCCCTGTCTATATTGGACTCTGCTCTGTTTTCCCCTCAGTGAGATTTCCTGTCAACCTTCAAAGTTGTCTTGGTCTGGAAAATTGTTTTACCCCATCCTTTTGAGAGTTCTGCTGCTCCAGAACTTGTGAAACATTATTTTAAAGTTGTTTGGAAAACACTTTGGGAAAGCTCAGATGAGTTCCTGCTTTACTCTGCCATTTTTGCTCTGCCCTTCTTGAGTTGTGGTTATTATTAAGATGCTCACTATTGTAGTGGTTAAAAAAACACCAAGAAATTTGGAGGTCTGAGTTATAACTAGTGTGCATAATAGATTATTGTCTTAGGGCAGCAATATTTAGCAGTACTGAAAATACTAAATGCCCCTCAACAGTGTAGAAACAATGGAACTTAGTATCTAGTTAGCAAGGATAATTAGTTTAGATAAAAATATACTAGATAGCAACTCATATGAGTTCCTCTTGACTTGGGTCAAGTAGATACTTCTGGGCTTCTTCTTCCAAAGTGCTACTTGCTGCCTGTTGTTGAGCTGTTATCACCCCATCTCAACTGAATTGCAGAAGTAAATGTATCTTTTGCCTCCACTATGTGCTTGTCCCCAGCTTAACAACTGCTAGTTAAGATCACTGGAGACTGAGTCTGGATTCAGTCATTTATTTTCTTTTTTACCTCTGTTTTTAACAGTTTTTTACCCATAGTACCCCAAATACTTTTTTTCCCATCCATTAACTTATTCATTACTTAAAGTGAATCTTGCTATTAATATTGCATTTTATAGAGCAGTGATAGGACAACATGTTACTGTTCTTAGAGAAGCATAAATAGTATTTTATTATCTTTCCAGAATTATCTGTTATATAGGCTAAAAAAGGTTCTTGGGGTCAGAGGAATTTTTTAAGGCTATATAATGAATGAAACCATCATTTGGCTTGAGTTAAAACTTAGTGACCTTTTGGCTGCCTGTCCAACCTTATGGCTAAGAAAAAGTCACATTCTATTCATTAGCTTAAAGGTATTTGGAGTTAACGATGAGTAAACAATATACCTTTTATGGCTTTTACAGGTAATTACCTTTCCTCTTTATCTTGACTACAACAATTTGCTTGTGCTTACAATGGGATTTTTGGACACCCAGAACACATTTTATGAATTGTTTTAACCATTATATTAAGCACTTACAATGTTGCCCCTGAAGATGTTGGATAATATGCTGCTGCATCTAGATTTAGGGCACTTCTCCTGGGCTTCTGGAGAAAAGCATCAATACCTGCCAATACACTGAGATGGTGTCAGGCAGCTCTGGGCAAGGGCTGCCCAGCCTGACCTTGTCAGTCCTCAAGCAGACAAATGTGCAGACTTCTGATCAGAATCAATAATCAAGGAAGCTAAGTGGTGGGGTGTATATACATACATACATACACACACATATATATATACATACATACACACACGTTTCTATGACTGTTTCAACAACTACTTTTGTTTACTGAAGTCTTTCAAGTGATGGATTTGGGCACTCATTTTTCACTGTTTCTTTATTTTTGGTGAGATGCTGCAGAAATGTTTTATAAATTGCTATTTCTTTAGCTGCATTTTAGATTCCTAGAAAGCAGATTCCTTATTTTCTTTTGTATGTTTGCACAGCAGTTTCTGAATGGTCTGCTCACAGTTGTAAGGATTAAGGGTCTAGAGGTATTATTGCCTTTCTGACCTAGGATTACCCCTTACTTCCCTTACTTCAGTTTTCACAGTTTTACCACTTAGACCAAGAACCATGACGCTGGAAGTCTTATCTTTTCTGATATATGATCATTTCACCTGGCCCACTGTTTCAGACATTTCACTTTATTCCCTTTCCCCCCAACAAACCTAGCTTCCCAACTCTACCACTGCTCCTCCAAAATCTGTAACTTTCTGGACAAAAAAGAAATGACTTATGGCTATTCTTGGAAACGTTGTCCCACTCTGTTAAAATTTAAGTTCCTTGAGGGCAGGGATTATGTTTTCTTTTGTACTTGTACCTTTAGAGGTAGCTAGGTGGTACAGTGAATAGAGTTCTGACCTTTGAGTCAGGAAGAACTGAGTTCAAATATGGCCAAAGACACTCACTAGCTGTGTGATCTCGGGCAAGTCATCTAACACCATTTACCTCAGTTTTTTCATCTGTAAAATGAGCTGGAGAAGGAAATGGCAAAGTACTCCAGTATCTTTGCCAAGAAAACCCCAAATGGGATCAGGAAGGATTGGACATGATTGAAAAATGACAGTATTTGACACATAGTAAGCACTTAATAACTTTTCTCTTTTCCTCTCTTTCTTCTCTCTCTCTCTCTCTCTCTCTCTCTCTCTCTCTCTCTCTCTCTCTCTCTTCCTCTAAGATAAGCAGACACAACTGTTCTCTGTTGGATTCAGCTGGAAGTTTCCTATCTCTTCTTCCACACCTAGAGACACAAAAAACACTCAGGAAAGTATGAAGAATCAGGATCCCCTCAGATATTATGACCCTTTAGCCTGTCTTGCAAAGGTCTAGTCTCCTTTTTATTTTGCCCTCAACTCTCTGAACTCGTATTCTGTTGCTCTAAAATACAGGGAACTAGTTTGTGAATTAATAACATTTCCCTGCTGCTAGAGTTTAACTATATTCCAATAAAGTCTGTGGATAGTCTTGTTTCCTATACATTGGAATTATCCCTCTTCTTATTCTGAGGCAGTCATCTGTTTTGAATACTTGTCAGCTGAGCTGCTAGTAATTATGAATACACTGCCTTTAGGATTAGGCAAATGATTCTAACATTCTAACAATTAATAGGTTATAGATATAAAACTCTCTTTCCAGTAGAAGTCAAAGAATCTCAGAGTTGGAAGAAAACTGAAATCCAGTATAACCTAAATCTTAATAGGAATGAATCTCTTCTCCAACAATCATGACAAGAGATTATTTTATCTGTAAAGACTGCCATCAATAGAGGCAACATGGTACAGGAGCTGGAGAACTAGATTTAGCATCTTCCCGACTCTAAAGAACAAGATTTAGAGTCTTCCTGAACTCTGGGTTCAGATCATAACTTAGACACTACTTATTTCATTCTTGGAAAATTGTTTAACTTTTCTGAGCCTCAATTTCCTGTTTTGTAAAATATGAAAATAATAGTGCCTGCCCTCACAGAATTGTTGTAAGGATCAAAGGTGAGTTTTTATACTTTACAAATCTAAAAATATCACATAAATGTGAGCTATTATTATTATTTCTCAAAGCAGTCCATTCTGTTTCTGGATAACTCTAATTCAAGTCAATTCAACTAACACTTTCTCAAGGATTTTAAATATAAGAGACTGTGCTAGTCCATCATGGGAACCAAAGACAGAATGAAATGTTTCCTGATTTCAAGGATTATGCATTTTCCAAGTTGGGGATGGGGTAGGAATAGAAAAAATAAGTGGATGATAATTAGAGCAGGAAGAGAGCACTAATAAATGAAGGGGAAAATGAAAGGCTTTGTTTGAGCTATGGTAATTGAACTGAATCTTAAAGGAAGATAAAGATTCTAAGTGATGAAAGTAAGAGGCGGGGTCAGCCTGTCCTAAGTTACAAAGACTAGAAATGCTATATTTGGGAAATACTAGACCAGTTACGTTGGAACAGAGAATGAATTAAGAGGATAAATAGAAAATGAACTCCGAAAAAATATTGGAATTATATTATGGAGTGTCTTATATGTCAGAGTAAGGAATCTGTATTTTGTCCTACAAACAATGTGAAGCCACTGAAAATTTTTGAGTGGGGAAATAATATGGGAAGACCTACCTTTATTTCATCAATTATATTACAATATAAATACATTAATTTGGCATCAGGGTAGAGGCAGAATTGAAAAGAGTAGATATTAGAATTAGGAAGACCAAGTAGAGAACATCTAGGTTAGAAGTAATGAAGTCTCCAACTAAGGTGGTAGCTATGGAATAGAAGAGAAGGTGACAGTTGCTATGGTTTTAGAATTGACATATAGGTATGGGGTAGAGGTAGGAACTCAAGAAAGAGGAAAAGTCAAAGATGATTATGAGGTTATAAACTTAGGTAGTTAGGGACTTCTTGTGTGTCCTTGGGAGTCAAGACAGATGCCAGTTAACCTGAACTAGTCTGAGAAACTGCTTATGCAACTGGGAGTCATGTATCTTCTAGCACTTCCCAAAGGGAAAGAATAACACTTTGTCATTGCCTTACTTGTCTGCTACAGGATGGGGTTTTATCCTTTTCCCATCTTTACTCTACTTTTTCTCCCCTTCCATGCTCCCCTTTAGGAAGAGATTTCCATTTCCTCCTCCTCTCTTTGTTGCATTATCAAAAATAGCTAAACTTCTATGTGGATTGTGAACTCTTTCCTCTGGGTTAGGGTTCCACATGCACATTCATTTCTCTTGTATTAAATCTAGTTGCAATTCAATGTCTTATGGGCTTTTGATATTGTTTTTACTTAATGATAGAAGACTGGCGATACTTTCCAAAGAAAAAGCAAGAAATTTGATGAGGGTAGATTTAGGGGGAAATGTCCATTTTGGACATTTTGAATGTGAGATGTCAGCGAGACAACTGAGTAACGATAACTCCCAGGTTGTGGGTGATGTGGGACTAGATAGAGTTAAGACGAGAGGTTTGGATATTTGAGAGTCTTATATTAGAGGTAACTGAACTCATAGGAGCAGAAGACTTAACAATTTGAGAGATAGTAAAGAAAACAAAAAGAATGTAAGAAATAATCTTTGTAACTACTTGTACTTAGGGAATAGAAGATAGAATATGATCTAGAAAATGAAACTGAGGGGCTGCTATCCCAGATTGGGGGAGAACTAAGGGAGAGTAATACCACAGAAGCTAAAAGGGGAGTCAATAAACATTTATTAAGTGTTTACTATGTGTTAAGCACGATGCTAAGTGCTGGAGATTCAAATAAGAAAAAGTATCCAATCTTAGAGAGTTTATAAACTAAGGGAGGAAGACAATAGAGAAGAGAAATTTGAAAAAGGGAAGGGGGAGGAAACAGGGTGTATTAGTCAAGGGTATGAGGTTTCTGAGAATTGAAGCCAAATAGTTCAGCTGATGGGAAATAAAGTTAGCAGGAAAAATTCTGAAACTTCTGTAAGGGGAGGTATCCCTTTATCCTTCAGTGCTCCAACTAAAAGTGCTGAGCGGGTCTTTTTCTTTTTTTCTATTTACTCACCTTTTTTTGTTCTCTCCCCCTACTCTAGAGATGGCATTGTCAGGGGATTTCTAATTCCCACATTAATCAATATATATAGTTGCTATCTAAATTTGTTGGAACTCTCATATTCCCAGGAGATATTCTGGCTTGGGAACCAGAGTTACAACTAATACTTCAGCACAAAGTGATAACTCAAGAAAACCTGACATGTTAAATAATTCAATAATTTCTGAGCTTATAACCATAAGTGAACCAAAGCAGAGGCTGTTGCACTCTGTTCCCTTCATACTAGCTCTGGTTCTGTACTCTGCTGGATAATCATAAGGCTCAATGACCCTTAAGATTGAGACAATCAACCTAAGAACTATTCCCAAGATCTCAAGGGTACCTGTATTATCCCTAAAATTTCTACTTGAGCTAGCCTGGTGTGGAAACTGTTTCAAGACTAAGAATGAGTGTGTTGTAAGTGCCTCCCTTGTGTTTTTTTTTTCCATTTGTTTTTTAACTTATATAAGCCTTGCCTTTGCCCCAGCAAGAGAAGCTCTCCCTAGGGGAATTTTGGGGTTTGTAAACCTGCCTTTCCTCACTCCAAGGAAATTAGTTAAACTATTTGATTCCTGAATCACCTAGCTGTGGCCTGCTCTGTTCAACTTCTGAAATTCTCTGGTTAGAGTCTGGTCCAGTCCAAATCACAGTTAAAATTCTTTGAAACACACACATGTGTATGTATATACACACATATATGTATATATATCCACACATATTATATCCACATATATAAATGCACACAAACACACAATCCCTCCTGATAAGTCACATTACACTGACACATTTCTACCTTGGTACCCTACTATATGGAATTGCCAGCTACAACAATTTATTCCTATTTCCCTGACCAGTACTTGTTTACTTGTTAATTGTTAGCATCCTTGGATCCTCATAATCATTCTATGGTATGTAAGAAGATGTTTCCTTTTCAGAAGATCCAGCTACATTCTTTCTGGGAAGAGTCTTAAACCTTGGGAAAATATTAGAAAGAGCATTAGTTCTAGAATTAAACACACAAATTCTCCCCTCTCCCCTAAATGTTATATGAATGTGACTTTGGACAAGTCACTTTAAAAAAATACAATTTATTGTTATCTTTTTTTTTTTACATCCCCTAAGTTTTCCATGATATCATTTCTTTTTCTCTCTACCAGAAAAATAATCTTTCCTAGCAAAGAATTTTTTTGTTTTGACCCAATGAACTGATAAACTAATTAATAAGCAACCAAATATTTATTCAATAACAGCTAAGGACACAGATAAAAAATAACAGGAATCTACCCTAAAATATTTTAAAATTTAATAGGAAACAATTTTAATGCAAATAATTGTGACTTTGAACAACTGACACTCCCTTCCCTCACACCTACTAAGTCTTTTAGTCTTGGTTTTTTTATTTATGAGTGAGAAAGACCGAGAGAGCACAAGAGAGCCCGAGAGCTTGAGAAAGAGCAAGAGAGAGAGCAAGAGAGAGTGAGAAAGAGAGAGAGAGACAGAGGAAAGAAGGGAGAAGAGTGAGAAAGAGAGAAATTGACTTTTTAATCAGATCTCTAAAAACTTTCTGTTTCTAATATTTAAGGAAAGGGAAGAAATTAAAGCAATTATATAGAACCTACTATGTGCCAGCTACTGTGCTCAACAAACACTTGACCAATATTATTTTATGTGACATTCACAACAACCCTGTGAGGTAGGTATGATTATGTCCAATTTACATTTGAGGAAACTAAGGCAAACAGAAGTTAAGAAATTTGCTTAGTATCACATAGTAAGTACCTGAGGTCAAATTTGAATTCAGGATCTTTTGATTCAAGAATTCTATTTATTCTGTCATCTAACATTGGCTCTAAGTTCCTATTGTTACTTTTAAATTCTTGAAAAAACAGTATACTTCCCACCTTTCCTATATAGCTTATGCGTTGGTTTTGTCAGAGAGGTGAAGATTTCAACAATTTTTAATGCTAAAGACGGAATAAATTGAATTAGTCTCTAAGCCATTTTTCTACTTCAAATAAGCTTGCATCCATTTCTTCAACTGAAAAATAGGATTAATTATTCTATTACTTCCTACGGCTGATATGCAGATTAATAACACATGATTGTAAGGCTTTAAGCTTTTTCAGAGGATGAAAATATAAGTCCTATCATTGCTCATTTTACATAATTGTCAAGTGCTATTATTAGTCTTTGAGTTGGGAGGGTATGAGTTTTGTTTTGTTGCACTGTATGTGTATTTTAATAGGCCTTAATTAAAATAGAAGATATGACTAAGATTTAATATGAATTTGTTGTGGCAACAAGAAGTGCTATATACTTTGATTCTATTTTAAGTCTGAAGAGAAATGCTGTACTATGGTTTTATTCCTTTTTGTTAAGGGTTTGGGATTAAATTTGTCACAGTTGCTGCTATACAGCCCACCTTCAAGTTAAATGAATTAATATTTACTCTTGGAATTAACCTCTCAGGTAATTTTGAACAACTCATCCATCATCCTTTCCTAACTTTCTTCATTCATAATTCTTTTTCTATATTGACAGTGGCCTCATTCTGGAAACTCCCAAAGGTTGTGTCAACATATGTCAATATACCAAGGATCTTAAATGTTTAAATCAGATTTGGCTTTAGGAAGAACAGTCAAAGTAGGAAAGGAGGTATCTGTTTGTCTCTACTGACAAATTACTGTTCCCCCTTTCTGTTTTCATCCTCATTTAAGGAAAGATTCTTATAACATGTTCTCAGCTTTTAGTAACTAGTTATACAATGCAAGGCCAGTTGCCATTCATATTCTTGTTTGCTCTCTCCTATTTCTTCATTTTCATGTTCCTCTTCTCTATACCAATCTCAATCTTCCTCTTCTATTTTTATTTCTTTTAGACCATTCCCCTCAATTAATATAATTAGTGTGATAACATTATAACTTGACCTTTAAAAAAAAGATTCATCAAAACTGAATTTTCTAGAAAATTTATGTAAAAGGTCCTCAGTCGTTGTCATGTTGTTCAGATAATTGCCACCCTGTAGCTATAGACCTGATGCTTGAGAAACTCATTTCTCTCTGAATCAGCTTTTTCTTTGTTTTTGCCTCCTCCTTTTATTTTGCTCAAGATATTGTATTTGATACTTTTTTTCTTTTTTTATTGTGATCATAGCATGTTACCTCTGACTACAAAGCACTGTTTCAGGATAACACCTTAAATAAAATGGTCATAGAGCTTAGTTGAAGGGTTTTTTGGTGGTGCTGGTGCTCAAGATGGATCAAGCCTTGTCTTAAAAGCTCTCTTCTCTCTTCCTTCTCATTCTTACTACCACCACTATACTTCAGGTCCTCATCACCTTTCACCTGAACTATTGGACTAATCTCTTTACTGGTCTACACATCTCTAGATTCTTTCTTTTATGATTCATCCTTCTCATCACTACCAAAGGAATACTTCTAATAAGCAAGTCTGTCATATTCACTGCTGGAGCTTGCTTGAACTATTTTTCTATAGCTGATTGTTAAATTTTTGGTAGGAGCATTTGTGCCTCAAAAATCACATTACAAATCAGGGTTTGATTAATTGTTTTATTCATTATCTAGACTTTAATCTGACAGAGAAAACTCATAGATAATATAGCTATCCCTTTTTCCTAAAAAAATATATGCCAATAATTCAGATTAAATTTAAAAGTGCATTATGAATGTGTGTATACATTAGATAGATACATATGCATATGATGTATTTATACATACATGCACATATACACTCACACACAGATATATATAGCTTCAGAAAACCAATTGTTAAATATTTAGCAGCATACCACTGATCCTATTACTTTGGCACTCAAAGGGCTTTTTGATATCCATAGGATGAAAGACACATTCTTTATCTTGGTACCTAAGGTTTCTCACAGTTTCTCTCCCATCTATTTTTCCAGCCTTATTTCACATGATACCATTTCATGTACAAGATGTTCAGGACAAACTACAAAACACCTTGTTGCTTAATCTCATTCTACCCTTTCCCATTTCTCTGCATGTGCCAAGGAGAATATCCACACCTGGAATAGATTCCAAACACATTTCTAATTTTTGAAGCATAGTGAAGGAAAAGCTGGCTTCAGAACCAGAAAGACCTGAATTCGGCTCTCACTTGGTGGGACAAATGTAAGACATTTAACTTTTCATCTTTCTGAGCAATTTTATAAGCTAGTTTGCAAGAAAGATGTAAGAAATGGATGGAGATTTATTTTCCATAATTATGAAAATTAAATTGGAGAAATGAAACTTTTAATTAGAAAATCAGAAACCCACAAGAACATCAAGGAATAATCAAGGGTGGATATTATCTTCCCCCAAAAGAATGTAAACTCCTTGGGGACAGAGATTGACTTGTAATGAAGGGTGAAATTTGAAAAGAATATTTTTTTCTTTGCCCTCTGTTATCTTCCCCCCATACTAAATTTGGAAGCTTCTTTGGGATAGGCACTGGCTATGTAATGGGGGTGGAGATTCATGTCTTCTAACTTCTGTAACATGCAATTAATGGGGAATCAGAGGAGAGACTTGTGCTTCAGGATAGATAATAAAATGCTTACCTTTGGAGTCTCAAAGGAGTGTCTAGTCACTTAGGCACCCATTCTTTTAAGAATTAAAATAAAATAAAGATAAAATACAACTAGAATAAACGCATTCATCAGTGAGCCTGTGGAGTTCTTAGTAAGATATTTTGTTTCTTACCAATGGGGGCTCTGTCCAGTCTTTTTTTTTTTTTTTTTAAATAACTTTTTATTGACAGAACCCATGCCAGGGTAATTTTTTACAACATTATCCCTTGCACTCACTTCTATTCTGATTTTTCCCCTCCCTCCCTCCACCCCCTCCCCCAGATGGCAAGCAGTCCTATACATGTTAAATATGTTACAGTATATCCTAGATACAATATATGTGTACAGAACCAAACAGTTCTTTTGTTGCACAGGGAGAATTGGATTCAGAAGGTAGAAATAACCCGGGAAGAAAAACAAAAATGCAAATAGTTTACATTCATTTCCCAGTGTTCTTTCTTTGGAAGTAGCTGCTTCTGTCCATCATTGATCAATTGAAACTGAGTTAGATCTCTTTGTCAAAGAAATACACTTCCATCAGAATACATCCTCATATAGTATCATTGTTGACATATATAATGATCTCCTGGTTCTGCTCATTTCACTTAGCATCAGTTCATGTAAGTCTCTCCAAGCCTCTCGGTATTCATCCTGCTGGCCATTTCTTGCAGAACAATAATATTCCATAACATTCATATATCACAATTTACCCAACTATTCTCCAAATGATGGGCATCCATTCATTTTCTAGTTTCTAGCCATTACAAATAGGGCTGCCACAAACATTTTGGCACATACAGGTCCCTTTCCCTTCTTTAGTATCTCTTTGGGGTATAAGCCCGGTAGTAACACTGCTGGGTCAAAGGGTATGCACAGTTTGATAACTTTTTGGGCATAATTCCAGATTGCTCTCCAGAATGGTTGGATTTGTTCACAACTCCACCAACAATGCATCAGTGTCCCAGTTTTCCCGCATCCCCTCCAACATTTATAATTATTTTTTCCTGTCATCTTAGCCAATCTGACAGGTGTGTAGTGGTATCTTAGAGTTGTCTTAATTTGCAGTTCTCTGATCAATAGTGATTTGGAACACTCTTTCATATGAGTGGATATAATTTCAATTTCATTATCTGAAAATTTTCTTTTCATATCCTTTAACCGTTTCTGTCCAGTCTTTAGACATTATAAGTTCTTGGTGGCCCTGTCAGCCTTGTGACTCAGCTTGGGCTTTCCCCACCTCATAGACTGTCCAAGATCCCAGGACCACATGGGTAAGTAAGGTCATTGATGAATCCAGGAACCAGCAAGGGAGCTGGAGTAGTTCTGTAGCATCCAGGCAACTTTGTGTGCAGACCAAGATAAGAACATGGAATTCCTAATATTGCCTTTGGGGTTTGGGGCTATCTTAGGGGATCTGAGCTATCAGATAGGTTAGAAACATGGGGAATTTAAAGGTGTCAAGGAAAGAGAACTCTTGAGACACACTTCTCATTTTGTCCTGGAAGAGAATGGATGTCAGAAAATTGAGAGTTGAGTAAATATTGGTGGTCTGGGAAGACTAGAGTGTGAACATCTTAATGTGGGGTGCAGGAATGATCTGCACAAGGGAAATTTACAAGAAACTCTAGTAAAGAAAGAAGTGGGGTTCTTCTCCAGATAGTAGAGAAGGAACAGCTCTATACTAGACAGAAAGAAAGGAATTTAAAAGCACTGTGTTTTGTGTGTGAATGTGTTTTGTTTTCTATGTTTCCCTCAGTTAACTGAGTTACAAAGGGAAGAAAATCCATTTAAGTATTTAAAAGCACTTGTAAGACACCTTGAGGCAAACTAACCTGGATTTTTCTTAAACTTTCAAGCTTCTTTCTCTAGAGAGGACTGGGAATGACTGGGGCTTCCGTGTATGGACTTATGTCCAGTCCAGCCTCTCCAAAGACAGTTAGACTCCCCCCAAATCCCATACTCTAGAGTCAGCTTCAGTTTTTCTCTAGATGGATCTCTCTAGATATTCCTTGACTTCCCAGAGTCCCAAAACTCTTCTCAGTGGACTCTGGATTCTATAAAAGGGTGTGGTTTACCCCCTTCCCCCATGGCTTGGGGAAATCTCGGGGAATCCATTTTACACTTTAAAATCTTTCCCCCTGAAAAGGACCCACATGTGCAAAAATATTTGTGGCAGCACTTTTTATAGTGGGAAGAGACAGGAAACTGAGTGGATACTCATCAATTGGGGATGGCTAAATAAGTTATGGTATATGAATGCTATAGAATATTATTGTTCTATAAGAAATGATTAGTGGGATGATTTCATAGACACCTGAAGAAACTTACATGAACTGATGCTAAGTGAACTGAGTAGAACCAACAGAATATTGTACATACTGGTAACAAAATTACCGGATGATCAACTCTGATGGACATGGCTCTGTCCGCAATGAAGTGATTCAGGCTAATTCCAATACACTTGTGATAGAGAAAGCCATCTACATCCATAGAGGGGACTGTGGGGACTGAGTGTGGATCACAACATAGTATTTTCACTTTTTTTGTTTGCTTAAATTTTTTCTTTTTTGATCTAATTTTTCTTGTAAAGCATGATAAATGTGGAAATATGTATAAAACAATTGCACATGTTTTAACATATATTAGGTTATTTTCTGTCTAAGAGAGGGGAAGGGAGGAAGAGAGGGAAAAATTTGTAACACAAGGTTTTGCAAGGGTGAATGTTGCAAATTACCTATGCATATATTTTGAAAATAAAAAGCTTTAATAATTTTTTTTTTAAAAAATAAAATAAAATGAAATGAAATCTTTCCCCTTTCTCAATAGAGGAAAATAAGGAAATAGATTCACATTGGGGAGAATATGAAATTTAGCATAGGAAAGATAGGAGCTATTGTCATTTTGCTCCCAGGGGGCCTGTGTTTCCATCTTCGGTTTCAAATCATTTATTGCCATTTCAGAGATTTCAGTTAGTCTAGGAGAATGGAGTTTTTGAGGGGGAAGAGTTTTCTCTCCAAAATGTGACCCAAATTACTGAGTATTTAAATTTAAACAGTATATGACAGAATTACTTTCAATTGATGCATTTGGGAATAAGATTTTAGAAATATGTGTGCATTAATATTGTAGTATTACTACTATAGAAGTTCAAATCTGTATTAGATTTTAAGTTGAAAAATGGTTATTAAAACAAAGTTCTCTGGTAACTTAAAGAGTTCACATTTGTATCTCTTACTTAGATGAGATATGTTGCTTTCTAAATTGTATCCTGGGTAATTTATTTATTAATTATCTTTTATTATAGCTTTTGAAATACAAAACATAAGCATGGGTAATTTTTCAACACTGACCCTTGCAAAAACTTCTTTTTCAATTTTTTCCTCCTTCCTTCCACCCCCTCCCCTAGATGGCAAGTTGTCCCATACATGTTAAATATGTTAAAAGTATATGTTAAATACAATATATGTGTACATATTTATACAATTAGCTTGCTGCACAAGAAAAATCAGATTTAGAAAGAAGGTAAAAATAACTTGGGAAGAAAAACAAAAATGCAAGCAGAGAATATCAGAAAGAATGGAAATGTTATGTTGTGATCCACACTCATTTCCCAGTATTCTTTTGTTGAGTGTAGCTAGTTCTGTTTATTATTGATCAATTGGAACTGATTTGAATCCTCTTATTGTTGAAGAGAGCCACTTCCATCAGAATTGATCCTCATATAGTATTGCTGTTGAAGTATATAATGATTTCTTGCTTCTGCTCATTTCACTCAGCATCAGTTTATGTAAGTCTCTCCAAGCCTCTTTATATCCATTCTGCTGGTCATTTCTTATAAAACAATAATATTCTATAGCATTCATATACCACAATTTACTCAACTATTTTCCAACTGATGGGCATCCATTCAATTTCCAGTTTCTAGCCACTACAAAGAGGGCTGCCACAAACATGTTTACATTTCTTAGCCCATACCAAATGGTTTCGGTGACTGCTGCTTTATAATATAGTTTTAAATCAAGTACAGCTAGGCCACCTTCATTTGATTTTTTTTTTTTCATTAGTTCCCTTGAAATTCTTGATCTTTTGTTCTTCTAGATGAATTTTGTTGTTATTTTTTCTAGGTCATCAAAATAGTTTTTTGAGACTCTGATTGTTATAGCACTAAATAAATAGATTAATTTAGGTAGTATTTTCATCTTTATTATATTCATTTGCCCTATCCAAGAACATTTAATATTTTTCCAATTGGTGAGATCTGACTTTATTTGTGTGGAAAGTGTTTTGTAATTTTGCTCACATAATTATTGACTTTCCCTTGGCAGATAGATTCCCAAGTATTTTATCCTATTGACAGTTATTTTAAATGGAATTTCTATTTGTATCTCTTGCTGTTGGATTTTGTTAGTGATGTATAAAAATGCTAATGATTTATGTGGATTTGCTAAAGTTGTGGATTACTTCTAATAGTTTTTTAGTAGAATATCTGGGGTTCTCTAAGTATACCATCATATCATCTGCAAAGAGTGATAATTTGGTTTCCTTATTACCTAGTCTAATTCCTTTAATCTCTTTTTCATCTCTTATTGCCAAAGCTAGCATTTCTAACACAATATTGAATAGTAAGGGTGAAAGTAGGAAACTTTGTTTCACTCCTGATTTTATTGGGAATGGTTCCAGTTTATCACCATTACATATGATGCTTACTGATGTTTTTAAATAGATACTATTGACTATTTTAAGGAAAAGTCCATTTATTCCTATACTCTCTAGTGTTTTATTAGGAATGGGCATTGGATTTTATTAAATGCTTTTTCTGCATCTATTGAGATGATCATATGGTTTTTGTTAATTTGGTTATTGATATAGTCAATTATGTTAATAGTTTTCCTAATATTGAACCAGCCCTGCATTCCTGGCATAAATCTTACTTGGTCATGGTGTATTATCCTGAGGATGATTTTCTGTAATCTTTTTGCTAATATTTTATTTAAGATTTTTGCATCAATGCTCATTAGGGAAATTAGTCCATAATTTTCTTTCCCTGTTTTTGTCTTACCTGTTTTAGGTATCAGTACTATGTCTGTGTCATAAAAGGAATTTGATAGAACTCCTTCATTCCCTATTTTTTCAAATAATTTATATAGCATTGGAGTTAATTGTTCTTTAAATGTTTGCTAGAATTGACATGTAAATCTATCTGGTCCTGGGGATTTTTACTTGGGGAGTTGATTAATAGCTTGTTCTATTTCGTTTTTAAAAATGGGACTATTTAACCAATTTACTTCTTCCTCTGTTAATCTGAGCAACCTATATTTTTGAAGGTATTCATTCATTTCATTTACATTATCAAATTTATTGGCATAAAGTTGGCAAGTCAAAGTAACTCCTAATTATTGCTCTAATTTCCTCTTCATTAGTGGCAAGTTCTCCCTTTTCATTTTAAAGACTAACAATTTGATTTTCCTCTTTCCTTTTTCTAATCAAATTTACCAAGGTTTTATCTATTTTGTTGGTTTCTTCATAGAACCAACTCTTAGTTCTATTTATTAATTCAATAGTTTTCCACTTTCAATTTTATTAATCTCTCCTTTTATTTTTAGAATTTCAAGTTTAGTGTTTGATTGGGGATTTCTAATTTGCTCTTTTTCTAGCTTTTTAAATTGCAAGCTCAATTCATTCGTTTTATCTTTCTCTATTTTATGCAAGTAGGCCTCTAGAGATATAAAATTTTCCCCCATTACCACTTTGGCTACATCCCACACATTTTGGTATGTCATCTGATTATTTTCATTCTCGTGGGCAAATTATTAATTCTGTCTATGATGTGCTGTTTCACCCATTCATTCTTTAGGATGAGATTATTTCGTTTCGAATTACTTTTTGCTCTATTTTCCCCTGGCTTTTTATTGAATGTAATTTTTATTGCATCATGATCTGAAAGGGATGCATTTACTATTTCTGCCTTTCTGCATTTGAATTTGAGATCTTTGTGTCCTAATATATGGTCAGTTTTTGTATAAGTTCCATGAACTGCTGAGAAGAAAGTGTACTCCTTTCTGTCTCCATTTAGTTTTCTCCAAAAGATCTATCATACCTAACTTTTCTAGTGTTCTATTTAACTCTTTAATGTCTTTCTTATTTATTTTGTGGTTTGATTTATCTAGTTCTGAGAGTGCAAGGTTGAGATCTCCCACTATTATAGTTTTGCTGTCTATTTCTTCTTGCAGCTCTCTTAACTTCTTCTTTAGGAATTTAGATGTTATGCCACTTGTGCATATATGTTTAGTATTGATATTGCTTTATTATCTATGCTACCCTTTAGCAAGATATAGTGCCCTTCCTTATTTCTTTTAATTAGATCAATTTTTGCTTTTGCTTTATCTGAGATCAGATAGCTATCCCTGCTTTTTTTTATTTAATTTTTTTATTTAATAGCCTTTTATTTACAGGATATATGCATGGGTAACTTTACAGCACTAACAATTGCCAAACCTCTTGTTCCAATTTTTACCTCTTACCCTCCCACCCCTCCCTAGATGGCAGGATGACCAGTACATGTTAAATATATTAAAATATAAATTAGATACAAATAAGTATACATGACCAAAACGTTATTTTGCTGTAGAAAAAATCAGACTCTGAAATATTGTACAATTAAGTCAGAAGGAAATAAAAAATGCAGGTGTGCATAAATATAGGGATTGGGAATTCAATGTAATGGTTTTAGTCATCTCCAGAGTTCTTTTTCTGGGCATAGCTGGTTCAGTTCATTACTGCTCCATTGGAAATGATTTGGTTGATCTTGTTGCTGAGGAGGGCCTGGTCCATCAGAACTGGTCATCATATAGTATTGTTGTTGAAGTATATAATGATCTCCTGGTCCTGCTCATTTCACTCAGCATCAGTTCGTGTAGAATCTCTCAGGCCTTTCTGAAATCATCCTGTTGGTCATTTCTTACAGAACAGTAATATTCCATAATATTCATATACCACAATTTATTCAGCCATTCTCCAACTGATGGACATCCATTCAGTTTCCAGTTTTAGCCACTACAAAAGGGCTGCCACAAACATTCGTGCACATACAGGTCCCTTTCCTTCTTTATGATCTCTTTGGGATATAATCCCGTAGTAACACTGCTGGATCAAAGGGTATGCACAGTTTGATAACTTTTTGAGCATAGTTCCAAACTACTCTCCAAAATGGTTGGATTCATTCACAACTCCACCAACAATGCATCAATGTCCCAGTTTTCCCACATCCCCTCCAACAATCATCATTATTTTTTCCTGTCATCTTAGCCAATCTGACAGGTGTGTAGTGGTATCTTAGAGTTGTCTTAATTTGCATTTCTCTGATCAGTAATGACTTGGAGCATCTTTTCATATGACTAGAAATAGTCTCAATTTCTTCATCTGAGAATTGTCTGTTCATATCCTTTGACCATTTTTCAATTGGAGAATGGCTTGATTTTTTATAAATTAGAGTTAATTCTCTATATATTTTGAAAATGAGGCCTTTATCAGAACCTTTGACTGTAAAAATATTTTCCCAGTTTATTGCTTCCCTTCTAATCTTGTCTGCATTAGTTTTGTTTGTACAAAAACTTTTCAGTTTGGTATAAATGAAATTTTCTATTTTGTGATCAGTAATGATCTCTAGTTCTTCTTTGGTCATAAGACCTTCCCTTCCACAGGTCTGAGAGGTAAACTATCCTGTGTTCCTCTAATTTATTAATAATTTCATTCTTTATGCCTAGGTCATGAATCCATTTTGACCTTATCTTGGTGTATGGTGTTAAGTATGGATCAATGCCTAGTTTCTGCCATATTTATCCCTGCTTTTTTTTAACTTCACCTGAAGTATAGTAGATTCTGCTCCAGCCTTTTACCTTTATTCTGTATGTATCACCCTGCTTCAAGTGTGTTTCCTGTAAACAACTTATTGTAGGATTCTGTTTTTTAACAGTCCGCTATCCGCCTCCACTTTATGGGAGAGTGTACCACATTTATGGTTAAAATTACTAATTCTGTATTTCCTGCCATTTTGTTAACCCCAGATTATGCTTTTCTCTTTCCTTTTCCTGCTCCCCTCTCCCCAGTATTAAACTTATGAGCAACTCTTGAAAAAGCCTCACACAGCGCTCCCTCTTTAGAATCCCTCCCTCCCCCTTTCAGTTCCTCCCTTTTCTTAAACCTTTCCTTTCAATTTCTGTATTCCCTTCTATTTGTCCTCTTCCCTTTTTGATTTTCCCTCTCACTTTTCAATGAGGTGGAGAAGTTTCCTGTTAACAGAATATGTCTAATATTTTCTCTTTGAGCCACTTCTGATGAGAGTAAGATTCACACTATGATCATCCCCTTCCTTCTTTGCCTCAGGTTTAATAGGTTTCCTGTGCCTCTTTGTGAGATATAGTATCACTTTTCCCTTTTTCTGGTACAATTTCCTTTCCACCTCTAGATCTTTTTTTATATTATAACAGTAAACAAAATTATACATGTACTCTTTTTTTTTTTTATTTAATAGCCTCTTATTTACAGGATATATACATGGGTAACTTTACAGCATTAACAATTGCCAAACCTCTTGTTCCAATTTTTCACCTCTTACCCCCCACACCCCTCCCTAGATGGCAGGATGACTAGTAGATGTTAAATATATTAAAATATAAATTAGATACACAATAAGTATACCTGACCAAAACATTATTTTGCTGTAGAAAAAGAATCAGACTCTGAAATATTGTACAATTAGCTTGTGAAGGAAATAAAAAATGCAGGTGTGCATAAATATAGGGATTGGGAATTCAATGTAATGGTTTTAGTCATCTCCCAGAGTTCTTTTTCTGGGCATAGCTAGTTCAGTTCATTACTGCTCCATTAGAAATGATTTGGTTGATCTCGGTGCTGAGGAGGGCCTGTCCATCAGAACTGGTCATCATCTAGTATTGTTGTTGAAGATATAATGATCTCCTGGTCCTGCTCATTTCACTCAGCATCAGTTCGTTGTAAGTTCTCAGGCCTTTCTGAAATCATCCTGTTGGTCATTTCTTACAGAACAGTAATATTCCATAATTTTCATATACCACAATTTATTCAACCATTCTCCAACTGATGGACATCCATTCAGTTTCCAATTTTAGCCACTACAAAAGGGCTGCCACAAACATTCGTGCACATACAGGTCCCTTTCCCTTCTTTAGATCTCTTTGGGATATAATCCGTAGTAACACTGCTGGATCAAAGGTATGCACAGTTTGATAACTTTTTGAGCATAGTTCAAACTACTCTCCAAAATGGTTGGATTCATTCACAACTCTACCAACAATGCATCAATGTCCCAGTTTTCCACATCCCTCAACAATCATCATTATTTTTCCTGTCATCTTAGCCAATCTGACAGGTGTGTAGTGGTATCTTAGAGTTGTCTTAATTTGCATTTCTCTGATCAGTAATGACTTGGAGCATCTTTTCATATGACTAGAAATAGTTTCAATTTCTTCATCTGAGAATTGTCTGTTCATATCCTTGACCATTTTCAATTGGAGAATGGCGATTTTTATAAATTAGAGTTAATTCTCTATATATTTTGAAAATGAGGCCTTTATCAGAACCTTTGACTGTAAAAATATTTTCCCAGTTTATTGCTAATCTTGTCTGCATTAGTTTTGTTTGTACAAAAACTTTTCAGTTTGGTATAAATGAAATTTTCTATTTTGTGATCAGTAATGATCTCTAGTTCTTCTTTGGTCATAAAGACCTTCCCCTTCCACAGGTCTGAGAGGTAAACTATCCTGTGTTCCTCTAATTTATTAATAATTTCATTCTTTATGCCTAGGTCATGAATCCATTTTGACCTTATCTTGGTGTATGGTGTTAAGTATGGATCAATGCCTAGTTTCTGCCATATTTATCCCTGCTTTTTTTTAACTTCACCTGAAGCATAGTACATTCTGCTCCAGCCTTTTACCTTTATTCTGTATGTATCACCCTGCTTCAAGTGTGTTTCCTGTAAACAACTTATTGTAGGATTCTGTTTTTTAACAGTCCGCTATCCGCCTCCACTTTATGGGAGAGTGTACCACATTTATGGTTAAAATTACTAATTCTGTATTTCCTGCCATTTTGTTAACCCCAGATTATGCTTTTCTCTTTCCTTTTCCTGCTCCCCCCTCCCCAGTATTAAACTTATGAGCAACTCTTGAAAAAGCCTCACACAGCGCTCCCTCTTTAGAATCCCTCCCTCCCCTTCAGTTCCTCCCCTTTTCTTAAACCTTTCCCTTTCAATTTCTGTATTCCCTTCTATTTGTCCTACCTCTTCCCTTTTTGATTTTTCCCTCTCACTTTTCAATGAGGTGGGAGAAGTTTCCCTGTTAACAGAATATGTCTAATATTTTCTCTTTGAGCCACTTCTGATGAGAGTAAGATTCACACTATGATCATCCCCCTTCCTTCTTTGCCTCAGGTTTAATAGGTTTCCTGTGCCTCTTTGTGAGATATAGTATCACTTTTCCCTTTTTCTGGTACAATTTCCTTTCCACCTCTAGATCTTTTTTTATATTATAACAGTAAACAAAATTATACATGTACTCTTTATGTGTACTGGACAATTTATAAAAAATTTGAGCTATGTTTTATGATTTTGCCACTTTTGCTGGACATATGTATAAGTTTTATGAAATTTCTTCCAAAGTTATTTAGATATTAGTTATAGTGGGAATTTTAAAGTTTAAAAAGAGTGGTTTTAAAAACAAGGGACAAGAAAGATTGATTTGTAAAAGCAATTGATTGTTTGAATGGAACATCCAGTTAGAATCTCACAACTTAGAGTATTGATTTTTAAAATAACTTATTTTTTCAATTGGTCTGTATGTTAAAATTGGAAAGTTGATTGTTAATTACATGAGGTTTCTATCCATTGTTGTGATAGGCTATGTGAAGTCTATTTAACTATCACTCATGAAAATTGTGAAACTGCTAATTAAGTTATTTGGGCTTATTGTTGAAATTGTTAAATTGTTAAAGATTTTTGATGTGATAGGATGTTGGAGAGAGACAGAGAGAGAGACAGACAGAGACAAAAAGAGGATGTTAGAAAGCAGAACAAGATGTTGGATATAGAAAAGAGTGGATTGAGGACCCAAAAATGGAGGAATAGAATAGACAACAGGAATGATAAATATGAAATAGAGTGGGAGAGCGTAGAAAGGGAGTTTAATAATTAATGATGGAAAGAGCAAGTTTCTTAGTGAAACTTGTCATTTGCTAGAAGAAAGGAAAGACTCCATTAGGTTGGTGCATGCCCTTAGCTGATAGGCTAAATGCTGAGAGGGACTTAGCACCCCAAAAGTTAGTTAGCTATAAGGAGGAGAAGTGGGGTTGAAAAGCATCGGGGAGATAGGAGAGATACCATGGAAGATGGGGAAAAACAGGGGAGAATGTCTTGGTGAACTGACCCAAAGGAAGGTGGCAGCCCTGAGGTGACCAAAGGATAGATTTTATGGGGAAGATTTGATTCAGGGACATGACTGGGCTTTATGGGAGGACATGGCCAGGTGAGACTGTTTGGGACCTCTGCAGGGGGGGATGGGGAGGGAGTCTCAGGAGTTTGATGTGGGTTGGATTTTTGACTGGACCACCTCCCCAAAGAGTGGGATCATAAAGCTAAACTGATTTCTATCAGTGCCTTCTCCCTGCCTCTGGGACCCTAAAGTGGGATTGGATAGGCAGAGGAGGTAGATTTCATCCCTTGCTCTGGGGTCCATTCCTCTTTTTTGTGAACTTGCCAGGTTTAGAAAAAACTTGGTTTTGGGTATAGAATTCAACTCCATTCTCCTTCAAATTTCTGATTAGGATTTTTGGTAGTTAATCTGAAATTTAGGATTAAAAACTGTTTACTAGTTATTTGAATAATCCATTGATTTAGGAAAGTGAAAGCTTAGTCCACTCTTCCCTCATTGAGTGTGGCTGCTTCCTTAAAAGTGAGAAAAGAAAACACTGACTAGAACTTACATCCCAGTATCTACTCCCCACCTCCTTGCTGTTAAATTAAATTAATTTTACTTTAATTTCTTGTTTAAAAGAATAGCTTACATCTATATAGTGTTAATGACTGAATATCTGTTTTTATTTTTTAAGTCTGTGGTAGACTATGTCAAAGATTCTACCACTTAGCAATGCAGGGAACTTCTAAGAGAAATTTGTTAGATTTCTGGTTAATTGCAAATTCTCTGAAAGCAGTTATTTCAAAACTTATTCAGCAAATTATCTATTATATAATTATTATTATATTATTAAACACACATTGTTTAGTGAATATGATCTATAGCTTCTTGCTTTACAGGCACATGGGATAGATAGTTTAGGATTTAAAACCTGATTAAGGAAACATACTATTGAGTTGAAATCTCTTGGGATTATAACTGTTTTTGTTTTGAGTTTTCAATTTGGGAATGATTATCTAATGAATTATTAAGTTAATAACCCATCATTTGAAAGCTGAGTTGTCTAAAGTGGGATTGTTACTACATGATTGGGTGTCAACTGTGCTCTCATGCTGAAGCCCTGAAGAATCAGTTTTGATGCTATTATAATCATGCCCTCGCTTTTTCATCTTATAGCAAATTTCTATAATCAGAATAAGTCAGTGGAAACCATAACCACAGTTCAAGTATGTAATATCTTGTTGTTTTCAATCTGAACATATTTAGTATATTTTATGTATATTTAGTCAATGTACCTTAAAATTAGATAAATAAGTATTTGGCCTGGTCATCTATCTGTTACTAGATGTATTTGTCTGTTTGAAATAAGGTCTACTAAGGACCTTATGTAAATATAAAAACAATTGATACAACTGTCTATAGGACTTGCTGTTTTATTGATTATTGAAACTGAAAGTGAATTTTAGTGTACTCAAATTTTTTTAGAAGGATGTAACTTTTAGAATATTTTGTTATATCAGTGGGAAAGTCACTTTTATTTAAGTTTGTTATTAATGTGGGAATAGCATTTGTTTGTATAGTATGTATAACATTTTCTTTTGAATAACAGATATTGTAAAGCTGCAGGTCAATGTATATTGTCCTTTCCCAATCTGTCCTACAACAGATCTTGGCAAAAGAGGGGGAATAGCTTTAAAAAAATACTGGTAGAGAGGCTTTTCACATATGTTTCATGTAAAAGTTTGGGTTAATCTCTCAGTATCCTGCTTTTGACAGATAAATAAGATTTGTTAACGAATTTTGTGAATACTTCTGTTATTCTGATGGGATTCCCCCTTTTCTCAAAATTGCTTTTAGGTTATAATGTAATCCCTATTAAAAGAGATGATGCTTAACTAGCTATTTGCAGAATCTTCAGGGAAAATATAAGCACACCTCCCAAGAATGAGGATTCTGCTCTTTGTACTTGCTCTTTCTTTCTAGCTCTCTTAGGTTTGTTTTCCTCTAGGGTTTGAGCAATTCACCTTCAAATGACCAGCATTAGATGGTTGTATTGACCATCTTCAGGGGTCTGACTTAACCCACTGAATCTTAATCAGTTCAAGCTCCTCCAAATGAGACCCTGTAGTATGCCCATGCTCAGCAGGAAGTAATTTCATGAGATAATCACCTCTTACCTCTAAGGACTGGGTCCATTTGTTTGGGAAGGAAGAACTAGAACTGTTTGGTGAATAGATTCCAAATTACCCAGTGTCTCAGTGGGACATCTGTAAGATGTCCATTAATCTTATGAAGGAGGAGGTTATTAATGTTACTCCCCCACTACTATAGTATCTGGGGACATTGGGTTAAGATTTGAGTTAATTTCACTGGGAAAGAAACCCCACAAATAATTCTGTTTGATGCTTATCAAATTATAGAATTATAGAGACTAGCCATAGTAGGTACAATGAATATTTGTTCTGATAGAGAAAAAGAGGATTTATGAAATTGATGGTCTAATTTGGTTTACTTATAAAGGGCTGGACATTTAGAAAATACAGATCAAAGAGTAATTTGGTAATAGGTATCTCTTAGGAAGATTTTGAATCAAGTAAAGGACTTAAGGCAAGTGATAGACACCAATGTTTGGGTAGAATTGGTAAAGTATTCTGTAAACAGTCTGAAAAAAAGCAATTTCTATGTTTATGGTATGAGTTGCCCTATGTCAATATAGTATCATTGCCTTTGGGTATGGAAAAATATGAGAGTGAAATACTCCTAGTCCTGAAATGAAATTCCTGGGGAGAATTACAATGTTTTATACTAACCCCTTAGCTCTGGAGTTCAATCAGCTTGCCTCTCAAGGCGGGGTAAAAGATTCCAAAATCTAGGGATTGTAGTGGTATGTACCTGAGTCTGGAATGTAACTGAGGAGAGCTCTGGCAACTTTTCAGGGATGAGAATATTCTAAATAAACTTTGGGTGGTATTGTGGAGGCAGCATTCTCAAACCTGTTTTGCCTGGAAACTAAGTGGGCACTTGTGCACTGACTCAATTGTCTTATTTTTTTACCCTGGCATTCGATAAAGAAAGTAAGACTGATACAGGAAGAATTAAGTCAAGGATAGCAACTGATGAATTCAAGACTAGGAATCTAGTTCTGGATTTGGGTTACTACTTCTCTGGTAAGTAAATATTAATGGATAAGTTACACCAGAGTAGCAGTGAAGGGAATAATAGAATAGTTAAATGCCACTAGCAGAATGGCACAGAAAAATAGAATGATTGTAGAAAAATAGACAGAAGAGGAGGAATATGGGTTACAACTGGAAGTTTCACCCCTAGTATAGCCTTATCAGAAGAATTAACAAAGAATTCAGAGATTAATTATCCATCATGTACAAGGAGATATGTGTAGAGATGAATAGATTTTTATGAAATGGAATGTAAAAATTAGCCAAATTTGAGGGGTTTGAAAAGGATGTGGAAACCAAATTGTTAAAAAAGAAAAAAGGGGGAAATTGTGAGAAATCAATGGGCATTTCTTTTCCAGAGTAAGAAAAATTAAATTGTAGAAATGAAACAAATTGGAAAACTGAAATCCACAAGAACATAAAAGAATAATCAAATGTAGAAATTATTTCCCCCCCAAAAAATGCAAACTCCTTGGAGGCAAGGACTGATTTTTGTAATCAGGGATGGTGCCTTGACATTTGAAAAGAATCTTCTGTCCTTTGCCCTTAGCCCTTAGTCCTCCTCTGTTATCTTCCCCCTTCTAGAATGGAAACTTCTTTGGGCAGGGATTGGCTATGTAGTGAGAGGTGCAAACTCATGTCTTGTAACTTCTGTACCTTCCAATTCATGGGGAATCAGAGGAGGGAATTGTGCTTCAGGATAGGACTTAAAATACTGCCTATGGCATTTCAAAGGAGTATCTATTCAACTAGGTACCCATTCTTGCAAGAATATAAAATAAATCTTTCCTGCACTCATTAATGAGTCAGTGGAGTTCTTGGTAAGATATTTTATTTTTTACAAAGATGACAGACTGTACTGGTAGAAACCATATCCTCACCTGGGAGTTGTCTCTGTCAAAACTTCTTAAGCTATGTGTCACAACCCCATATGGGAATCATATAATTGTGAGAAGTATGAGTTCCACAGATAGTGTTAGAACAGGATAAGAGGAGGGAGAGATAAAATATCGTTGGGATGTCTCCAGTTGTCTGTGAGTTGAGGATTAGACAACTAAGTTCCTAACATGGGGGGTAAGCCAACCCAAACCAGCTATGGTCAGTGACAAGGCATAAGACTTTTTGAGGGTATTGTAACCCAACCTAATTGCTATTTGTATGGTGAGTCTGACCAATTGTAACTTTGATTGTAATCCAACCAAATTACTGTTCAGATAGTAAATCCAACCAATTATAACCAACCCTGATTGTAAATCTGACCAATCTAAACCTTGAAGGGAGGGGTAAAGAATGGAGCTACTAGTATGAAGTTTGATCCCTTAAAGTATTCTGTGTGTCTCATCTATAAATACACACACTCCTCATGAGAATTGCTGAATAAAGGACTCTTCTTCCACTCTATAAAACACGGGTTATAATACCACTCCTGAAACAGCTTGCAATTAGGGAAGTAGTGAGCAGCAGCAGCTTGTCTCAGGCTTACTCCCCAATCCTATTGAGTTCCAAGGAGTCCTTTGATAACAACTTGGGGGCTTGTCCAGGATCTTCTGAGACTCCCAGGTGGCTGCTTGAGGGGTGAATAGAAGAAGAAAGTCCCTGCCAACTTTTTTGGTAGTCCTCAGTTTTCTCCTTTTTGGGGGGTGCACATGAGACCTGAGACATAAGTATTGATTGAGCAGAGTGATTGAACAGATCCAAGGAAGAGGAAGCTGGCTGGAAGACAATGCAAATCGGTATATAGAACAAGTTGTTAAAAGTGTAGCAATAATTAGTCCTTGGTAGGTCCAGGATCCCATCTAGACTAAACCAGCCTAGTTAAAAGCCTAGACTTAAAGGGAGAGTCTTTAGGATGGGAGAGAAAGCCTCTAAGACAAAGGTGCCTAGGGAGAATAAGGATTCCTTCCCTCAAATCCTTCAGTATAATCCACTGGGAAAGATGTTAGCTAACAGGGCAGTGAAGCTACTCAGGAAAAGGATAAAAAGATAATGATTAAATATTGTTATTATAAATGGCCAAAGAAACATAATCTTTAACCATTAGTGTTTTGGTCAGAATTTAGATCAGATGAAGATTGGATTTGCCAATTCCTAAATTAATTTGTAAATGATAAGCTTCCAGCAAGTAAGGAAGAAGTAGATTATGCAGCCTATTGGCTGGAAAGTTTGATGATGATGACTACTTTATTAAGTAAAAGGCCATTTAAAGAGGACAAGTTATTTCCCCTCTTTGCATTTCCAGAAAAGGAAAAAGAGGGAGAAAAACAAGAAGAAAGAAATAATAAGTGGGACCCTCTTTCAAATTTACCCCTTTTTTATTGATCTCCTACTACCCCTTAACCTCCTGCTGCATCTCCATTGCCCTCTGACAGCAACAGCACCCAGGGAACTGGAGACATCTAAGGAGGAGGAAAAAGGACCATGCACTAGATTAAGGAAAGAATTGGCTCAATGTCAAAAAGACTTTGATAATTTTCCCTTACCTTCCACTCAGCCCTCATGTACCCTCTTCATGAGGTTCTCATTGAAAGACGTAGAGGAGGATTAGGATATGTAAATGTCCCTCTTAGTTCCTGAGGTATGGGATTTAAGAATGAAATGAAACCCCTGATAGAGGATCTGGTGGGACTATCAAAACAATTAGACCAATTCTGGGGTCCAAATATTTACACATGTAATGATGTAACGTCCATTATGAATGTTCTCTTCCCTGGAGAACCAAGGGTATGATCAGAAGAGCAGCTATGAAAGGGTGGAAGAGGAGGTATTCTCTTGCCCAAGACATCTTGTCTGTAGATAGAGTTAAATAGAGGTTAAATACCCTAATGTAGATCCTGGGAGGGATCATAATAATGTAGTCCATAGAAAGTGTGAGAGAATTAATTATAGCAGGGATTAAGGAAGCAGTACCAAAATCACAAAATCTGAATAGGGCTTTTGGTTTTACTCATAAGAAGGTTGAAATTCTCTTTGAATTTATAGAGAGAATGAGGGAAAATATGAAAAAGTATTTGGGATTGGATCTCCAACATGCCATAGCTGAAGGAATGCTTAGGCTCAATTTCATAACCAATTCTTGACTGGACATTAATAAGAAACTCCAGAAAATGGATAAATGGAACACCCAGACATTAGAGGAGCTTTTGATGGATGCACTGAAAATGTATATAAGGAGAGAGAATGAGAAACAGAAACAGAAAGTTAGACTTATGGTACAGGTAGTAAGGGAAGTTGTGAAGAAGGAACATCCTAGAACTGGTGGGGTGAGGAAGGGATAGGCAAGTCTAATTTGAGCTATTAAAACCTTGAAACAGGGTCATAGAAAATTGAAACAAAAAGGAAGTGGAAGGGTAAGAATGAGTGTTTTCATTGTGGAAAGTTGGGACATTTTAAGAGAGAATAGCTTGAACTTAAAAGGGAAGAACAGAAAGCATCCCTCATGGTCTTTGATTAGAAGGAAGAATAGGATATTCTGGGATTCTTCCTTCTCATGCCCAACTGGGTACCCTGGTAAACTTGAAGGTTGGGGACTTCAGGGAAGAAATTGTTTTTCTTGTTGACACAGGAACTGAGAGATCATCCTTGGCTCTATGGCTAAAAGGAATGAAATTAAGTGAAAATAATTTAAAAGTTTCTGGACTTTTTGGTACCAATTTTTGAAGTGAAAGGGACAAGACAAAAAAAAATCTGAAGCAGATATTAATTTAGTAGGGAGGGATTTAATAATTGGGCTTAATTTGAGAATAAGAGTGTTAAATAAACAGCAGAGAGTTCAAATGCAAATTCTGACAACTGCAGAAGAGGTTTTGGGCTAGGAATGGGAATTGAGGTGAACCAAAGAAAAAGCCCTTAAAATCATCCTAAAGCACCCTCAGATGGTGACTCTAAATATGCTTATGGTGTGGTACATATTTTTGGGGAAATATGGGAAGAGACAGAAAAGGGAAGGAACTAATCCATGTAGGGTTGGTTAAGCAAGTGTTAGAAGACCTATTACTTTCCTTTGAAATTATGGTAGTACATATACGGGGACATCAGAAGGGATGTTCCCCTGAAATAATTGGAAATAGACTGGCAGATGAAGAGGCAAAGAGACCCTCCCAAAAAGAGGCTGAAACTAAAATACTGATCCTTATCCCCGATATTCCAAACATATAGTCAGTCCCTATATTTAATAAGACAGGAGAAGAACTGACCAGGGTCAGGCTTGTTAAAACTGAAGAAGGATGGTGAGTACTCCTTAATAGGAAGAGAACACTCCACAAAGAAAGAATTAGGGAAATATTGGGAATATTACACAGGAGAAGTCATTGGGAAATCCAGGCTATATGTGACACTTTTCTAAATGCCTTTGTGTGTATAGGATTGTATACAGTAGCCAAACAAATTGCTGAAAGATATGTAATATGCTAGAAGGTTAGTAAAAAGGTCATGAGAAAATATTTATTTGGAGAAAGAGAAATAAGTATGAGGCCTTTCCAGAGTATTCAAGAAATACGCTTTATATCTATCTCTACTATACTGAAATGCCACCTGTGGGGACATTAGAGTACTTAATGGTTATGGTAGATCATTTGACAGGGTGAGTTGAAGTTTATCCCTTGAATTCTCCTACTGTTTCAGAGGTGAGCAAGATAATTTTTTTTATTAAAACTTTTTATTTTCAAAACATATGCATGAATAATTTTCAATATTGACCCTTACAAAATACCTTTTGGGTATTTGAGAATACCCAAAGTTCTCTCAAATGACATTTGGTGGTTCTATGGAGGAAAACCTACAAATTTGGAACCCCTTGTGTTCCAAATTTTCCCCTCCTTCCCTCCACCCACTTCCCTAGATGGCAAGTAATCCAAAATGTTAAACATGTTAAAATATATGTTAAATCCAATACATGTATACATAGTTATACAATAATCTGAGCAAGGTAATTTTAGAACAGATAATTCCTAGATTTGGATTGGAAGAAAAAATGGACTCAAATAATGGGACTCACTTTAGGTTCCGAATTTTATAAAACATTATGTCCAGCATGGACATTCATTGGGGATTTCATACTCCATGGCACTCCTCCTCAGGAAAGGTAAGGAGAATGAATCCTACCCTTAAAAAGCAAGTATCAAAATCCAGACTTGGATTTGGATTGGCAGAAAAAATGGACTCAAATAATGGGACTCACTTTATGTTCCGAATTTTATAAACATTATGTCCAGCATGGACATTCATTGGGGATTTCATACTCCATGGCACTCTTCCTCAGGAAAGGTAAGGAGAATAAATCCTACCCTTAAAAAGCAAGTATCAAAACTAGGATTGGAAACCAGACTGACCTGGACCAAATGTCTGCCAATAGCCCTATCAAGGATAAAGACTGCACCCAGGAAAGACACAGGGCTGTCCCCTTAAGAGATGCTATATGGGTTGCCATACCTGAGTAGAAACACTGAACTTCCCACTTTTGAGAATAAAGATAGATTTTTAAGGGATTATATACTGACAGTATCATCCTTTTTAGAGCTCCATCACAGAGACTTGCTGGCACAAACTCCACTGCTTGGGTTTGCTGTTCACTCGTTTAAGGCAGGAGACTGATAAGACTTGTGAAGGAGGAAGAAGTTACATTCCAGTTGGGACAGACCTTATCAAATACTGTTGACTACAAAGATTGCTCTTGGGAGAGGTTGGACACATTATACCAAAGTAAAAGGACTGGTTCCTGAGCTGGAAGAACCAGAAGAGCTGGAGAAGACTGCAAAGGCAGAACAGGACTGGGAGGTGATTCCTATGGAAAATCCCCTATAGATAAAATTGAAGAAAAGGACTTCAAAACGGAAACCCTCATAATCCTATATTTTGCATTGTGAATTTTTTTTTAAGGCTGTAAAGTACCTTTTTATTGGTTGTATGACCTCTTGATGATCCTAGCTGGACTCCCAAGCAAGGACACTTGGGACTGACTTTTTAGCTTGCTTATTTGGCTTTTGGTGCTTGGTGCTTGTATGGTATATATATATATATATATATATATGATCATGGTTATAGGGTATGTCTCAGAGAAACTTTCTAGGACCCAGACTGTCCCCGTTAGATTCACCTGTACAAAGGCCCAGGGCCTGATTCTGGAAAATATATAAGCAGAGACCAAGTACCATTATAGAAGGGGATGATATTGAAAAACCAGACTTATCATAGCCTCTTGGGTGATTGCCCAGTTTGTTATCTTTCCAACCTTAATCCTTATGGCTGAGGGATTAGACATAGACAGAGATGATGAATTGGAGCTAAGGGATGAGAGGACTATCCTTTCAAACGCTGGATAAACATAACTCCAGAAGATACTCCCTAGTAAGTCAGTTTTGATGCATGTGAAGATGTAGAAAATCAGAGGAGACTGACCCATTATGATAAGTATATGTTCCCTGAGATAGGACTCCCTGATCATGAGTGGAGGGAATCAGTGAGGGGCTTGGAGTAGGATCTGGATCACTTCCCAGTTTAATTGATGGACTTCCCCCACTGCTGATAGAGAAATACAGCATAAAGTCGGTCTGATCAGAGGTCCAGCTCCAGAATGATATTGTGAGAACTTGAAAGGTAAACTCTTGATATTAACCATTACCAATGCAGATGTCAAAGTGCACCTCTCCTATGGTTTTGGAGTAGATGTAACTGGAAGAGATCCACTGGGGATATTTAGGATAATAGGTAAGGAGAAAAGGAAAAGGCTAATTAACCCTTCTGAATTGTATTCAACCAGTATTGAGAATAGGATAGAGCCCAACTTCCCTTTATATTACCCAAGATAGTGAAGATCATTGAAATAAAGAATCTGAAGCAGACCATGAAAGTGGAGTTAGGATATGGATCTATTAATGAGTTGAATGGATAAAATATACAGTTCAAAGTCTGAACAAAAGCAATTGCTATGCCTGTGCTTCTGTCAGACCGTTGTTCCCATCCCCTTGGGTATGGACAAAAATGAGAATTTAAATGCATAGTCTGGCTATTTCTGAACAGCACTCTGACAGAATATTGTAGTGCTTGGTCCTGCTTATTCCCTGAGGTCAGGTACACCAAAGGGATGTCTGTAACTTTTCCACCTGAACCCGAAAGACTCTCTGCCTGTCCATGGCTATGTGACTTATTCCAAGGCCTGGAGCATAGCCCAGGAGGACAGTGCTGGCAATTTCTCTCAAATGAATGTTCCTTGGGCTGACATTTGGTGGTTCTGTGGAGGAAAACCCTCAAGCCAATTTTGCCTAAGGATTTGTCTGGGACCTGTGTCCTGGTACAATTGGCTATACCATTCACAATGGGATTGCCATCTCCAAGAACCACTATCCACCCTAGACAGAAGAGAGAAACTAAAATTCTACAAGGATCATTTGATGATAAAATCTATTTAGTATAGGAGTCCCATGAGAAGTACCTGATGAGTTCATAGTTCAAGCAGCCTTTTTGCTTTGGTGGCTAACCATAAACAAAAATGTAGATTGGATAAATTATGTATATTATAATCAACAAAGATTTATAAATTACACCAGAGAAATAGTAAAAGGAATTGCCAGAAAACTGGATGCCATCAGTAGGAGGACATGGGAAAACAGACTAGCTCTGGATATGCTACTGGCAGAAAAAGGGGGAATTTGCAAAATGGTAGCAGAAAGTTGTACTTTTATACCAAATAATACTGCCCCCAATAGTACCATTACTAAGGTTTTTTGGGGGCTTTCCTCCCTCTCTGAGGAACTATCTTGGAATTTAGAAATAGACAATCCTGTCACTGACTGATAAAAATCCTGGTTTGGTAGATGGGAAGGAATTGCAGCATCAATCTTCACCTCTCTAACAGTAGCTGTAGGAATCCTCATGGTTATGGGATGTTGTATAATGCCTTGTATTAGAGGATTAGTTCAAAGACTAGAAATTTCCCTGATAAAGGTGCAAATGTCAGGGCCAGGTCATGTCAAGATAGTGGTTGAAAGGGTACTTGACTGATCTCCTTGTTATGATGAATGTGAACTGATGCTAAAAAGGTTTGAAGAAGAGGCAGAAAAAGTTATAGCTTTTATAAAGATGTGGAAAACAAATTGGGAAAATTGTGAAAAGTATGAGAAATTGGGTTTCCACAGAAATTGTTTGAACAGGGTAAAGGGAGGGAGAGGTGAAATATCATGTTAGGATATTTATAATGACCTATGAGTTGAGAAACTGATTGGACAACTAAGTTCCTAACAAGGGGAGTTTAGGTTTAAACAGACCCAAATCAGCTATGGTTGGTGAAAAGTTAAGACTTTTTGAGGGGATTGTAATCCAACCTAAATTGCTATTTGGATGGTGGATCCAACCTTTGCTCCCTTGAAGTACTCAGTGTGTCTAATCTATGAATATACCATGAGAATCACTGAATAAAGGATTCTTCTCTCAATCTAAAGATCACTGGTTATAACACTACTTTTGGACCAGTTTGTAACAGTGGGCAGCAGCAGCTTGTCACAAGCTTACTCCCCAATCCTGCTGAGTTCCATGGAGTCCTTTGATAACATAATTGAATGTGGGGGTCATGAAATTATGATTTGTTTTCAGCAAATGTTTGATTTGTATGTCTTTTTTATTTATTTATAAACTTAGGATTGCATACAAATTTCTCAGGGGGAAAAGAGTCACGAATGGAAAAAGTTTAAGAAGTTCTGGTCTGTACCAGTGAAGTCATGGATCTAATTCATATCTCTATCTTTTCTCAGGACATAGTCCAGGTGCTACCTCTTCTAAAATGATTTTCTTAATCCTTCCTCAATCTCTTATTCCTTTCTGACCTTTTTTATAAGCTTTTAATCTTGTAACCTATACTATAGTTAGTTATGTGAGTACATCCGTTATTTTCCTACTAAACTATAACTTCCTTGAAGACACAGATTATTTTTTTTTCCATCAGTATATAATGCACTTTCCACTTAGTTTGTTACTTCCATGAGTTGCTGTAAGAGTAATTTGGTTGATCTTTCAGTGAACTTGACACCCTTTTCCAGATAAAGTAGGAACCTCTCATTGTCCTAGCACTTTACTGACAGAGCAAGGAAAATGGTTCTTGTATTCATTTTACAATGCATGATGATGCAATGTTTTACTAGGGTCATGACTGCTTCCGTATTTTTAGAGTTCTATCCAAACTCAGTCACTCTTAGTGTCAAACATTGATTAGCAGGTACTAGAAACCAACTACATATCTAGGCACTGTGTGAATGCAGATACATAGAGAGGCAAGACAACTCCTATTATTAAAGAACTTCCCAGTCTAATATGGGAAACAATATGCAAACAATTACACATACAAGATAACATATTTGATCCCAGATAAGCCCACTAAATATAACATGGATGTGTGCGAGTATATGTACTATGGGAAGAGTGAGTTGTCCATGCTATTAGTGGTAGCAGCACTTCACTTATTCTGTTACACAGATTTCTGCATATAATAGATGAATAGATATTTGTTGTATATTCTATTGAGGAAGCAAAGGATTAGAAAAATTAAGTAATTTAGCTAAGATCACCCAGCTAGTGGGAGACAGATGACTAAAACTCAGGGCCTTTGCTTCCAGATTTACTGCTTCTTCCACAATACCAAACTGCCTTTTTCATGTGGTACTTTCTTTCCTCAAAATAACTCCTCCATCAGCCTTCCACAGCACACAGAGCACCTGGCTGAAAAGGTTTCCCATTAAAAGCTCCCCTTTGTTCAAAACAACAAAAGCAGATGTAGGTAGTCTCAAGCAAGCTATTATTAAAATCTAGGAGTGCTACCTGGAGCTTAGGGGAGCTTACTATCTCTCTCCTATCAATACTTTTAAGGTAAGCTGAAAAAATAATGCACATTTTAATGGAGGAAGAGGGAGAGAGAGAGAGAGAGAGAGAGAGAAAGAGAGAGAGAGAGAGAGAGAGAGAGAGATTCAAATTATAAATGTAAGAGTCCAGTTTTGTCTAAACTGCCAAATTTTGAATATGATTAATAAATCTGATCCAAGACTGCTACTGCCAGATTCAACTATAATGTGAGGCTGCCATAGCTATTTAGTTAATGTGACAAAATAAAGGGATTTCAAAGGGCAAATGAAAACATGGTACAATTAAAGTGCTGTTTGGGGAATCTATATAACACCTTTTCTTTAAAAAAGCTGAATATAGATGTAGCTTCAGAATACATTAATAAAGAACAGAAATTAAGAAGGAAAACTGTGCCAGGCCAAAAATATATGCACTGCTGGGAAAACTTAGCATATTGACAAAGCTGTTGCTTGGCCTGGATTGTTTAATTTTAGTCTTTAAGGATTAATGCTGCTGCTAACTAAAAAGTTGTATAGCTCCCCTTGACAAAGGTGAAGGCTCCCAGAGAGTGACCAAATGCAATACAAACTTCAAGGTTAATTTTGGAATAATAGGATTGGCAAGAAGTTCAGTAAAGTGATGGCTTGAGTTTGTTAGTATTCAGCCCTCCAATCCCTACATGATATGCCATTTTCTCTCACCCTGTAAGTTCATACTTCTATAGCTTCTGGAATGATTTAATTGAAAGCCCAAGGTTTCTTTTTGGACTGTACAATAGAAATAAAGGAAGTAATGACCTATGAACACATCAACAGACAAATTCATTTCTTATTGAAACTGAAGATCCATCAAAAGGAACAGCCTACAGTGGGAAGCTCTTCACAAAAAGCAACAATCTTAAATGCTTTTTTTCTTCAGGTCTGCAGTAAACAAACAAATATAATTAGTGGTGGAATTTATGCTGTGTGCTATGAATAATGCAGCATAAACAATGTCTGGCTTGTGGAAGGGTGGCAATCTCAGCTGGCAAGTTCCAGCTACTATTACCACAGAATGGACAATTTAACTTCCTTGTGTTATAAAAGAAAAATAAATTCCTTTTGGAGACTAAATTTTGAAAAATCTTCATAGCAATGTGTGCCTGCCATTCTTCAAAGACTTTGAGTTAGAAGACATTAATCCTGAAAGGGGTGGGGAGGGGAATTTTTATCTTCTTTTGAAGAAGAAAAATTAGAAGTTATAAAATTATTAATGATTTGGAGAACTGGGTGAATATTTCAACAGTCTTTCCTCCCTCCCTTCCTTCCTCTCTCCTCCTCTCCCTCCCTCCCTTCTTTCCTTCCTTCCTTTTCCTCTTCCTTCCTTCCTTCCTTTTCCTCTTCCTTCCTTCCTTCCTTCCTTCCTTCCTTCCTTCCTTCCTTCCTTCCTTCCTTCCTTCCTTCTTTCCTTCCTTCCTTCCTTCCTTCCTTCCTTCCTTCCTTCCTTCTTTCATCTGGTATAGCAGTTCACTTTTTGGAAAAATGATGTCACCATATCCATCACCTACCTTAAATTATAGAATGGGAAAGTTTTGTATGTATGCAAAAAAAAAGCTAGGATGGAAACAGAGCTATGCTTAGGAAAATTCAAGAGTTTTACTTGACAGAGGAAAAAAAAGTATGGCTTGTCTGCCTACCTTTTTTCCTATGTGTTTATAAAAGGTTGATTGAAGGACTGCATGATCAATTCAGAAGGAGATTTGATTCTATAGCAGATCCTTTTCAGATGCTGAACCCTGGGATGAAGGATATACTTGCTGTGCATGGTTGCCCTTTAGAAATGAATTAGCTTTAAATGCTAAATTATCTGTTGATAAAGTAATCAGTAGGAATTCTACCTCCTCCTTGTTTCCTACTTCTCAAATTCTGGTTCAACTGAATAGCAATTCAATCTGGCTCTTTTCTTCAAATTATCTGTCAACTTATTAAAATTATCTATTACTAATTTAAGACATGCAATGTAAAAATTATGAATTTTAATTTTCTTTAAAAGTATTTCTTTTTTTTCTATTTTTTTAATCATTAGAAAAATAAATAGAAGCACCTAATTTAAAACTCAGTCTACTTTCAAGACTACTCCCTGTATTAGATGTACTAACTTGTTTAGGCTACTTGAAGAACATTTTTTGGAACACATCCTGAGGCCCTGTTCTCTGGATTAGTAACTCCATAGCCTAGGCCACCACTTTAGGAGGACTCCTTGTCACTCTTACTTCATTCCCATGTGGGCTTGTCCCATTTCCCAGATTCTCAAAATATTTATCAGTTGACTTGCTCCTATGAAGGTTCTTTCCCTTTTTCATTCCTCCCTCACAGATTTCCATCCTCCTAGTAGTTTGCCTATTAAAATATAAGATCCTTGAGAGTAGTTACTGTCTTGTCAGTATTTGTATCATTAGAACTTAGCATAATGCTTGGGGCTTGATAAACCTTAAAACATGGCATCATCTATCTGTGTATTTAAGCAACTCTCTATCTGTCTGTCTCTCCCTTCTGTCCATCCATTATCCATCCATCCATTTGTTTATCTATTTATCTATCCATCTGTCCATTCATTTATCCACCCATCCATCTCTATCTATTATCTATCTATCTATCTATCTATCTATCTATCTATCTATCTTCTATCATCTATCTATCTATCTATCTACCTATCATCTATCTTTCTCCTTTATCACAGACCAGGGAATTGTCCAAGACTGAGTAACTGTTCCAGGTTAAGGAAATTTAAAGGGCAGACTAACAAATGATTTCATTGTCTAGAACAAGGAAACAAAAGAGGGAAAGGGTCTAATAGTGGAGTAAAGGAAAAACTGGAGCAGGATAGGAATTTACAGCTGGACTGTGAGGGGGGGTGGTGGGTGGGAGAGGACAGCAACTTCATCTTGATTATTTTTCAGCTTTTCTTTGGCAAGAATATAAAGCATGAGCTCAGCACAGTGGGAAGCTTTAGCCCTTGCTCAATGAGCCACATGGGGTGGCTACCCAGGAAGAAAGCCCACACAGCCCTGAGACCAGAGATTGGCTGAGAAGTATTCCCTTTCTTCCTCCTTGCCTACTACCTATTGTCAGAGAGAGTCTCCTTTCAGGAGAAGGGAAGGGAGACAGTGCTGTTTTCCTGGGCTCCCTCTGGGGCTACCTCATTTCTGATGATTAATAATTTAATACTCATGGGTTTCTTATGTTACTGGTCACAATCTCTCCATGTTTTATCAAATAACTTCACGTTACAGTGGCAAAGAATAACCATCATCTCATGGCCACCCTTATGATGAGAAGACTCCCAGCTACTCAATCAGGGTCTTTGATCACATACTTGGATGGTGTTCAAGAATATAGGGTCCTCTTACACACACTTAATGTGTACAAGTACAAGTAGAACTTTATTAGAGGGCTTTATGTTGCCAAAGCATTGTCTATCTCTATAACTTACATAAGGCATGATACATATTATATTGCACATGCATGCACACACTTGCAATACAAGACACACACAACACACAATACACGTGCACACATGAATGCATATATGTGCAATTGCATGCAAATCTACACATATACAACAAACTCCCAGAACTGCATGCATGCAAACACGTGTGTACATATGTACACAGTGTGTAACACAGTTGCATAGACATATGCACACACACCATAAATACACACATATATGTTCACTCATGATTTGGTTTCCACAATGTGACTTTACATAGCAACAATCCTGGTTTAGTGGATGGAAAGCTGACTTTAGTCAGGAAAATACAAATTAAAGACCTGCCTTTATTACCTACTGGCTGAGTAACTTTGGCCAAGTCATTACACCTTTCAGTAACCCTAAGGAGACTCTTTTAGATGTTAAAGTTTAGAGTAGAAGACAGAAGGAAGTTTTTTACCCTTGAGCTTCCTACAGCAAGGAAATCTAAGATGTCTTGCTTAAAAACACCTGTCCCTTTAAAGTAGATAATAGGGGATGGAAGGAAGAAGTGAATGAATATTTATGAAGTACCTATATCAGACACTGTACTAAGTGTTTTGCAAATTTGGTTTCATTTGATCCTTATAACTAGATGGGTGCTATTATTATCCCCATTTTACAGATAAAGAAATCAAAGCAGATAGATGAAGTGACTTATCCAGGATCACACAGTTGGTTTTGAACTCTGGTTTTTCTGAATCCAGGCTCTGTCCTCTATGTACTTTACCACCTTCCTATATTAGTACAGATACTATGTGATTGGTTAAAGATTGTTGGTGGGAAGGAAAGGGTGTTTAATATGTGCAAAATGGTGGAAGAATGTTGTATTTCCACAGATGTTGTGACTTGGCTATAAAGATAAGCAGAAGTGCTTATATTCAAAAAAGAATTTATTCAAACACAAAGACAGGATGAAGGGAAGAGTTAACACATTCCATTAAGATATCTCCATCCAATTGCCTTGTGAAATAGGAAGCTAGCTAAACAAAGTTTCTGCTAAGGGGGTTCAGAAACTGACTAAAACTGGGGTCAGTGACACAACCCCGAGCTTTTTGCAAGAACAGAGGCATAATGGACCTCATGCATATTAACTGACATATCCTAAGGGTGGGAACTATCTTTGAATGTGGGTTGAATGATCAAGGAGAGGGAACATATTAAGAAGTGTATGTGTGGGAGTGGAACGACATGTAAGACTTGTGAAAGGTCTCCTCCAGTGGAAATTCTGGGAAGGAGGAGAAAGTGGCCTTAGAGTGGGATTACAAGGTATAATTGTGGACTCTAATACCTGAGGGCTCTATGGGCAAACTATGGAGTTTTCACACCAGCTTCTGCAGGAGTGCATTAAAAAAGTTAAACTGCTTCACTTATTCTGAGTCTGTTCATTCACTGTACACTTTTTGGGTTCAGAGTATTATTTCTCACAAATATAATCCCCCCCAAAGAGCCATAATCCTTAGTAAATATGTGATACATACAAATTGTTTCATCTCCCTGAGTTTCAACTTCCTTTTCTAAAAAATATATCATTTCTGAAGCCCATGTTCTTCTCTATGCTCTATAAAAAAAGATTGGGTCAGGATTCTGCATCTCCATATATATATATATATATTTGGTATATATACATATTGGGTCTCAATCAGCACTGCACTCTTTAAGCATGTGTTCATCCTTACATCATATCAATGATGAATTGGGCAAAACATACCTGATTTATAGGAGAATATCTATGAGCAAAGGTTATATTTGCATGTATTTATGTTTTATATTAGCATGATACAGCCATTCCTTGTGCCACTAGACATATTTGAAAAAAAAATTAAATTAAATAAAAAATGAAGAAGCTTGCCTAAGGCAGTGTTGTCAGAGGCAAATGTGAAGAGAGAACCCAGGTCTCTTGACTCCCAGTCTATTTTCCATAATCACTTAACAGGTTTGAAAAGTCCTTGAGTATGGCTGCATACGTGAAAGAGAGAAAGGTATGGAGAAAAATGTAACTTGATAAAAAAAAAAGAAGGGGCGGACACTTTTTCAAATGACACCTGGAAAGGTGGAAAATGCACAAAGAAGTTTCTACTCAAGTTACTAAGGAGTATCCATTAAGCTTTAGCTCTGGGGCTTTTGGCTTTTCACAGAGTCAAATGGGGCAGCACTTGATCTCAGCTCTTTGAGGTCTATTCTCTGCAGGTGGCAAGTGCTTAATTAATTATTCATGCTGCTTAAAATGCAAATATTTCTTTAACAAGAGAGAAGCACAGGATCCTTCAAGAAATGTCCTTCCATTCACTCCTGTATGCTCTATTTTCAGAAGTTTGTCCCCTTTATTAGGAGGAAGAGGATGCATACATTGTAAAACCTATGTTAATGGGAAGCCTGTTAAAACAAGAAATTCTGCAATTACCTGGATTTCTACCAATTTTTTTTTTCTTTGCGGAACTATAGCTTTACTTAGGGAAGGCAGTGTGGTGCAGTGAACAGAACATTGGATTTGGACTTACAATTTGAAACTTGTCTTTGCTTTGTCAAGTCACTTACATTCTTGGACATTTGATCTCTCCTCAGCAAAATAAAAGGATTGAATTATCAACTCTTATACTTTTTGCTTAGTTTGATGTTTCTTACTTAGAAACTATCATATCAATAAAATTAAAAAAAAACTAGAATCAAAATGGGAGAGGATTCCCTTTATGTCTATGATTAAAAAAAGAAAATATTATTTCATAATATCAGTGAACTGCTGTTGTATTATCACAGAGAACAAAGGAAAGTTGCATAATAACTTTGATCAGGTACTAGTGAGGAACTTTGAAAAAGACTAAAAGTAAAAGATGTTTTTAAGGAATTATATGAATGACTAGGTATACAATGAAGACAGCTTGACTGGAACTGTCACATAACAGTGTGGCAGGAGAAAGAAGAAAGGTTTTTCTGCACATTGAATGCACTCTTTATAGTGAACTTATGGGAAGACATGGAGAAGAGTCTCATGGCAAGGTATGAGTCATGCCACACTGTGATACTGTTGGGATCTTAAAAATCAATGAATTTATAGGTCCTTTTGAGTAATAATACTAACATTTACAAAATGCTTTAAAATTTTCAAAAATCATTTGCAAATATTTCATTTTCTCCTCCCAACAATTCTCAGAGATAGGTGCTATTATTGTTCCCCATTTATATGTGTGTGCGTGTGTGTGTGTTCAGGCATTTCAGTCTGTCTGACTCTTTGTGATACCATTTGGAGTTTTCTTGGTAGAAATACTGGAGTGGTTTGCCATTGTCTTCTCCAGCTCATGTTACTATTAAGGAACTGAGGCAAACAGGATTCAATGACTTGCTCAAAGTCACAATTAGTAGGTGAGTTTTCCTGATGTCAGGCACTCTGTCCACTATGTAACCTACCTGCCCTATCCCCATCTTATTGATTTGTCCCTTTTTCAATTTCTTCAGCAAAAACCATGGAGGAAATTGAAGAGACAAAATTGATTTGTCTAGCAAGTATCTGAAGCCATATTTGAATTCAGGTCTTCTCAATCTTTATCTATTACACTACCTAGCTTCTAGCTTAATTTCTTGTGAGACCCATGTGTTTCTAGGTGAAATAAAGGTACCATTTACAGGTGTAGTGGGAAATGTGCAATCACCAGCTCTCTGAATATGTACACGCACACACACACACACACAGAGACTCATGACAATTTTAGATTAATCTGCACAATTAATATTTTGTTCGTACTTTTCTTATAGAGTCTAGATACATCTGGATAATCAACAAAATGATAAATCAAGCACTGATTTGTAGCATTTGACAATTTCCAAGATATATTTACCTCCATTGAAAATTTAACAATCAGTCCTTGAGCCAGTCCCATATGAATTGTCTTTAGCACCTTCCTGGTATTATCACATTTTTTTCCATGTTTGTTTTACTTTTAGCTGGCATGGAATGCCAATTCTCTGCAGAGCTGGTTGATGTCTTACAAAGGTTGCCTCACTGGAGGATCATAGAGTTGGTGGTCAAAACTCAACTTCCTCATCCTCTCCATGATAGGAAGTGATATGGAAGCAGGTTGGTAAGATTATTTGCACATGTGGCTGGTGGAAGAAAACCTGCTCTCCCCATTTTGACAATTTGCTAACTTCATTAGTGGTGAGTGGCAAACAGCAAGTTGCTAGCAAATAGCAATAGTTGTTATGCAGAGAATGAACCTTTTATATCTGGGATCAAAGTAAAACTCTCGAAAAAATGGATTATTGATCTAGTATAGTGCCATTATGAACAGAGGATGAGTCTTAGAGTCAAGAAAGCTCAGGTACAAACTTTGCCTTCGATCCACTCCCACAAGTGGGCAAGTCACATCATCTCTTAGTGTCCCAGACAACTCTCTAAGTTGCTAACCTGCATAAACAAAAGGAGTTTCCATACACGAATTCCCCATACCAATGAAATTACCCATCAAGCATAGCATCTTTTTCTTCTTTTTAAAATGCAGACCAAACTTTACTGTAGCTATAGTCTTGTTGGAATCTTTTTTCTCTCTCTCTCCCATCAATTTAGAAGAATGGCATGATGACTTGAGGGTTTACATGAATCATTAAATATTATTTAATTTAAACATTTATTTTTAAATTCAATTAAATCAATTTATTAAAATATCAAACATTAATTTAATTAAATATTAGCTTTGGAATGAAACTTAGAAACTATCTAACCCATTTGATGTCTGATCAAATATTACTGCTATAATCTACTTTTGTTTACATGGACTAAATGGCTGTGCTGTAGAAGGGTTGAGAGAAATGATAACAGGAAGAAGTTGAGGGACTAAACTTCCAATGATTTTTTTTTTTTTGATGTGCAGGGGCAAACCAAGGTTGGACTTAAAAACCATCAGAGGCCTCAAAACTACGCTGTGTCTCAGAAAATTACATTTAAATTATATGTAAACCTTGGAAGAAATGGTTATTAAGAGTATTTGTTTTATTTTCCTCCTTTGAATATCACTTTAGTCTTTAATATTGTGACCTGAGAACCTGACAGATAAAGATCATTTTTGTCTCAATGATTCTGGATGGTCACTAAACACTATTCCCGTTTTCAGTTCATTTTTTCTTTTGTGTTTCTTTCTATTCTTCCTTTCCTACTTCCCACCTTTTTCCTTCCTTCCTTTCCTCTCTTCCCTTTCCTTCATTCCTTTTGTTCCCTTCCTCCTTCCTTTCTTCTTCCTTCCCTGGAAGCCAAAATAGAACTCTAAATCAGTGTGATACAAATGAATCTCCTTGGTTATAGAGGTAAGTTAAGGAGAATGCCAAAAACTGATGAATGCCCTAGTCAGCTGGTGTAGTCCTGAGGATCTGCCTTGGCAGAGCTAGTAGGCAGGGACAGATTACAGAGCACTATCAGCCTTCATCTTATCAGAGTGAATGTGCAGACTAACACTTTCACAGAAGCTTAACAGGAGTAAGACTATTACTAGGACAATATTTAGTTGTTGAGTCATGTTAAACTCTTTGTGATTCCATATTGGATTTTTTTGATTAAGATACTGGAGTGGTTTGCCATTTCCTTCTCCAGTGGAAAAGGAGCCTGAGATGATGTGACTTACATGGGATCACACACTAACTTTGTCTAGCTAACTAGACACAGAGTATCTGATGATCGATTTGAACTCCCATTTTCTTGATTCCAGACCCATGCTCTATTCACTGAGACATCTGTCTAGTAAAACATGATAATGGTCCAGCAAGTGGGAAAACTTGGCTGAACAATCTAAGAAGGAAAGGAAACCTATCCATAACTGTTTGTGTGAAGAGAAAATCTGGGGAGGGACAGATGAAAAAAAAAAAGTTGTGTGATTTTCTAGCTGTGATGAAGTTCTTTTCTTCTGATGGGAGAGAAGTAGCTTGTTTAACATTGATGGGGAAACAAGCAGAATCAGGAATATATTGTACACAGTAACATTAAGATTGTGTGATGATCAATTATGAAGGTCTTGATTCTTAGTGGTTCTGTGATCCAAGGCAATCCCAATAACTTTGGGTAACAAATGCCATCTGCATCCAGAAAAAGAATGATGGAGATTGAATGTAAATGTAAATCAATACATGCTCTGTTCATTCTTTTTTTCTCCTATGGTTTTTCCTTCTTGTTCTGATTTTTCTCTCCCAACATGATTCATAAAGCAATGTGTATTAAAATAAAATAAAATTAAGGGGGAAAAAGCAATATAATGATCTATGAAAAGTGCTGTACATAACTAGAGAAAGAATTGTGTCCAAATACAGAGTAAAGCATAAAAAAACCAAAACAAAAATCAAAACAAAAAAAAAAAAAAACCATTGATGGGGCAGGAGATCTTATTATAAATAGAATCTTATTTATAAAAGTGCTGAGCCAGACTTCTGTAACTTGATGCCTCGAGTTTCTTTCTGCACTTAGAGACTGTCTAGGTAGGAGTCAAGTCAACCATCATTAAGTGCCTAATAGATGCCAGTCACTAAGCACAGGACTGGTGAGGACGAAAGTGCATTTGAGACCCTTACAAGGACATACTTTAATTTGCCAAGCTAAGTCCCTGTATTAAATAAAGGCATCAAGTAACTCCAAGTATGTCCTGCGAAGGAAGGATCAAATATAAGATATTAGGTAACCTATATATAAACACATATATGTTAAGATACTTTTACTGGCTTGCCAAATATTTACCATCATATTCTTTGTTTCTGCTTTCTTTGTGTTACTAAGTTACACGAGAATCTGGGTTTTATCTTTCAATAAGCTTTGTTTAGCAACGAGTTGTTCATGAGGCTAAATTCTTTGTGCAATTTTAAGTTATTAAAACTTCAAAATGCTTTAAATTTTGGGAAATCCTATCCTTTAACATGCTGGGTGTGCAGGGCAGTGGCAGGTTGACAGATGTTCAATACTTCTCTGGCCCCAGATTAGTAGTCCTGTTCTCCAAACACCAACAAAACGTGTACCAGAGGATATCTGTCTGATATTAAAATCTCATGTTCTTAAAAAGATTGCTCCATTCAGATACACCAATGTCATCTTTTTGGTCCTTAATATCTCCCTTCCTTTGCCTCAAAACTTATAGGTCAGGAATCAAGAAATTCCATCCAAGGGACCACTCTCCTTGGCTTTGTTAAAAATTTTGCACAGGAAACAAGAATCACTCATTAAGTATAACCTAGACAAAGTGCTTGGAGGGCTCATCTATGATTCTTCCCTCACTGTTTTCCCCACTCCTCCCCCCCATCTTTTAATGGCTTGTCTGGAAGCTGACAGAGCATAAAAGCTACCAGAAGTGAGCATTCTTTGCTGCTTAATGTAACTCTCGGAGAGAACGTTATTTCAGTTTACTGCGTGGATAACAGCTCTTTTCTGTTGCTGCTGCATTTACTGCCTGTGATTCCTCAGGTTTAATGAGGCTGCCAGTTTTCATTCTTCAGAAAAGAGGAAAAATAATGCAAAAAGGAAAAATAGTGTTCACAGTTTAGATAGCAAAATAATTTTCCTGTTCAACATTTAGATATGTTAAAAGAGTTTCTCTCTCTCCATCTCTCTGTCGTGTATATGTATACACACACATATATGTCTATATAAAACTATTTTCAAATTTTCAGATTTTGAGGAAGAGATTTGTTCAATTTACTAAAAGCAAGTAAAACATCTCAGGGATTGGAAAATGAAAAAAAAAATCAAAGCCTCTTCACATGAGTCTGCCACAGACTACCAAAAGTTGGTAAACACATAATGCTCTGTGTGGTTAGAACACATCAACACCTCTCCCTGGTTTGGTTTTAAGCCTAGCAAATCCCATTTTAGACATGCCAAAGCTGAGGTGAATTGTATTTTCCTATTAAAAAGTATAAAACATATAAAAGGCATAAAAAGCATATACAAAAATACAAATATAAAAATAGAGAAATAAAATTAGCATCGTTTTGTATTTTTATCCTAAAATAAGAACAGCATAATAAGCTGAGGAGTTAGTGTGTGAAGAGTCAGCAGTCTTCCAAGTCAGGGAGAAATTAATTCAGGTTCTGGCTTTGACACTATGTGACCCTGGGCAAATCACTTTCTCAGTGTCAGGGACAATTTTCTAAGACTGCAAGTGGAGAAGAGGTTGGATGTTGATCTGCATCAGAAGAGGGAGTTTCTTTATCTGCAGTTCCCTATGTGGATGAATTCACAAGTAAATTCAATCCAAAATAATATATTTTGTGTATATATCAGGAAAAAATATTATGCAATATATTTATATATATATATATATATATATATACATGCATATATTTGTGTATATGTATCATGAAATACATAGTGAAAAAATATATATGTATACATGCAGCATACACACACGGTCACAGATGTATACATGAATGTATATGTGTTTTTAAGCACAGACACAAAATCTCGTTCATCCTACTCATTTCTGGAATTACACAATTATTTGGTTTTAATGTGGTGGCACATATTGTTCTTATACGCTATCTGATATATTATTCCCCGATAGACCAGACAGGGACCAGAAAAGAAATAATGATTTAATTGGAATAAGGTAGAGAAGGAAACAAGAAAAAATTATGCAATAGAATCATTCTCAGATCCTTTCCCTTCTTCCCTCTTCCTTCTGGGCACAAATGTCTGCTACCTCCCATATAGACTCCCACATTTGTGGGAATAAGGGAAGAATTCTGTTTTTGAACTCTAAGACTCTCACATGATATGGCCTTAAAAGTCTCATATAGTTTTGGCCTTAGGGTTCTTTGTCTCTCAGTGTGACTTGGAAACCCCTTCAGCTTAAAGTCTCTTGTTTTTTGTTGCACCCTGTGGGAATCCCAGCATTTTGCTGAGTCTTGGCTTTGCTTTGTATAGGCTCTTGTCAAAACGGAGAAGCTCTCCATTTAACCAATCTGTCACCATTGCTATCTTCTTCCCATAGTTCTTCCCACTAGGGAAATGTTTTTCTTTTAGAGAAGAAACACCACTGCCATGCACCTACTAGTCAGCACGTTTTCAACTCTGTTGATAATTAGCAGTCCCACCCATAGTCTCTGACCAGCTGGCTTCCAAAAGGGAGGGGGGCCCTCTGGCTACTTAGGAGACTTTTATTCATTATTCTTCAAGGAAGGTCCCCCAAGCCTTAGCTCTAGGAGAGCTACCAGGAGTGAACTCTATTGACCACTTCTCAGCCTTAACTGAGGTTTAAGGCAGGTTCTTTCTTTCTGAGGGTGAGGAAAAATACTCACAGACCTTTCCTTTTGTTCATCCAATTCCTATCATATTCTCTACATTAACTCAATGGATTGATAAGTGCTCAGGTTGAAATTACAAGGTACAGGAGATGACTATATGAGAGAGACTTTCAAGCCTATAGAGTTTTTTGAAGGATATATAGGATCAGGTAGAAAGCAGGAACTCTGGGATAGTCTCAATGTAGTGCAGTCCCTCTTCTTGAGCATAGCCAGTCCTGAGTCTCAGCTTCTTGCACTCTGAGGTATGTCATAGGCCCATCGATTTCAAATGTGGTAGGAGTTTGCAGGGTAGTATTTCAAAATTCTAAGCAGAACCATTCATTTGCTTACCATTCCATTTAGACTCTCACTGGAGAAAGAAGTGTGTACAAGGACAATGCCAGATAAATCACTTCTTGTAGTGGTGGTGGTTCAGGCTTCAAGAAAATCCTATCCCAAGTTGAATATCCTGGGGTGTAGACTCCATATTAGTCCTATATCTGGCACTTGTAATTATCCCTAGGTCAATGAGGAGAAGTGGGTTACTTTTCTAACTTATTCTGGGTAGGCAGAAGTGTATACAAATCAGCAAATCTGTAGGCAGAAATGTATATAAATCAATAAATCTTTCTATTACTAATTGACAAGTTGAAGGCTCTATTCAAGAAAAGGAAACCATTGATATCACACCATCTATCATCCCCAAAAGAAATAAGCTGGACATGGGTGCCAATAAATCTATTTCCAGCCTGAGTATATGATTTATCTTTCTTGAGGTAGCCTTGTATAAAAACATCTTCAGGGTAGAAGCAGAGGCTAGGCCAAGTAGGTACTGATTTATTTGATCTCCATGGGGGAAGGGAAGTTTTCATGAGCTAGAAGCTGAAAATTAAGGAAAAAAAAGCAAAATTCAAAGCAACAGTATGTGATTATTTTGTGGGTTCCTAATGCAATTAATCATAATTTTTCTTCCTCACAATCCATGTAATCAGTGTCAGGCCTTCAAAATGACCCTCAAGTTTTATTAAGCCTCTAAAAGGCCAATGACAACTCTTTCCAGACACTCTTGATGCTAAAGGAAAGATCCCTCTTCTCTCTCCTTTTCCCCTTACATTTATGTAGCTCTATAAAGTGCCTTCTTCACAGTAACTGTGACAGAGTTAGTACTTGTGTTATCACTCCTATTTTGAAAATACAAAGAAATCAAAGAAATAAAGTTGGCTGAGGGATATATTGATATGGGGAAAAGTGATATAAAAGTCACTGACCTTTTGGAATTGTCTAATCAGTTTAGACTTTGATCGTTTGCATAATAGAGATGAACCTTATTATTTTTTCCACCACAATTTCTCTTATTTCCTTTTCTGATTGAGTAGAGCCTGGAGATTTACTTCAGTAGGAGTAATAATAAAATCTCAGACCTGATACTATTTTGGGAGGGGGTAAGGCAATCAAGGTTAAATCACATAGCTAAGAAATGATATTTAAGATTAAAGATATTCTGATTATAAGCTAGGTAACCGTTATATTGAGAAATCCAGAGAAGTTCAAGTCAGTTCAGCAGTTTAGAGAAGCAGTTAACAGAAGAGTTCTAAGAAGAGTTCAAAGGGCATACCTGCTCTCACCTAGACCTCCGTGTCTCTGGTGCTAGTTGAAGGAGAATAAGAGTTTCTTGGAAAGTTGAGGAAGGGGTGGGGCTGGAGAGATTCCCAGCTATTGGTGGAGAAACTTGACAGAGAAATGAAGAAACATTCACAGTGATTGGTGAAAAGGAATAATGACAAAGCTAGAAAAAAAAAAGCTTTGCATCTATTGGCTGACAGCTCTGAAAGAGAGCTGGACCTAGGTTTCAGGGTAGTTGACATGATGCTGAAGGATGCTAGTAGGGAAAAGGTTATCTATCAGTCTTAGCACCTCCAGAAGACTGAGGACTGTGTTTATGTCATTCAAAAGATAACACCTGAGTGAGGATTCTGGGGGCCATGCTACTAAGGAAAGTGATGGTTAATGGTTAAGTGATTTGTCAGGGAACATATGGCTAGAAGATAGAAAAAGTTGAGGTTTCTAAGACCAGTGTTTTTGCCCTTACACAATGCTGCCTTGATATATCTTTCTCCAATGGATTTATTTTCCTACCAAGTTTTCACTCTATCATTATGAAGGAATTATGTGTCAGTTAAGGAAATTAAGAAGTGATTTGCCCAGTGAATTTTGGGGTAGCTCGAAATTAGTACATAGTTTACAGTTTCCAGTCTGTAGATAACAGATCTCAGAGCTCAAGAGCTCTGAATTCTTTAGAGCAGACTTTGTATGAAGCTACAGTCTCTTACAATAGAGGATTTTTTTTGTGTGTGTTGCACAGAATATTTAAAAACTTCATTTAAGTTGGTATGGAGATGACAGTTATTGAATCATACAACAACAAGGTTATGATTTTCTCAAGAGAATACCTTTCTTATCATACATGAATTCAAGGGACTAATGTATTCCCTTCCATAATATTTAATTATTAAGATCTGCCCAGATACTACAAATAGTGTTGTATAGAGTATAAATAGACCACAGGTGCTGCATAATCTTTTTCACTCATATATCAGGAAGTAAAATTCAAGCTGCAGAATGTCTAATATTATCTTTTGCTCTCGAATTGTAGTTTTTTTTAAACACAAATGTTTTTAAACCTAAACTGATTGCTACTATTATAAGACACACAAAATATTTGTCTTATTTTTCAGATCTATTCCTGTACTATCACTCTTCCTTCTCTGACCTTAAGATTCCTTATTCATAAAATGAGAGAGAAAGAGAGAGGAGAGAGAGGGAGGGAAAGAGGAAGGGATGGAGGGAGGGGGGAGGAGAGAGAAGGAGGGAGGGAAAAGGAAGGAAGGAGAGGAAGGGAGAGAGGGAGGGAGGAAAAGGGAGAGAAAGAGAAAGAGAGATCTTGGATAAGTCCTTTCTCCATCTTGGGGAATCTTTTTCTCATTCTGTAAAACGAGGGCCTTGGATCAGATGATTCCCCAAGAACTCTCCCTTTCTCCTTTCTAGCATCCCTCCCTGTTTTCCTCCCTCCTTTACTTCCACTCTCCTTTCACTCAGCACCCACTCCACACACTCCAACCCCTCATGAATAATCTGTTCTAGCAAGTAACCACAATGTTTTACTGTTATTATAGCTGTGGCAGTAATTCTCAAGTGACTGTTTTAGGTACTCTATGCAGTTAAGTTTTAGGCAGCAAAAGTCTAAATAGCATTTAAATTGTAGGCATGGAAATCAACACTTGATCACAAGGTCAAATAACTCATGGTATTTCAAACTAGTAAGTTTTTTGTATGCAGAGAGACACATTTTTAATTTTAATGTGTCTTAATATTTTGTCCTCTGAAAGTAGCTTACTTAAAGTATCTCAAAACTGCAAAACTTCATCTTAATGGGAAAAAGTTATATTACAGAGTGTTTTATATTTTCTTCAGCCATCTGTTTCAGTAAATGTGTTGCCTCCTTATTTAATTTTGATTTCCAAGTGTTTTATTTTTATTTTTATTTTTGTGTGTGTTTGACCTGAAATGCCGCTTTCCTGGAAAATGAAGAATATCCTTTAACTTACTTTCATTTGAATTTGACCTTATGGGCATAAGTTTATCTGAAAAATTGTTTTAAACTTTTAATTAAGTTTATTCTATCATACCACAGTCATGAAAATAAGTCTCTAGATCCTAAAAGAAAAAATCAAGATGGACCTAAGAAAATCTGACAGTAAGCCTAAACACAATTTATATTTAAAGATGTACATCCCATGTCATTTCTGTTTTATATTTGTAAGAAACTAATTGTATTTGCTGCAAGAGTTAACCTGTATTATTTTAGCCTAATTTTTTAGGGATCACTTGAAGGAGGTGGGACTGGTTGTGGAAGAGAAGTAGATATAACACTGGTCATTGTTATTTGTGACAAGGCACACATCGAAAACTACATTAGGAAAAAAAAGTGGCTCTTACAATTTTAGAATGGATAGATCCTAGTAGAAGGGTTAATAGTAACAGTATTGATTATATTTAACACATGATCACCATAACCTGTCCCCAGAAACAACCAAATTCTTTAAAATTCAACCAACACTAACAAATTAAGCTATTCACCCCGTGGTAAGATTGGCCACTATCCTGATCTTATTTAGCAAGAAGGGTCAGGCACTGGATAAGTCCCACATTCCCCTCATGATGGTCATGTACCTCACTTGACTCAGCAGTGTTGCTGGAGAAGTGCCAAGTTCTCCACGGTTCTCAGAGACAAAGAAAACTTCTCTACTGGAACTTGTTAGTGTACATTTACCTGAGGAAGGCTGAATCCCCATTTGCTACAAAACCTTGATTGAACTTTGACTAAACTTCCATATGTCACTGAGTCCTGGTCACATGACTGTGGTATAATAAGATCAGTACATATTTGGTTTAATAGTTTTTAATTTGAATAGTGTTTTAGTCTTTGTATAGAATCAAAGAGAAATGCAACATCATATGATGGATAGAGAACCGGGCTCAGAGTCAGTAAAATCTAGATTCACCTCTGGCTCCTGATCCAGACTGCCCATGTAATCCTAAGTGAATCACATTTTTAAATAACTCTTTAACAACTCTCTACTTCTATAAGCTGAAGATCAAGTACTGACCTGCATCTGTAATAGGTATTCCTTATCCAAGTGTTCTCAAGATAATTGGATTCATAGGTTGTATAACAATTTTGTAGAATCAATAATAGGAATAAAACAATATATAATAAAGTGTGCATATATGTATATATACATCGCCACACAGTGCACATATATTAGGCATGCATACATGTATATTTGCACATACAACATATCAATTGTTCATATACTGTGTATATGCAATCATATGGATACACATGCATTTATGCACGTGCATGATACAGATATATTAGTGACATGATCAACTTAGCAGTTTTCTTTTCAGGAGATGAAAGTTCATGGGTCCACTTCATACACACTAGTCCATGATTTTGACTGAGTCACTTTGGTGTGTATATACACATACATGTACACATACATATAAATACAAAGAAGCCTGGATAGCCTAGAGAACAATTCCTTGTTTATTAATCTAATATACCTCAACTGATTTGCTATTATAATAGAAAGTCTTGTTTCTCAACAGAGATTCAGTTTTTAGCATGTGACTTCCAGTTTGCTTATTCTTTCACTTGGCAAGAGTCCTAAAACTGAGTATCCTTGTTTAAAGGTGACTTGAGATATAGCAACAGTGCAAGTCCTATGATAGGACATATTCAAATAAGGATTTTCTTTAACTGTGAACAGTTACCTCTGATTTATTTCTAGTTCCCTAACAATCTTCTTGTCCTGTGTTCTTGTTCCTCCTTAACCAAAGATAATGGACTGCTTTGAATTTCACTTTTGGAGTCAGATTTATATATCTGTCCTTTTGTTTTTTTTACACAACCTGCAAACTAAAACATCTAGGCCAATTATTAGGAAATGTTTACAGTACAGGAGAAAATTAGGATCTGAGAAGAAAGGGTCCAATGTGCTATATAAAAGTCACACATTAATTTTTATTTACATATATGTGCACATACATATAAATTTTATTGCTATTTATGTGACATTGATTTCAACAGATGACTTTTAATGATTCAATAGTAGCTTACATAACTTTCTTGCTTCAGGATAATATAAATTTTATGGATTTATTCCTTTCTTTTAAAAAATATCAATCTGTACCACCTTTTATTTAGACCTTACCTATATTTATCACTATATTCCTCAGTATCTTCCCAGGGAGCTATCATTTATAATAAGAAAAAAGAGGAATAAAAAAGAAAAATAATAATGTTCTACAATACTCACTACATCTGAAAAATATCTAATGTTATAAACTATGATCCATATTCATGGTTCTCTTCCTTCGAAAAGAACTAGGGAAAAATTCTCTCTCTCTCTCTCTCTCTCTCTCTCTTTGATGGGAGGTAGGGCAGTCTTGGACAATAGAGTTTTGCAGCATTCAATTTTGTTTATTTTGTTATTTTTCCTTTCGTTTACATTGTTTTATTCATTGTGCATGTTGATTTTCTATTTCTGTGTATTTCATTTTACATTTCTTTTAAGTCATTAACTGCTTCTCTATATTCATAGTGTTTGTTATTTTTCTAAAGCATAGTTATGCCCCTTTTGCTTTCTAGGTTTTTGCCTCACCTCTTTGTAGTTTTTTCCCTTTGGATTGCATGATCTACCCTTTAGTTTTTGTTCTTAGTGCTACAAACAAAATACACTTAAACTTAATAGAAAGCCATCTGTCTGTAATACTTGGGTATTGGTCACCAGCTGTAGCAAAAAGAGGTACAAAATCTTGATCCAAAATAGGAGTGAAACATTGTAAGTTGTTCCAACTGCAGAAATGGTTTGGCCAAATTTGTAGCCTCTGAAGAACCATACATTTCTTTAGACTTCACAGCTGAACTAAAAGTTTAACTTACTTAAAAGAATAGTTTCCATCTGTCAGTTAATAAAACTTGCTGATAACTACACTCCTCATTAGTTATTAATGTCCACTAATTAGAATCATAAAATGTTTAAGTTGTAAAGAACCTTAGAAGCCATCTAGTTGAACATCTTGATTTTACAGATTAGAGACTAATTCAAGACTAGTGAAGTCAATTTATTTAAATTGAATAAGCATTTATTATGGGCTCTATACTATCTCACTCATCAATTCACATGATTTCAATTATTATCTTTATGCCCATGATTCTCAGAGCTATTTCTCCAGCACTAATTTCTCTCTAGATATTGTCTCATCTACACCTGACTCTCGGGCATCTTGAACTGACTATCCTGTAGACATCTCAAACACAACATATATAAAATGGAATTGTTCTCACCATCCTGTCTCACCTCCCAACATTGACATTTAGTGAGCTTTCCTATTCATGTTAAGGGTGCCACCATTCTTCCAGTTACCCAAGTGTGCAGCTTTAATGGCATCCCTAACTCCTCATTGAATATTCACCCCACGTTTTCAATCTTTGCTCTCTACCTTTATATCATCTCCAGTTACCCACAATCCAGGTGCATTGGTCATTTTATTGTTGTTCACACATGATACTCAATTTTCTGACTATCTTTTCACTGATCGTCCCCCATGTCTTTAATACTCTCCCTCCTCACCTCTGCCTCTTAGATTCTCTTGCTACCTTTAAGACTCAACTTAAATGGGGCAGCTAGGTGGTACAGTGAATAGAGCAGCAGCCCTGAAATTAGTTTATTCAACCAACACTAACAAATTAAGCTATTCACCCCGTGGTAAGATTGGCCACTATCCTGATCTTATTTAGCAAGAAGGGTCAGGCACTGGATAAGTCCCACATTCCCCTCATGATGGTCATGTACCTCACTTGACTCAGCAGTGTTGCTGGAGAAGTGCCAAGTTCTCCACGATTCTCAGAGACCTGAGTTCAAATCTGGTCTCAGACACTTAAAACTTCCTAGCTGTGTGACCCTGGGCAAGTCACTTAACCCCAATTGCCTCAGAAACGAAAAAAGACTCAAATCCCACCTTCCCATGTTTGATAACGTCCATATTTCCCAACATGAAGACAATCTGTATGTCTATGTTCCCCTACCAAATGAGTGGAAGCAACCACCTTTGATTAAATAGCTAGAAAGATTGCATCTTCATTCTTTTTATATGCATTTCTATACATTTTTTTACACATTGCTACACATTCTACACATGTAGCATATAGCAATGGAGAAGAACTTCCTTTACTTGTTCTCCTTTTGGCTTGAGAAATGGGCTTGGAGTTTCAATTTCTGCTCTGTTTTGTCTTTCTCAGTTTTAGGAGGCAATGCCTAGCAGACCTGGGGGTCCAAGTCATGGTAAATTCAGGTTTCAAGCAGTCAACCCAGCACAACAGTCCAGAGAAGCCAGTGTGCCTGAGGCTTGAGCCTTGGGGCATTTTGGAATTTTGGAATTGTGCTCTATAAGGAACTGAGGTAAATTATGAATAGGTCTTTTCTTCCACCTCTTCAGACTGAAGTAGTATAGTGGGAAGGAATTATGCTTTTCACATATTGTGGAATATGTTATATTCATTATTATACCTTTTGAAGTAAATAGTTCTTTATAAAAACTAAGCTGATCATTCCTGGATAAATGGAATTAGGCTCCTATCCTCCCCACTATATACACTTGAGGGAATATGATCAGTGTATGTCTGGCAGACAGCCTAAACCCTCAACAACCCGTAAAGGTACCAGAAAACCTTTGAAGAGGAGTAAAATGTTAACATTCCTGGCCTTCAGGCAGAGGGGGCAGAGTAGTCAGTGTTGCTTGTATATAACTTTTTAAAAAAAATATTTTTTTGCATGTTGTGTATCATATTAGAATATGAGCTCTGTGAGAGTAGAGACTGTATTTTTGCCTTGCATTCTCAAATGCTCATATAGTGCTTGATTTCTAGCTAATGTTTCCCCCCTTTTTTTTTAAGACCATCAATGATATCATGAGTGATGTCTTGACTTGCATGTGAATTAGAAATGTGAGACAAGAGTTGTGAGAAATAAATCTCTTTCTCTCTTATTGAGTCATCAAAGTCCAGTGGCAAGACAAAAGTCAGGACAATTGGTAATGGGATACAATGGATGACCTTCACATCTTCAATGTTTGATGAAGCTCTATCTAAGTGCTCCACAGACCCTGCTTCAGCTGCCTTCATGGCCATTGGAACAAATTATTTTCATCAGCCATTCTGTTGAAGAAAGTGTTCACACACTGGGGATAGAAACCCCCAGTGCAGCAAGAGATCCTTTTGGTTGCCTTCAACCTGGTTTAGCCTGTCTTCTGAAATGATTTACGAAGGTGTAGTCACTGCGCATGCTACAGTTTCTCAGAGCCATAGGTGAGATTTGGGTGAATTAGGTGGACACCAAAGGTGAATGAGCTGCCCTGAAAAGGGCTCAGCAAGTCTTCAAACCAGAAGCACTTGTTCTTCTGAATACCCCATACATCTTGCTAGCACTAGTGAGTGATTAATGAATGTTTTTAGAATATGTCAAACACTATTTTAGGCACTGGGAATACAAAAAAAAAATGAAGCAGTCCTTGCTTTGATCCCCTAGAATTTACATTCTAGTGGATAAGATGATTCTACCATTGATTACAAGAGAACAATGAAAGGGAAAAAAAAATTTGAGTATCCTTTGTTAGTAATTGTGTCTTAAGTTTTGCCAAAGGTCTGTGAACAGTTATAATTATAGTTGCTAATTGTGAGAACAATAATACATATCCTAGTGTGTTATCAGAGATGGATTGTTATGTTAGGATAATAAATCATGCTGGGTTTCCGTGGCTCTGGTTAGTCACATGACTACAGTGATTATTTCATTTGCAAAGGCACACTCCCTTACAGGTAGACCTGCTTTTATCAGTGGATATTATAGACTTTCAGTCTATCCTTCCTTCTTCCTTTTCACCTTCCTTTCTTCCTTTCTTTCTTTCCTTCCCTTTTTTCTTTCCCTATTTCCTGTCCTTCCTTTCTACCTTCCTTCATCCTTTCTTTCTTTCCTTCCTCACTTCCCTCCTTCCCTTACTCCCTTACTCCCTTCCTTCTCTCCCTTGCTCTCTCCTTCCTTCCTCCCTTCCTTCCCTCCCTCCCTCCTCCCTCCCTACCTCCTTCCCTTCTTTCTTCCCTTTCTTCCTTCCTTTCTTGCTTCTTTCTTTCCTTCCTTCCTCTCTTCCTGGTTCCATTCCCTAGACTAGAAATCAATCAGGACCTAGTTCCAAAAAGTTATTCAACTGTGTATATCCTTTACTTGGCAATGCCATTACAAGGTTTATGCCCCTACAAAAAAAAGGAAAAAAAAGTACATATATATACATATATATATATATGTATACACACATATATTTATATAGCTTTTATTTGTGATGATAAAGAAGGGGAAACTGAGGGAATTTCTTATCAACTGACAAATGACTGGACAAATTATAGCATGTGAGGATGACTGAATGCTGTTGTGTTGTAAGAAATGATATCAGAGAAACATGCAGATACTTGAATGAACTGATGAAGAGCAAAGTGAGAACCAGGAAAATTATTTCTACAATGACAATATTGTAAAGTTAAAAAAAAAGTGAAAAGCTTGGGAACTCTGATCAACACAACAAGCAATGACAACTCCATAGGATTCATGATAAAAACATGCTACTCATCTCTTAACAGAGAAGTGATGGCCTGATTGAGAAAATTGAGACAAAAATATATTTGCATAATATGTATATTATACACAATACATATACATGGATACACACATATTAACATGTTGAATATAGGAATTTGTTTTGCTTGACTATATATATTTGTAACAGATTTAGTTTTTCTTGCTTTCTTGAGAAAATCCTATTTTAGATATGTTGATTTTAACATGGAATGGTACATTGAATTGGAAATAATCAATATAGGGATGGGATTATAATTCAAGAGAAAAACAAAGGCTGAATACATATTTGGAAGTCACCTTCATAGAGGTGAGAGGCATCTGATAATATAACCAAGAGAGAAAAAGGCCTAGTAGAGAGCATTAAGATATTAAGATGTATCACACATTGGAGTGGAGGAGAGGGAAAAGGAAAGAGAAAGCAAATATTTGTTTAAAAAGAAAGTATGGTTTAAATGAAAAAAAGAGCATTAAGATATACCACACATAGGAGTGGGGGAGAAAGAAAAGAAGAGAGAAATCAGATCTTTGTTTAAAAAGAAAATACAATTTCAATTAAAAGAAAGAAAAGAAAATAGCATTTACTGTTCACTATCTCTCCCTTTAACTGATATCTCAAAGCATCATGCCATCAATCCTTGTTTTTTCTTCCATTGGTCCTATCTCTAATGAAATGTAGCCTATTTTTTAAAAGAGATAGCATATAATATTTGTTAAAAAAAAAAAAACCAGTAAATTGTGATTCAAAAGACCTCTGTAAAGGCATTTATCATCTATGAGAGCTTGGACAAGTCATAATTTTTCTAAGCCTTAACTTTCTCAACTATCAAACTCTTTGCAGTTCTATATCCATCATCATTTCCATAATTATTTTCTCAACTTGATATTGTTGATCTCATCCACTATGATGTCCTCCAAGAACTTGCCATTTCAATCATTTCCTTCTCTCTTGCTCCCCGATTTTCTCTTCTCTACTAGCTCTTTCACTGCTGCCTCCACACATGCCCAAATGTTCCCTATGCTTAAAAATTCTACATTTGACCCAACCATCTGCTCAACCTATCTTCCTAAAAACTCTCTTTCTTTTCATAGCCAAAATCCTAGAAAAAAAAGCTGCCTACGCTCCTTCCATTTCTCTCATTCATTTACCAACCATTTGCAATCTGTTTTTTTATTTCATCACACAACTTAAAGCTGCTGTCTTCAAGGTTACCAAAAAATGTTTTTATTGACACATCTGATATCGCTCCTTGTTAGTCCTCATTCTTTTTGACCTATCTGTAGTATTTAATACTGTTGAGCACCCCCTCATTCTTTACTGTCTTTCTTCCCTGGGTTGTCATGACAGCCTTTGTCTCCTGGCTCTCTTCTTCCCAGTTTGGCAATCTCCTTTGATGGGTAATCATTTGTGTCCTATCTTTATGGTTGATGTACCTCTAAAACACTTTCTGGAGATATTTTTCTTTATTAGTGAAATCATTAGAACCTTACTCTTCTATGTATGCAACTCCCAGATCTATACTATATCCAGTTTTAGTTTTTTCCTTGAATTCCCATTCTTGACTTTCAATTGATCACCTCCAATTGTATATCTTATAAGCATCTTAAATTCAAATGTCTATATTTCTTCCCCCAAATTTCCCCTTCTCAACTTTCCTATTTTAGTCAATGTCATTACCCTCTTTTTATTTGCCCAGGAATGCCACTTAGTAGAAATCTTGACTCTATGAGTGAGAAGCATCACAAATTTCTTGGGCTATTTTTAATAATCTTCCCAATTGGTCTTCCTGTTTCTATTTTCTCTTATCTCCAATCTCTCCCCTCAAAAAGCTGCTAAATTCATATTCCTAAAGTATATTTCTAATCATGTCACTCAACTGCTTGAGCAGCTATAGTAGTTCTCAAAAGGCTGTAGAACAAAAATTCCAACTGGCATTTAAAGCTTTGCACAATCTGACTCCAATGTACCTTTCCAAGATTATTTCAGATTATTTTCCTTTATTTTATGCCTTTTCTGTTCCATCCAAACTGGTCTACTCGCGCTTTCTCACACATGACATTCTGGATCCCATATTTTTGGCCATTTGCACCCCTGAATCCTTTTCCCATACTTGGAATGCGCTCCCTTCTAAGTTTTGCCTCAAAAACTCTCCTTAGATTCAGCTCAAGTCTTCTCTATGGAATCTTTTCCTAATTCTCTCAGTTTCTGGTATCCTTGTAGAAATTTGTTGGGATTTTGTCTTAAGTATTTTGTATTTATTTATCTATGTTCTTGTTTGTTTCCACCCACAGTGGAATGTAAGCAGGGGATGTTTATTTCTAGCACCCAACATAATGCTTCTTAGTAGGAAAAGTAGGAAATAAACATTTATTGAGCACCTAATATTAAGTACTTACTATGTGCCAGGTTTTGTGTTAAGCACTTTACAAAATATCTTGTTTGGTCCTTACAACATACTGTGGAGGTGGGTATTATTATCTCCATACAATTCAGGAAATTGAGGCTGGCTGAGGTTAGGTAACTTGCTTAGAATCACACAGTAAGTATTAAAAGTCAAATCAGAATTCAGGTCTTCCTGACTCCAGACTCAACACTCCATTTACTGTGCCGCTAATAATTAAATTAAATAATACTGAATGAATAGTTTCAAGGAATTTACAGTCTGGTAGAAGATCATTCTGCTATTTGAATAAAGCAAGACAATAGAGAAGTAAGTACCACAATTCAGAGTATAAAGAGACTGTTGAAGAAAGCATGAGACTTGAGAGAAGATCTGGCTTATTCAAAAGTTAAATGCTAATTATTATTTTCATGGTCTCAAGTCAGTTTTCTTACTTTCTCAACTCTGTTTCTTCATTGGTAGATAATTTCTAAGGTCTCTTCTAACTCCAAATCCTTTGATACTGTAGGGATCACTGATGGGTGGGACCAAGGAAGGACAGAAGTAATCAAAACCAAACAATCTATCCTAGAGGAGTTTAAATATCATTGAAAAGATACTTATGTTAATTTTAAATTTTAACATTCAAAACATCTTCAAGATCATTTTGTTGCATATGCATGTAGTTGACTTGTAAGATTTGTCAATTTCCTTTTTTTCTGGGGGAAAATGTTTAAAAGAAGATGCCAATCCCTTTTTGAATGACCTAGAATTATCTTGCTCTAATTATTTATCTGTTAATTTGTTTGTCATTAAAAGAGCACTTTACCTAAGAGGACTGACAAATGTGTGAAATGTTAACAATTCTTTGAGAAATTGTAGTATATAATCTATTCGTATCTTTTAAGTTATTGTTATAAAATATTACCTACTTTTTTGAGAGAAATTAAATGAACATGTGTGTTTACATATATATATATCATATATACTTATATAATTAGCATCTATAACAAATTTCCTATATATTGAATATGTTTTTACATATATACATATTTTATACTGTATCTGTACACAATTTGGACAGATAATAAAGGGAATTTATTGAGGGGTAAAGAGGGATGTTGGCAGTTGGGAAAAATCAAGAAAGGCTTCATATAAAGAGGAATTATTTAATCAGAGTTCTGGGGAAACAAGATTCTAAAAGATTGAGGCAAAATAGGACTGCATTCCAGATTGGGGTATAGCCTATGTCAAGACACAGAAATGAGAGATGGAATGTATATTGTGAAGACTAGCAAGAAGTTTGGTTGGAATATAGAATAAAGAAAGGGTAATAATGTACTATATGATGAGGGTAGGAAAAGGTCATAAAGATCTGATTGTGAAGTATTGTGAAGTATTTTAAAAGACTGAGATATTTGATCCTATCAATAGGGAATCATTAGTTTATTGGATATGAATGTGACATGGTCAGAAGCTTACTACATGAATATCATTTTAGCAGCAAAGTTGAGGATGGATTGAAGAGGGGAGATATTTGAAGGGGCATGGTTAGTAAAGCTATTGAATTGGGTCAGAAGATGGGGTAGCTTGGTGGATAGAGCACGAATCCTGGAGTCAGCAGAATCTGAGTTCAAATCTGGCCTCAGAAACTTATTAGCTGTATGATCTTGAGAAAGTCACTTAATTCTGCTAAAAACGAATAGTCCAGGAGAACAGAAAGATGATGAAAGCCCTAAACTAGGGCCATGATCATGTGGATGAAAGAAAAGTATGTATGTGGGAAATGTGACTATCTAAGGAGAAGAGAGTATAGAATCAAGGAAGATGCTAAGACTGTATACCTGGGTGACTGGAAGGATGATGGAGTCCTTACAAAAATACAAGAGTTTGGAAGAGGGGTTAATTTTAGAAAAAAGATAAATATAGTTTAAAACATTTTGAGTTTGATATTTCTCTGGGATATTTAATTTAAATTTCCAATGAAAATTGTGTGTGTTTGTGTGTGACTTTGACTTAGGAGAAAAACTAGACAGATATATAGAATAGTCCACAAAGCTTCTTGGAAGAAGTGAGAATTTGGTCCTTGAAGGGTAGGTAGGATTTGGATACAAGGAACTAAGTAGGAAAATATATGTTGATCTAGAAAAGCAATATAAACAAAGGCACATACAAATGATTTAGGAGCAATTATGAGATAATGTGGAGACTAACCTGACATATGTGTGTGTGTACAGGTATGTGTTTGTAGGGTAAGAGGAGAATGAAAGAATGCTGGGAAAAATAGGAAGTAAGTGTGGATGGATAGAGTGTAATCATTTTAAGAAAGGAGGCAGGCAGACCAGCTGAGGGGATTCATCCATGTAGGAATTTTCCAGTGTGGAAACTTCATTTATGAGTACAGATCAGCCTTTGTCCTGCTACTTATACTCTGAATTGCCTGGATCATTTAGACATAAATTAATTTGTTAAGTCTTACACAGATAGTAGTATGTCATTCTCTATTTACCATCACAATGACAGCAATAGCAAAAACTAGCATATATATATATATAATACTTTAAAGTTTTGCAAAGTGCTTTACAAATGTTATATGATTTCATTCTTCTAACAACCTTGGGGGGAAGATGCTGTTCGTTCCCCCATTTTACAACTGAGGAGATTAAACCTGAGAGAGGTTAAGTGATTTTTCCAGTGTCACAAACTAATGAACTTCTGAGATTGTATTCAGATTCAGGTGTTCCTAAACCACTTATTGATCTGAATATTGCACCTTGGCCTCATTAACTTAGTCATACTAATTTTGGCCACCTTACAGAATGGAAGAGAATATGTAGAAAAGGGAAAGGATTTTTTTTATTTTTAATTCAGGGATGGTTTGGGAGAGTGGAATGATTGCTTAATCTGTGACAAGGAAACAGGGTCACATCATTTCTTTAAAGGAATGTGAAGAGGTTATTTAGCATTCAGTAAAATTTGATGAAACTGAAGATTCATGGTTATAATATGATTAAGGCCCAATTAAATCAATATGATTAGCTTCCACTGTAATTAATTGATTCCATGGAGGGTCACTTTCTGCATATTCCAAAACTAAATGTCTGTTGCCATGTTTATATTTCAGTCCTATGTGCAAATACATTCATTAGGTAGCTTAGAAATAATAAAATTGAAGAAAAAGCTTGTTGTAATTACCTAAGTAATACCTACGTTTTAGCTGGAATAATCAATGAGCAGACTTGTTACCATATGATATTGTAGGTGTGGAGGGCACTGGACATGGAGTCAGAGGATCAGCCTCAAAGGCCGCATTCTACCTGAAGTCTTTCTTGATCTTCCGAGCTGCTAGTAACTTCCTTCCCTTAAGTCATTTTGAATAGACTTAATATTGAATATTTGAATATTTACCCACATGTGTATACATATGTATCAGTATAGAAAACATAATAGATGTGTATGCATAGACATATATATATATATGTATATATGTATGTAAACATGCATACATACATTTTTATTTCTCAATAAAATGTAACCTTCTTGAATTCAGAGACTGTTATATTTTGGTCTTCATATCCCCAGCACTTGGCACATAGTAGGAGTTCAATTAGAAAAAAAAAATTTCTGATTAAGTGGTTCAATAGAAATAATAATCAATTGATCAATCAATCAATATTGACTTTGGAGTAAAAGGATCTAAGTTCATTCAAGTACTGGCTCTGTCTGAATTTGGGTAAGATTCTTAACCATTCTAGATCTCAGTTTCTTCATCTAAAAAATGAGAGAGTTAAGCTAGATGCCCTCTGAGATCCTTTGAAGCTCTCACTATATTCCTATGAGCTGTCTAGATGTCAGTGTTTTCATCTATAAAATCATAGAATCGGTAAGATCTTTTTGGTGCTAAAACTGTTATGCTACAACTTACTGCTGGGTTGCCACATTGAATAGTAGGTAAGCTTGAATCAAAAAGGTCAGGGGAGGAATGGATATGAAAGACTGGATAATGAATAAAGAAATGAAGGAATTATAAAAAAATTTATTAAATATTATGTACAAAGTACTGAGAATAAAAAATAGAAAAGTAAGAAAGTCCCTACTTTTGAGAAACTTTCTAAGGTAAGAAATAGACAATACACACAAAAAGTTTTAGCTACAAGTCAGATGGAAATGTTTCATAGTCCAGCTTGGGGCCCAGCAGCAAAGCAGACAATAATACCTTTCCTTTAATGTCATTTCTTCTGATGAAACTATATCAGTTTCTGATATCTACCCCTTTGTGCCAAGGATTTTTTTGGCAAGAACTGTCTTTTCTGGGTCTTCAGTAGCCGTGGCTATAGCACCTGAAGGGAAGTGGCCAGCCTGATTGATTCTCAACAAGATGAAACATCCTTGCCAGGATGATGCCTGAAGATACTGTGCTGGAAACATTGTAATTCCCAGGGTTCTTGATTCTGGAATCTTGAGCTATCCTTGTCAAGGTCTGACATAGTAATCAAAGTGTTTGTGGTGATTGGACTTGCCTTACATTTTTGTTGTTGTTGTTGTAGCCGCAGCCAGGATGCCTTGTCTGCCCTGTGGGTGGCAGTTGGTGGGAATGGTGGGCTCCCTTTCCACAGGAGTTTTTCCCCCAGATGATGTTTATGGGGTTTGAGCTGGGAGCAAGACTAGTGATATAGGTAGTATTTACCACTCCTAGGGCTCTTGTGCCTATGTGCCTGTTAGTGGTAATTAGTCAGTAAACATTACAGCCATTGATAAAGTTGGAATCTCTTCCCCCTCTCCATCATGATTTACTCCTCTGATGGCTGTGGGCCAAGTGAGAAGCAATTCTGGTTCTTTGGGGACATTGCTGTTCATAAGGCTCTCAAGTTCAGGATCCTGGAATGTCCCTATTAAGATCTGAAGGAAGATGGTGGTCAAGGTCATGGAAGTGCTTTGACTTGCCTGACACCATACTAACTTTTGTCTTTCCCTAGGGTACCTTGGTACTGGGAGAAGTGTATTGTTAAGTTACATAAAAGAAAAACTATATAGCCTTCAAATTTCCTAAGAGTTATGTATTTCTACAAAATTTTTGTCTTTTTGTTAACTAGACATGATTGATAGGGAAAGTAGGAGGAGGGAGGGATGTTGGAGAGCTTTAAACTTCCATGCTTAGGGTCTTATTCAGCTAATAAAATCCAAAGGCAAAGTAGTTCCTAATTTGTCATGAACAAAATTTCTGGTAAATAACTCTTTACCTTGGTCACAGGTAATTTTCCAATTACCTTGTAGCTAACTGGTACACCCAGCATAAATGCAAAGGCCATTAAAATGAGTCACCCATGAAATGGGTCATTAATTTGCCTGTTTCCAAAGAGGTTGTTAATTGAGATCACTGCATTTCTCTGCCTCTGTGCATTAGAACTAGGGGCTTGTTACCATTCTTTTCTCAAAGGAGAACACCAAAAGGGATTTTGGATTTCAAGGCAAAGAATTTGTTCAGTCTTCTTCCTGCCCCTTTCCTCTTCCATAGATATGGGGTATTAGATGGATTAGGTTTCCTCATTTGTAAAATAAGAGGATGGGGTTGGATGCCTCTGATGTCCCTGCAAGCTCTAGTTCCATGATTCTTTGAGCTGTAAAAGGAGAAGATTGGACAATAGTGGTCTATATAGCTTACTTTTGTTATTTAGTTCTATCCAACTCTGTTGACTCCATCTTGGTTCTTCTTGGCAAAGATACTGGAGTGGTTTGCCATTTCCTTTTCTAGCTCATTTTACAGATGAGAATAATGAGGCAAACAGGATTAAGTGACTTGCTCAGGATCACAGAGTTAGGAAGTATCTGAGGCTGAATTTGATCTCATATAAATGAGTCTTCCTAATTGAAAGCCCAGTGTTTTAGCCTTTGCTCCACCTAGGTACCCAAATGCAATTTCTCATCTCAGATAATTGCCTAGGGCACTGGTGTCAAACTCAAATAAAGGACCACTAAACTATGCATAAGAGATTCCTGTGACTGGATATTATAAAACTACATATTAAAATAGTCCATGTCCTATTGTATTTTTGTTTCTTAAATATTTCCCAATTACATTTTAATCTAATTTAGTCCCCACTGGGATTGTTATGGGCTCTTTTTTGTGACACCTCTGTCCTTTCCTATTCTCTCAATCCATGAACAATGAAGTAATACTCAAGAAATAATTTATTCCTTTTTGTTTGTTTGTTTTGTTTTTGGCATAGACTAATCTAAAATGTGAGTATACGTATGTGGTGCTTCCCCAGAAAGTCACTAGGAGTAACCGGATAATGAATGTCAAGTGCTTAGAAAAATACTGATTAAACATGAAATAAGTGTGAAGCATTATTGTTATTTATTCTTGCCTTCATGGCACTCTCTCATTCCTTTGGGCCAGGCTTTCCCTTATTACAGCTGCAGAAATGTATTTTGTAATTATGAAAATTAATCAAGCTTGAAACTGGATTATAGGGATGGCAGATATCCTTAATTACAGGCATGGAAAGCGAAGGTCACTGCTGGTTGGAATCCAGTCTCGGTCAGCACAGAGAGAAAACCATTAGAAGCGAAGCATCTGCTCAGTAGTCTGGACAGAATGAATGGCTGATTTCAGCCCAGTTCCTCAGTAAGCAGGTGCCCTACACCCACACTAACCATCACAATTAGCAGCATCTGACCCTCTAAACTGGTAGCCTCCACAGAAATGTATGGCCAGAAGTACCCTCTTCATTTCCTAAAAGGAGTTTCTTCAAGTTAGGGTAATAATGATATTATCTATAATAATGTATTTAATTTAATAATATAATATTGTGATAATAATGACAACATTTTTATAGTTATTCAAGATGAATAAAATACTTTCTTCCCAATCATGTATGGGAGATAGCATAAGTATTATTATTATTCTTATTTTGCACAGTACCTTAATTAAGGTTAAACACTCAGTAAGATGTTAGAGCATATGTACCCAGTTCCTTGGATTCCAAGACCAGTGTTTTTCCCATTATATTCTGGAGCTTCTTTAGTATAATATAAATTTATCAGAAAACCTAGAAGAAGTGTTTCTTTCATTAATGCCTACTTATGTTACCTATGTCCTAAGGACAAGTAGAATTTAGTTTACAGTGATAACAGTTTTGAGGAACATTAAATCATTCTAGAAATGATATGTAATCCCACCCTGAACCTACACTTTGGTATTTGTGATGGTTTATTGAACCTCCAGACACAGGCATTTGAAGACCTTAAAAGTTTTGTAAGACGTCCATATCCATATCCATCCATCATGTTGATGACTCATTATTTGGATCACTGCCCTAGGTTATAGAAAACATTATACAGCATTGACTTTATATGAGAAAAATGAAAGAATGGCTCTAGTTCTTTCTTCAACGTCAGTTTTCAAGAGGGATGAATACCTTCCTTCCACTTCTTACTTCCATTGGTTTCAAAACAATTCTGGTTGGTATACCACACAAAAGAAGTGTACATGGTAGTCACTGATATCAAGTGATCTCGGGCAGGAGGCCATTTGTATCCACTGAGATTACTTAAAGCTTAAACTGGGTCTGTGAGTTGTGTGAAATTCCCCATGATACTAGATCAATAGTGACTTCTCTACTTCGCCAGTAATATTGCTATTTTTTTACTTAGCCATCAGATAGCTTGCCAGTAAAAAGGTATATAGACAATGTACTACTGCAAAGACAGCACTGGACTTGATATCAGAATCCTTGTTTTTGAGCCTATTTTGAGTGTATTACTGGGGCAGCTAGATAGCACAGTCAGTAGAATATTGGGATTGGGATCAGGAAGACTTCATCTCCCTGAGCTCAAATCTGGCCATACATATTTATTAGGTATGTGGCTTTGAGCAAGTTATTTAGTCCTGTGTGCCTCAGTTCCCTCATCTGTAAAAGGAGTTTTACAGTTGAAGAAATTTAGGCCAATAAGTAAAATGATTATTAATAACCTACCAGACTGAGGGTAGCTTTTATAGTATCTCTAATATAAATCCAGCCATTCTAGACTCTCAAGGAATTTACATTACATCAGAGCAGACACAATACATATGTGAAAACATGCTTATAGTAAAGATGAATTGTAATCTCCTTCGATCCTGACAACAGACCTGGGAGATAGGTACAGATTTATATATTTTATATTATCATTATAGATGTCCTTATATTATTTATATTATATAAGTATATTTTACAAATTAGCATGTTTTAGAATTAGTATATTTTACAAATTCATTTACAAATGAATAAATTGAGATAAACAGGTTAAATGATTTATACAGAATCACACTGCTAATATGTGTCTGAGGCAACATTGAAACTCAGGTTTTCTTAGCTCCAGGTCTCACTGCACAATTTAGCTGTACCTATAGGGCCTGAGATCCCTTCCAACTTTAGCTCTGTATTCCTATAAACTATTTGACTTCACTTGAAAAAGATCATATACATTTATTAAAAACAAAAAGCCTCCTGATTTTTATGTTAAACTGAGCAATTTCAGAACAATGAATTCCATCTTCATTATTATAACAATGAGGAAATTGAGGTTCACCCAAGTATTGCCTCTAGTCACTCAGCTTTTTCAGTGACAGAGATGGGGCTGGAATAGAGGTCTGCTGGCCCCTCCTGCAGTTCTCTTTGAAGAAGAGCCTTTTTCCAACCAGCCACTTGACGGGGAGACACAAATATGTCATATATCATACTTATTTCCAGTTCAGCAGACATCTCTCATTGACACACGGAAAAATTTTGGGGTGCTGATAATGAAAACAAAAGAATACAGCCACTGCATACACTTGCTGAAAGTTACTTGTAAAATAGAATGGGATTTTACCAAGCAAGCCTCAAAAACTTATTTCTTGACAAATACCATCCTAACTTCTTGCTTTATCTTTGTAGAAAGTAAGTTTTTTGAGGACATAGGGTGTTCATTTTGTTCTTTGTATTTCTAGTACATCATACAATTCCTGGTTCATTGTCAAAAATTAATAAATACATGGTAATTGACTAATAAATACAATCCTAGTTTAATATTATATCAAATTCCCCCTGTCTTTGCTTCATCCAGAGTTCCAGAGTGAAGCATTTTCTGTCAAATACCTTGAGCTAGAAATGCAGGTCATATGGAAATTCAACAACAAATCACCTTTGAAGCTGAGAATCATCTTGTGAAATTTCAACGCAAAATATTCATTTGAGCAGAGTTTATAAGCAGCTGAAAAAATAAACTTTGAATGGAAGTGGCTCTTTGCCATAACTATTAAGGTTATTACTTTAGTTTTTTAATATTAGGGGAAAACATATTTAAAAATCCCTTTTCAATACAACATGCTTATAATGACCTCTTTTTGCTGTAGTCATTTTGTCTAATAGCACTCTGAAATATGAACATATATTAAAAGAACATCAGAATAATGGAAGGGGGAAAGGCAGGTATTTTAGTAATCTTCTTACCTGAATATATTAGGATAGAAACAACCTGAATATTCTATGAGGGCTATCTTCCATGCACTTTTCCTAGTTTATCATATCAAATTACTTCAATGACACTTATTTTCCCATGTTACAATTGATGCTTGGTTTTCAAAGAAGTTACAAATTACTGCAGCTCCTAAAGTGGCTGGCTCAAATGGATGACCAATGGGTACCTTGAAATGAAAATTCCTCATTTTCTTTTGAGCACAAAGGGAACATCAAGATATTTTAAAGGGCAAAAATGGTTTTAGAATTTAGTTACAGTGAGACTACTTTGCCTTGTGAGTGACAGCAGAGATAGTTGTATCATTTAAGGAACAACAAAGTTTACCCACATTTTTTGTGTCATAAAGTGCTATTATTCCAAGTACTGCCTTTCAATTGATTCATAGTGTACTGAGCCATTCATGCTTTCATTCCCTAAATATTAAGAGTCTAGGATACATAAGAAAGGAGGCAATATGGACTGGTAGATAGAGCGCTAGACTTGCAGTCATGAAGGCCTGAGTTCAAATATTATTCCTGTGTGACTTCTATCTTCCTCTCCCCCCACCTACCTTCCTTCCTTCCTTCCTTCCTTCTTTCCTTCATTCCTTCCTTCCTTCTTCCTTCCTTCCTTCCTTCCTTCCTTCCTTCCTTCCTCCCTTTCTCTTTTCCTCTCTCAATTAATTTCCCTTTGTTTTTAATTTAATAATCACCAAATATAAACATTTCAATAGACAAAAAAACCCAGGAGATAATATACTATGAATTTTTCATTTTAAGTAATAGTCAAATAACTTCATACAATTTTTCTACTAAGTCATAGTTAGGTTTTATTCTAATCTGGGGGAGAGTTACCATCTTTGAAGATCCTCACATACATAAAATCACATATCCCTTGAGTGAGCGAGTGATTGCAAAACATATTTAGTTAAATACAGTTAAAAAGTTAAAGAATACAAATAAGGCAGGATCACTGAAAATCTTCTGTAACATCCAGGTTATCACATTTCTAAATTAAAACAACCAAAAAGCACATGTTTCTGTGTTCTTGAATATTTTTATATTAATATTCAACTGGGGTTTTAGTTTTCTACTCCAATTAAGGAAAAAAAGGCAACTTTTGGGGTTTTGCAGCCATGATGAGAGTTGAGATGTACATTAAATTAGAGAAATGTCAATGCCAACCCTTTTGATTATAATTCAGATGGCCATACAACTACCAAAGATACTTTACTCTTCATTCCTCCTTAAGTATTTGTCTTAATAAATTTGAATCAGATGCCGGCTACCCAAATGAGTGGTAAGTACAGGACTTAAGTAAAAAAAAAAAAAAAACAAAAAAAAAAAAACAGTAGTAATTTTCTTTACATAAAAGCACCTGGGTAATTTAAGTAGAGAAAAAAAAAAAAGAATAAATGGACTCTAACTATAGCAAAGGAGTTTGTATTAGTTAAAAATAATTTGTCTACTATCCAAACTTTTTTCTCCAGAATAGGTTTTTGGGTTTGCAGTTCAATAAATATTAGAATATATGTATGTATAACTTTGGAGGTTGATCAAGGAAATTTTCGGATTAGGTTGATGACTTACAGGGTAGACAGACTGACTGCTGTATGTGTGTAGCTATGCCTTGTACTGGTCTTTAAAAAAGTACCAATAGACTGATTTTGGAAGAACCAAATTTTCTTTGCTTTTAGAGAGGTCTTGAGAATGTAGTGGATAATGATGAGAGAAGAATCTGATCCTTTATGCTTGCCTGAATCTTTTCTGCTCTAGATTAAACACTCACTTTTCCTTCAATCAGTCTATATAGTAGGACTCAAAATTCTTCTCCATTCTAGTTGCCCTCCACTGGACAATTTCCTTGCTATCAACGTCTTTCTCAATCCTTGGTGCCTTTAACTAAACAAAATATTCCAAATGATTTCTGATGAGGGCAGAGTACAGGGGGACATTACCTGGCTACCTGCCTATTCCTGGAAGCTGAGCTTCTCTTAAAGCAGCTCAAGAGTATCTTAGTTTTTTGTTTGTTTGTTTGTTTGTTTTGTTTTGTTTTGTTTTTGTTTTTGTTTTTGACACATCTCACAGGTGATTCATATTGAGACTGTAGTCCATTAGGGTTACAAGACCTTTTTCAAAACAAATACTATCCGTGTTTACTCTTTCTTGTATTTAGGAAGTTTTTGTTTTTGCTTTGTTTTTGTGTTCAAGTATAAGACTTTATATTAATCCCTGTTAAATTTCAACTTTCTAGATTTAATCCTATGTTCTGTCCTTGCAAGAATCTTTTGGGTCTTATACTACAACTATTCTATTAAGTATTGCTCTAAGGAAGGAAGGAAGGAGGGAAGAGGAAAGGAAAAAAGGAGGGAAAGAAGAAAGAAAAGAAGGAGGGAAAGGAAGAAAGAGGGAAAGAAGGAAAGACTGCTGAAATATTTTTCCATTTCTCCAAAATATTAATAATTTCAATACTTATTTTACCTAATATGTACCAGGTACTATTCTATAAATTTACAAATATCTCATTTGATTTTCACAACCTTGAGAGATTGGTGCTATTATTGTATTCATTTTACAGATGAGAAAACTGAGGCAGACAGGGATTAATTGATTTACTTTAGGGTCACATAGCTAACAAGTGTCTGAGGTTCGATGGGAAGTTATTTTTTTTTTTAAACTCTAAACCCACTACTGTATCTATTATGTCTCTATCTCTATTTATCTATTATTGCCTCTAGGGACACTTATTCAGAACTTCCTCCACACCTTCAGGTCCTTGGCATTTAAAGCATAGATTTTAGAATTTTCAGATTGTTTTTATAAACCCTTTCTTTAAGAATCTGTACCTTAGTGAATAGATATCTAGATTTGATCACTGGGGATTAAGTCTAGGTTCTACTAGCAATCATTTGTATACCTTTGATTAAATTATTGAAATACCTTGAAACTGAATTTTCTCTTCTATTAAAATGAGATTTGCCTCAATAAAGCTTTGATATGTAAAATGAGGAAGCTAGACAAGAAAATGCATGATGTCCCTTGTAACTATCTAAGCTTCCATGACTTTTCTTTCTATACTGAAAGCTAGCTGACCCTCCTGACTATTCCTTGGCTTTTCTTCAAGTCTTTTTGCCCAGACCTAGATTTTCTCCACCACTCCTGGAAATCCAGCTCTGGTTTGGATTAAATAAGAAAGAAAGCCAAGAATGTAAAAGATGAAAAATCAATATTAGAATTCCTGTATTTCAGTAACTGTTGACAAATATGGAATTCTATCACAGATCTGTACCATAGGATTTATGAAAGTGATTAAACATCATGAGCTACACACCCTAATTTTAAGGATAAGGAAACTAAGGTTGAAATGATATGCCCAAAGTCACATTGGAGCAAGAAACCTGGTTGTGATTTGAACTCAGTTCTTTTGACTTCAAATCCAGTTATGTATCTACTACATACATATTGAATGCCATTATGAAATTGTATTTTAAGAGAAATAAAAGTCATTGTACTGTCATCTGACAAAATATACCCCTTCCAGCTCCTACCCTGAGCAGAGAGGTGGCAAAGTACAGATGCAGAGTGGAAACTCAGTCATTTGGCAATGTTTTGGTTTGTTTTGCTTAAGTATCTTTTTTTGATGCAAAGGAGAGTTCTTCTTATCCCAGATGGTGGAAGAAGGAGACCAGAGATTTAGATGTGCCAGTAGTATCTTTTTAAAGCAACAAAAACACTTATTTTATTTTTTTAAGGAGCTTTTAATTTAAAATTTTTTTTGCTGATTTTATGGCTGTGAATTAAAATTTCAAAGCTATCTAAATTCACTCTTATTGTTAATGACTTGGAGCAATCTTTCATAATTTTTTTTGAAAACCATCCAGATTATTTGAAGGAATGTCTTTTGATTTTATATGCTTTTTTCCAATTTTATATACCTCATATTTCAGACTTTAATCAAATATATTTTATATTATGATTTATTTTCCCATTGGACATTTTCAATCTTTTTATTTCAGATCCATTGCTTTTTTTATACAAGAAAAAAAAAATCCCCAAACTTTAGTTATTTAAACAATAGTTTCTCATTTCTTAACATTTATTGGCTTAAAAGATTGACTTTTTTGTTTTCCTTCTGAGTCTTGTATTAGTTCTCTTCCTTTCCCTTCCATCCATTCCCTTCTCATTTTACTAATCCCTATCAACTTAACATCAAGTTACCTCACTTAGATGGTAGAGGATGGACTAGTACAGTGAAAAGAATTTAGATATTTTACTTCTGCCTAATATACTTTGGCTAGAGAGATTATTTATATTTATTTATTATTGCTGAGGCAATTGGGATTAAGTGACTTGCCTAGGTTCACACAGCTAATATTGTATGAAGTTGGATTTGAATTTAGGTCCTCCTGACTTTAGGGCGGGTGCTCTATCCACTGTGTCATCTAGCTGCCCCCAGAGAGACATTTAAAAAAAAAAAAAACATACTGTTGCAATAGTCCAAATAGCTCATGATGTGACAGTAAGAATGTAAAGGAAGAGTCATTATGAAAGACAAGGCTTCTTATATTGAACAGATATTGGACACCTGAAGGGTAATACTAAGGTTTTAAACTTGAGTGGCTAGGATAATTAGATTTGATCAGGGAGCTATTTTTTAAGTAAAGATGAGGAGTAAAATTAAAATGAAGGTAACAGATATGGTCAAGATTTGGGGACTGAAATGTCCGAGTTATAGGTGTAGATTTAAGAATCATTTGAATAAAAGTAACAATTTAAATTATAGGAATGGATCTCTTTAGGAGGGAGGATAGATGATAAGTGGGAGAGAACCAAACTGAGACATCAATTTAATTTGATTTAATCCAATGCAATCCTATATAATCCAATTCAACAAAGGATATAGAAGAAGGAGTTAAAGTCAGTGAAGGAGAAAGAGAAGAAAAGGTTTGAAAGAGACAAAGACAATGAGAGATATCAAGGGAGGAGAGTGTTTCTAAAGGGAAGAGAAAAGTACCAAATGCTATAGAAGTATCCAGGACAAAGGAGATTAATAAATTTCTGATAGGACCTGGTGTCCTGGCTTAAAGTCCTGTGATATATCCAGTTGATAAGGATACTTCAGTTATTTAGATTAGGCCTTTATACTTATAAAGTGGTTTTCAAGACCTCAACTGACTTCTTTTCTTGGATAGGAAAAGTGAGCAGCTCAGGATTTCTCCCCTTTGGCAGTTGTCAAATTTCCTCCTTGCTTGCTGAAGAACACAGAAAAAAAAAAAAAAAATTAATCAATGCATTATTTTTTTAAAAAATGAATCAGTACATTCTTACTCATGTGAGTAAAAACCATATGACCTAACTCACAGATGTCCACTCACCCACCAGAACTTTCCTCTAACTCTCCAATTCTGCCTGCCTTGTCTTTTACACATGGCCTCTGGAGAACACAGCTGTTCACAGTGAATGAAAACTGAAGGAAGAAGGCTGAATTACAAACCCCGGTCATTTGGATAATAAGACATCATGGTACTTTTATTTGCTGTCTGTTTTATGCCCCATCATCTGCCTTAGTTTAGCTCATATTTCAAAATCCTAAGGATTGAAAGTAGATTTTGAGGTCCAGACCTTCTTTGAGTAGAGTGACCAGATTGTTTTAAATATTGTATTTACTGGGATGCAAAAAACAGATTGTTGATTTTATAACATAACAATTAGTATGAGATGTATCCCATGCTTCAGGACTATCTTGTAGGAGAAATTTCTTTATAATGAAATCTGTTTGATACTTATGATTAGATTCTCATCAAGAGCATCCAACATTTCTAAAGCATGTTCTGTATAATCTAGGATTACAGCAAACTTCTAAAACTTCAAACAGGAAATTTTCTTTTTTTTAATTTATTTTTTATTAAAGTTTTTTATTTACAAAACATAAGCATGGATAATTTTTCAACACTGACCCTTGCAAAATCTTATGTTCCAAATGTTCCCCTCTTTACCCCTCCCCCTCCCCTGGATGGCAGGTAATCCAATACATGTTAGATGTGTAAAAATATATGTTAAATCCAATACATGTATACATAATTATATAGTTATCTTGCTGCACAAGAAAAATTGGAACAAGGAGAAAAAAAACTGAGAAAGATAACAAAATGCAAGCAAACAACAACAGAAAGAGTGAAAATGCTATGTTGTGAACCACACTGTTCCCACGATTCTCTCTCTGAGTATAGATGGCTCTCTTCATCACAAGACCATTGGAACTAGCCTCAATCATCTCATCTCAATGTTGAAGAGAACCATGTCCATCAGAATTGATCACTGTATAGTTTTGTTGTTGCCATGTATAATGATCTCCTGGTTCTGCTCATTTCACTTAGCATCAGTTCATGTAAGTCTCTCCAAGATTCTCTGTATTCATCCTTTTGATCATTTCTTCTAGAACAATAATCTTCCATAACATTCATATACCACAATTTATTCATCCATTCTCTAATTGATGGGTATCCTTTCAGTTCCCAGTTTCTAGCCACTACAAAAAGGGCTGCCACAAACATTCGTGCACATACAGGTCCCTTTCCCTTCTTTATAATCTCTTTGGGATATAAGACCAGTAGTAACACTGCTGGATCAAAGGGTATGCACAGTTTGATAGCCCTTTGGGCGTAAGTTCCAAATTATTCTCCAGAATGGTTGGATCCATTCACAAGTCCACCAACAACCTATCAGTGTCCCAGTTTTCTCACGTCCCCTCCAACATTCATCATTATTTTTTCCTGTCATCTTAGCCAATCTGAGAGATGTATAGTGATATCTCAGAGTTGTCTTAGTTTGCATTTCTCTGATCAATAGTGATTTAGAGCACCTTTTCATATGACTAGAAATGGTTTTAATTTTTTCATCTGAAAATTGTTCATATCCTTTGATCATTTATCAATTTTACCTCACATATATCAATCAGAATGATAAAGATGACAAAAGAGGAAATTAATGTTGGAAAGGGGGTGTTAAAACAGAAGCATTTGTGAGTATACTATTCCTATAATTTCAAATTGATTTAATTATTTTGGAAAATAATTGGGAACTCTGCCTAGAAAGTTGGCGAACTTTGATTCTTTGACCAGCTATGCTACTACTAGTGAAAAAAAGAAAAAAAGTAAAAAATAAAGGAAAGAATAAATTTTTCATTATAATTTTATTATATCTTTAAAAGGAATTTCAAATTGTATATAATAGATTTGTAGTTTCATGTGCAGTCATCTTTTTTTATACTATGCTATGGACTTGTTTTATTCCATAAATTAAAAAAAAAATCAGAAAGGGAAAGGATATATACATACACACACACACACACACACACACACACACACACACACACACACAAAGATGGCTGAGTAAAATTTATATTGTTACTAAGTTGCAGAAGATAAAGTCAGATGATCAAATTAGGACCAGATTCTGTAGAATCATAGATTTGGAGCTAGAAAGAACTTAGGAAGCCATGTAATTAATTCTGCAATGGTATGTTTTTCCTCTCCAACAATGGTCATTTTCTTCCTATGCTATTTTTGCCATTTCAGTAGGTGTGAGATGCAATCTCAGAATTGCTTTAATTTGCCTCTATTAAAACAACATCAATCACAATAGCAACTCATTTTACAGATATAAAAATTGAGGCAAAGAAAGATTAAATGATTTTTCCAGGGAAATTCAACCAGTAGTTTTGACTGTAGGTTTTCCTAAAAAAATGGGGCAGTGAGATTGTTCAGTGGATAGGACTGGAATTAGGAAGATCCAAGTTCAAATCTGAACTCAGACATTTGCAAGCCATTTCATTCCTATTTTCCTTATTTTTTTTTTACCTGTAAAATTTGGGACACACTGGAAATGGCAAACCACTCTAATGTTTTTTGCGGAAAATTCCATAGACAAAAAGGGTCACATAGAGTTGAACATGACCTAATGATGCAACGATTTCCCAAAACAAAGTTCTTCTCACCATTCCTATACATTGTATTTTTGTTTCTCCAACTGTGCTTCAAGGAACTCTAAAATGCTTTTATTTTATTTTATTTCATTTTTAAATAATTTTATGTTATTTGATAGTAGATATTAAATATTTTTAGAGGATTTTGCAACAAAAATCTTTCCAAAACTTGTTTAAATAGAAGGATTCTACCATGAGGGAAAATCTGAGAACTAGTGCAACCCCCTTCTCTCTCCAAATGCTACCTCTCAGGGTGACAAATTTGTCTCTGATTCTATAGGCAGTGGAGCATTACTGAAGGTATGTGAAATATATGTGAAATGATAAAAGTACTTTTTAAGGAGATAAATCCAGTGATGGTGAAGAGGATGGGTTGGGATAGGAAAACAACAATACCAGGTGGGAAAAGTAGATGAGAAAGAGTGATAGAAAAAAAAAAATCAGGATTCCAGTCTTAACTCTGTTGCACAGTTCTTGTGTGACCTTGAACAAATTATCTATCCACTTTGAGTTTCAATTATTTTACTCAGAAACTTGATTCATTGTATTTGTAAGGACCCTACCAACTCTGACATTCTATGTCTGAGAGTGTGCACTGGACCTAAGGAGAGGTGATGAAGGTCCAGACACTGGAGGCACTAAGAATGGACAAGTCTCTTCCATAGTATTTGAATTTCATCACTGACAACTGGCCACAACTGAGGTGACTTTTCAGGTTCTCTCTCCCTGTGTCTCTCTATCTCCATCTTTCCCACACTCTCTCTGAGCTTCAGCAGCAGCTTCATCCCAAAGAAGACTAGACTAGTATTCTGATGGCCTCCCCCCACATTGCTTAGTTTGTCACAATTGGAATTGTTAATTATTATTTATTTATACCTGGCAGCTACCAAACCTCAGAGACTTCTTTTAATTCAGATATACTAAGGAATAGTGAGGTATTCTTCCCAAAACAAGATTTTCCCCGGCTGCTCATCAGGTAGAAAAATCCATTTGAATTCAAATGGTTTTCCTGCATGGATAATTCACTGTGCACACTTCTAATTACAGGGCTATGGATTAATGTTCACTTTGATAAACTGACCGTGACACTTTTGTATGTGCCGGAGATTAATTTATCTCCATTTTTATGAATTTTACACATCAACCCCCTTTGAAGGTTGGTGGCAAATTTCTACCATTAGGAAACTATGCTGCTGTAAATTTTCTCAGAACAAAAATAATTACTGGCAATTTTGGGATACTATAACCATGACATTTTTACCTCTTCTGAATATCATGAAACAGAAGAAGAAGGAGGGTGCTTTTCATGGTAGTCAGGCCAAAATGAGATTCAACAAATCCTGCTGGCTTCCTATGTGTCCATGTTTTGTGTTTTTTTTCTCTTTTTTTCCTATGTATATTAATCCAATCCTTCTAATGCCATCCTTGTTGGCAACCTTGACAGTATGTGGAACCTGAAGAAATGTAATTTTGAAAGTGCTTTTTATTGAAACAGACCATTTCTTGTAAGGAAAAATATAATCAAATTTTGTGTGTGTGTGTGTGTGTGTGTGTGTGTGTGATGTTATTTGGTACTTGCTCTGTCCAGTGTTTCCTGACTCTTTTTGCGAAGACTTAATTTATGATATATAGGAGAATCATTCATGAAATCTTATAAGACTTTGGCTTCTCTCATTTTTTGCTCCAGAACCACATCTTATGCTGCCTTTTTTTTTTTTTTTGGTCTTGTTCCTTTGCTTTAAGAACACTGGTTTAAAAATGTGTTCTGAATTAATTTAGAGGGCCATACTGCATACTTTATAGAAGTTCTCTGCCTTCTCTGCAACATAAGATGCAATTAAATGAGACTTCTCAAAAAAATATAACTGAGATAACTTTGTACATTGAACCTATCATGGGACATGGGACTTAAAACAGCCTAAGATTACATTAATTCTTTTGAACTCTGCATCTCTCTGTTGACTCATACTGAGCATATTGTCCACTAAAAACCTTGATCTTTTCCAACTAGAGCATTGCTTAGTAATGCATATCTAACACTGTGCATCAAAACTGATGTAGGACAGGAAGTTTCACTGGCAGTTCTGAGTACTTGTAGTATAAAAGTGAACAATAGAAGGTGAGACAGAATAATGGAGGGAAATCAAACTTTATTTACTAAACAATCTTGCCTCAGATCCACCCGAAAGAGCCTCTATGACTAGTAGTACTGTGTTCTCTAGAAAGCAAGAAAAACAGACACCATTCTTGTCTTTTGGGGATTTGTCAAGCATATAGCCAGGAAATGTTGCAGTTTGGCTTGGCTATACATTACATATTTCAATGTGGGTTATTAATTCTTCTGAATCACTGCATAATGCTATGAGCATGGATGTGTAGGGTTAGGAGGGATGCGGTAAAAGAGAGTTGTAAATGAATGAAACAAACAAAAAATGTCCCCTTTCCTGATGTGTGTGTGTGTGTGTGTGTGTGTGTGTGTGTGTGTTGATAAAAACAGCTGGAGGACTGTTCTGTCTGTTTACATCCCTTGTGTGCAAGTGATGCACGAAGACACTAAAACAAGCAACATTTTTCAGCTGTGAGCTGAGCTGTCTCAGGCTCGGTCAAGTGTTAGAAAACTTCTGAGATGTTGACAGCATGCACTGAAGCTGGATGTTTATGAGGTGTTAATCTGAATGCAAAATGAGCTGGGATGTATATATGGCTGCCTGATGTAGTCAGAGACAGCCTTGCTGGGGTTTGTTTTGCTAAACTGCTCTAAAATTTTCAGCCTTTCAGCTAGGTCACTATTAAAGTGATAAACTCTCGGTGTTTTGTTTGTTTGTTTTTAAAGAATAGTAAATATTTTTTTTTCAGTCAAATTTAGGTTCAGGGGTTAGCTCCAACCTACAATTGTTCATTCAAATTGATTTTTTAATGAAATATTTTAATGAAATACTCGTGTCTCATTATTCTTGGCTTGTAATTCAATCCCAACACTTTGGGAGGAAAAGCAAATTGGGATGACTTGTGGGCCACCAGTTTTCTAATTCTTCCTTTAGTATATGTGTTCCTCAGTATTCCCAGAAATAGGAAATCGGTCAGGGCCAACTGACATTAATTATACTAAATCCAATATCAACACTTGACTATGGCATAAATGGGCCTTAGGTTCTCTGCTTTCATCTTTAAGATTTTAGGATAATGGTAAAACTTTAAGACATAAGAAGAAAAAAACATGGGACAGCAAAATCACAGAGAGCTATTTTATTTTTGATCTTTAAAAGTCCTTCTAGATTTAATATTCTTTCCAGGTCTTTGCTTTTATCAGAATTATGCAAACTTGTATATATTCTAGTCAATCAAGTCCTGGGTTTGGGAAGGTCCTGACTGGCTAATTTAGACATGAACACAAACTCCCAGAGGGCAAAAATTGTCTTGCCTTTCTACTTGTCTTACAAGAATCTGCCCTGTAGGAGGTACTTAAATGCTGGTTGACTCATTGATTGATATGCCTTCAGAACAAAGCTCTGCAAGATGCTATGACTCCAGAAAGACTTTGATTGTGATCTTTCTGGCAATGGCTATTTTTTGAGAAAAGATTATCTAAAGCTTATCACCACTTTGATATGATGAATCCTTTGACCTTGACAATTCATGAAACAAAGGAAAATACAAAATAGCTCTCAGTGGGGGTGGAGGTGGAGTATTGAATAGCTGCATCTGTATTTGCAGGGATAGTTAACTGACCACTTAGTGCTCTAAATGTGAAATTTTTGTTAGGGTAGCTTGGTGTATAGTGCTGAGAATGCTGGACTTTGCATCACTAAAACCTGAGTTCAAGTCTTATTTCATATGTTTACTAGCTGTGTGACTCTGGGCCTCTCTCAACCCTAGTTTCCTTATCTGTAAAATGGTGATATTGATAGCATCTACTTCAGAAGGTCATTGTGATTACCAAATAAATGTGTGATCTGAAAATAAATAAACATATATAAAAGAACTGTTTTGTAAAACTAAAAGCATCTTACAAATATTAGCTATTATTGCCCAATGAACAATGAGCCAAAGAAGCTATAAGAAGAACCAAATCATTTCAATTTTAACTTTTTCACTAAAAAAAAAAAAAAGGACAGAAGACAAAAAGATGTTGGAGCTAAATGGAAGGATGATTCAACAGAGGAGTGAATAGGATTGATTTTACCAATAGTTCCATGGAATACTTGGTCATCTTGCATTATTTCAATGTTCATGATTAGCATTTGCAAAAAGGCCATCATGAAAATAAATGTAGCTTAAGTACCAACATTCAATAAGATCCTTTGAATTAAAAAAATATATATACATATATATACTTAAACACTCAACGATTTTAAATCAAAGGTGGACTTAGCAGAATTTGGTGAAAAATATGTTGGGAACCGCTTCAGGAGTAAGTAATGGCAAAAAAAGGGAACAAACTCTCATCTATATTAAGAGAGAAATAGCTTCCAGGAATAAGGAGGAGATAAATCTGCTTTGTTCTGCCCTATTCAGAATGTCTCTGGAGTATTGTGCTCATTTCTGAACATTGTGGTTTAGGAAGGCTGTTAGAGAACAATTCAAAGAGCAACCAAGGTGAAGGGAGTGAAGTTCATATTGTTTAAGGGTTGGTTAAAAGAGTTGAGGGTACTTTACATGGAGAACATGCTAATTAATCACTTTCAAGTATTCGAAGGCTTATCACATGGAAGAATTTGTTCTCTTTGCTTCATAAGATACTTTTTTTTAAAAGCTTTTTATTTTCAGCACATGTGCATAGATAGTTTTCAACATTCACCCTTGCAAAACATTGTGCTCTAAAATTTTTTTTTCTCCCTTCCTTTCCCTTATCTCTCCCCTAGAGAGGAGTTAATCCAGTATATGTTAGAAGAGACTCTTGTTGCTGGTTTGTTTTTCATTTTTGAAGAAGATCAATGACACATAACAGGTGGAGGAATTGGATTTAAGTGAGTCAGAGTTACACCAAGTTGTCAGAATTACTATTTTTTCCAATCATCAAAGTCCAGTGGAAATAAAAAAAAGTCAAGATAACTGGTGATGGCCCATGATGCACTGGATGACTTGGCATCTTTAAGGTCTGACCAATCTCTAAGAGCTCCAAAGCACCTGTTTTTAGTTCAGTGTTAGAACAAATTGTTCTCTTCACAGGTTCTGGGTGCCCCAACTTGTCAGTGGTTTTTGTGGCCCATCAGTTATTCTCAACTTGGTTTAGGCTGTCTTCCAAGACTGTTTACCAGGATTTGGCTGCTGCTTATTCTACAGCATCTTGAAGCACAGATGAGAGTTGAGTGCCAGATAGACACCTGCCAGGTGAGTGCTAAGTGAATAACCATCCTTGAAAAAGGTCCGGTTGCCCTCATAGCAGAAATTCAAGTACTCCTTGAACACCCGTACATATCAAGGAAAAACTAGAAGCAAAGAGAAGATATTGTAAGAATCAAATTTAGACCTATTACAGGGACAGTAATTCCTAGTAATTATCTAAATGTGGAATGGCTATGTCTGGAGATTATATGTTTCCTTATCATTGAGAGTCATCAAGGAATGTTTGAATGGAGATATTGGAGATGGTTAAAGGATTCTTTTATCAGTATGGGCTAGATTCAATAGCTGCTGAAGTCTCTTTTGAATTCAAGCTCTGTGATTATGTAATTTACTGAAAGGAATAGAGAATATGGGACTCTACAATGCTTATTGTTTATATGAAGAAACTTGATGCAGTGGAAAGAACATTTGGAGTTGGAATCAGAAGGTTCACCTTAATACTTTCCAGCTTTGTTTTTCCCATGAGCAAATCACTTAAATTTTTGTGTGCCTCATTTTTTCTCACTTGTGAAATCGGGATAATGATATCCATATTGATTGTATCACAAGGCGTTTTGATCAAATGTGGAAGTGTACACATGAAGAACATTCTGAAAACCTTACCATGCAACACTGAAATATCAGCAATTATGTTAGTGATGTCCTATAACAATTAATGTCATTTTCTTACTCAAGAATTTTCAGTGGCCTTCTACTCTGGGTATTTAGTGTGTTTCTTCATATACTGATTGAATAATAAAACAAAAACTTCTCAGCTTGGCAATTAATCTCTTAATATTCTGATCAGTCTGTTTTTTTTTTTTAATTATTTTGTTCCTCTTCAGATATTGTTTTAAGCAAAGTGGACTATTTGCTGTTCCCTTTACTTGGCCTTTCATTTCCCACATTCATATCTTTGCTTAGGTTGTTCCTCATGCCTAAACTATTTTCACCTCTGTCTCTTAGAATGCTTAAAATTCCCTCTTAACTCAACTCAGATGTCACCACCTATAGGGAATTTTTTTTAGATTCTCCTAAATATTTGGACACTTTCCATTTTCAGATTAACTTGGATTTCTTATTTGTATTCATATTTTATCTTCTTGTAGAAGGTAAACTGCTTAAGAGCTGGGACAGTTTGTGTATGTGTGCTATTTATCTTTGTTTATTCACTTCCATTTATTTATTTATCTGTTTATTTATTTTTGGTCTTTAATATTCAGTGTTTAGCATAGTACCTTCTAGCAATAATGACACCTAATAAGTATTTGTTGAATTAGATTGAATTAAATTTTTTGAAGCTAGAGGGTAGGGAGGTGAAAAGGGTTTCCTCTTTTAATCACTTCCTTGTCAGCATAAGCATGCATAATTTATTTTTATTTTTGAACTTTTCCTCCTAAGTGTCTTCACCAAGCTCAGGAAGTCAGAAGACTTAGTAAAGCCGAGAGAAGTAATTTTTGGTGGAATATTGGCAGAAAGCATATATCAGTAAAGAAAATATAGGATAAACTTGAAATACTTTAATACCAGGGATTGGGGTCCAAGTCACTATCCATCTTTTTCTATGATATGAAGAGACCATAAAGACAAGTTGATCTCACAGATGACTCTCTCTTCATTGTATCAACACAGTCATTTTCTTTTTCCTTTTTATTCCCCCCTCAATTTATTTTATTTGAAGAAACAGAATAAGGAAAAAGAAAAATAGAAAAGCAATACAAAACAAAAAGAAACAAAACAAAAGATATTATGATATGCAGAACATCAGAGAAAATTCAAAATATTTGACAAATACCAATTTAAGAAAGTATATGTATATATTAGAAGAAAACATTATATTTATGAGTGGGTCTTTACTTCCTTGTAAATCATTCTTTTGTTTGCTATGCATCTTATTTACTTTATTCTTTTTCACTCTTTCATCCCTCCCCCATCCCCAAGTAGGCTATATTTAAGAAAGGATATATTTATACATGCATATGTAGATATAACTAAACATACATATGCATACAAATATCTCCTTTTCATCCCCTTATTGCCCCTAAGCAAGCTACAGTGAAGAAAAAATATATTTTATGTTTAGATATATAGATACATACAGGCATAGATAGACTCACACACATACACACATGCCCCACATGCACACATGTGAATTCTGCTCCATAACTTGGATTACTATTACTTAATTTTTCCCCACCTAGAGATTCTTTTCTTTATCTGTTGCTTCCCCATTCACCTTTCCTTCTCCCTTTATTTCTTTATAGATTTTGGAGGGTACTGTACACTTTGTGGTATATATGTAGTGTCTATTCTTCCTCTGTATCTCATTTGTATAACATGATTACTATTTTTATCTTTACTCATCAGTCTTTCTTCTGAACTTACCTTATTGTTGATGTAAATCTTAAACCTAAAGTATAATTTCCCATGTAAAAAAAAAAGAAACATAAACAATTTGTCCATGTTTAAACAGTTGTTCCATGTTGAGTTCCTTAAAATTGCTCTTTGATACTGGTTCTTATGTGTTAAATTTTCTGTTAAGTTTGGGTTTGGTTAATAGAAAATGCTGAAAATCTGCAAGTTTGTTGAATGTCCATTTTTTTTCTCATTGAAAATTATAGATAATTTTGCTGGATATGATAACTTTTGGTCACAGGTTTAGTTCTTTTGCTTGTCTGTAGATGTGATACCAAGACCTGTGGTCTTTTGTTGCAGCTGCTGCTAAGTCTTGTACAATTCTAATTGTAAATCCAGTATATTTTAATTGTTATTTTCTTGTTTCTTGAAAAATTCTTTTTGATCTGGTGATTTCAAAATTTGGCAATAATATATGTGTTTTCCACAAAGGATCTCTTTAAGGTAGTGATGGTTGGATTTTTTCTGTTTCTACTTTCCCCTTATGTTCTATCACTCCAGGACAATTTTCTAGGATTACTTTTCGCATTATTGTGTCTTTTTGGTAACAACTTTCTGGCAGTCCAATTATTTTTATATTTTCTCTTTATTTGTTCTCCAGATCTGTTATTTTTCTTATGAGACATTTCACCTTCTGTTCTATTTTCTCAGTCTTTTTTAATCTGTTTTGTTATTTGTTGGTCTCTCCTAGCTTCCCTGGATTCCCTTGCCCCATTCTAATTTTCAAAGAATTATTGTCATCTTTAATCATCTGTACCTCATTTTCTAATTGGTTAACTTTTTTTTCATAATCTTCTTGTTTTCTTCAGATGGTTTTAATTTTTTTCTTTAGTTTTTCCTCAGTGTCTCTCATTTGATTTTTAAATTCATATTTGAGTACTTCTATAAATTCTCTCTGGACAGGGAGCCATTACTTTTTGGGGTAGAAGCTTTTTATTTAACTAAAGCATTCTCCTCTGAACCCGAATCCTGGTCTTCGCTGTTCCCATAATGTTTCAGTGATGGGGTTCTTTCTTCTTTGCTGGTACATTTTTTTTAAATAAGAGGTAATAACTCTAGTCATGGGCTGGGGTGAGGGGGATGATGGCTCAAGCTTTTTTTCAACTCTCCATCTGAATAGCATCCCCAGTCCAAGCTCCACCCTCCTGCAAGTTCCCATAGACAAAAGTGTCCCTGACCCAGTACTCACTGGGTGCTGGTTCCTTCTCTCCCAGGGCCAGTTTTCAGCAGCACACCTTGGCCTGGTGTTTCTAATCAGTAGAGGTTCACTCTGTATTCCTGGACTCAAATTCCCACTTGATAAACAATCTGGGAGGTGAAAGTGTCTGTGGTTGCTGCTGAAACTCCAGGTACATTTAGCTAGCCCTAGGTGTTACCACCTGTTTCTTCAGATTTAGCCTAGAGGTGTTTACATTTTAGACAGGTTAATCTGGCCCAAGGACTTTCTTCAGGCCTTTGTCAAGTTATAGCTGGAGGATCCTTGGTTCGCTCTGGAGTCTTCTTGGTTTTTCACTAGTCTATGCTCTTCCTGAAGAGCAAATTAGTTCAAGAATTCCACCGACTTACTGATGAATACAAGAAAGATTTATTTTATTTTCTTGCAAGAATGGATGTATAGGTGAGTAGATACCAGCACAGTTATTTTTCAGTATTACAGATGTCTTGGGAAACAAGATTATTAGGTTGATGACTAGAGTCTGATTATCCATTTTGTCTTTGCTGTTCCATAAGCCCTTAAAGCTGTTACCTCCGCAACAACTCTTTTGGAGACGAGACCAGCCATCCAAAAGCAATCAGGTGTCCTACACATTGCATACTAACCAAAGCACCAAAACATCTTGAGAAAGAGACAGGTGCCAGGAAGGTCAATCCACTAATACTACCTTGACCATCTTTTCCCTTTATGCCCCAATAGAGATAGCCTAATACCTTGAAGTGAAGAACCTTGAGAAGAGCAATCCACAGTACCCTCAACCTTCATTCTGGTAAGTAATACCTACAGAGAGGAAGCTTCAGGTGTCATAGGCACAGGAATTGTAAAACCAGTAAAGAAATTTCTTGCCATCAAAATCTTTAGAATTGTCAAATGATTAAACATTAGAAAAACATTAGTTAAACATTAGGAAAAAATGGGATTTTATCAGTGGAAGTGACATTAAAAAAGATATATTAACATCTGTTTTGCCACTTTATCTAAAATACCATGGAACCTTTTCATCTGACTTGAATGGGAAACCTTAGAGATGTGTTATCTCTCCCTTAGAATGTGAGCTTTTTGAGAGCAAGGTCTATCTTATTTTTCTTTTTGTATCTCCAGCACTAATCTTAGTGCTTTATACAGAATAAGAACTTAATAAATGCTGTTCATTTATTTATTCATTTTCCCCAGTTACACTTCTTAGCTTCCTTAAAGGCTCATCTCTAATTATATTTCTTTTATTTTAATTAAAATATTTATTTAAAACAAGCACCATATAGAAAAAAGGAAAAAATAGAAAAAGAATTAAAAAATTGCAATGTGTACAGCAGAAAGTTAATTCAAAATATGAACAATAAATTTCCATTTTGAGAAAGCCTATATAATATTAGACATTGTGTTCATAACTGTCCATTTTTTCTTTGCTTTTGTATAGGTTTTCTTTTGTTCTCTGCTGTTCACTTTTTATTTTATTCATTTTTCTCTTTTTCTCCTTCCTAAATCCCCCAAGTAAGCTGCAAAGAGCTTGTAATTAGTCCTTAATGTTTACCTTATATCTATCTTATATTATTTGTCAAAAGTTTTATTAAATGCAGCTCTTCTGTGGCAAAATCCTGAAAGTCTAGCAATTAATTGAAAGTCCCCCCTTTTTTCATTTGGGATTATGCTTACTTTGCTGAGTTTGAAATTTTTGGCCACAACCCTAGTTCTTTTGCTCTTCATTATATAGTGTTCCAAAGTCTGGGATCTTTTAATATAGTTGCTGCTAAGTCTTGTGTAGAGGACTGGAACTCTGGAAAGGTATACTTGAATCAGGGATAGCAGGGTGCTTATAGTTAAGCAGCTACTCAGTGTGATTGATGGGATAATGGTTCTCTGGTTAAACATATACTTAATGTGCTACAGTTAGCACATGCTCAGTTGCTGTAGTGATGTCATCATACTGAGGTATTTAAGGACTGAGAGGACTGGGAACTACTCTCTCAGCCACAGACACAAAAAAGACTTTAGGCTCCAGGCTCCAGATTCATACTCCATCTTTGACCAGTCTTGGTGGTGGCTCTCCTCTCTTCATCACTTCTCCACCTAAAGATCAAGGTCCGTCCAGAGATCCTCCAGAAAGCTATTCCGGACATTACAGTCTTGTGTAATTCTAATTGTGGCTTCACTGTATTTGTTTTGTTTTCTTTTTCTGGTTGCTTGTAATATTTTTCTTTGATGTAGGAGTTTTGGAATTTGGCTACGATATTCCTGTAGGTTTTCCTATAGGATTTCTTCAAGTGGTGTTTTGTGGAGTTTTTCTATTTCTGCTTTCCCCTCTTGTTCTAACATTCAGGAAAATTTTCTTTAATGATTTCTTGTATCATTGTATCAAGATTATTATTTTTTTAAATTGTAGCTTCAATTCTATTTTTTTTCTTGATCTGTTCTTCAGATTTGATGTTTTTCTAATGAGTTGCTTCACATTCTTTTTTATTTTTTATATATACATTTATTATTATTATTTCTTGATCTCTTATAACTTTGTTGGCTTCCCCTTGCCCAATTCTAGCTTTCAAGGAATGATTCTTTTCTTTAAGATTCTTGTTCTCCTTTTTCAGTTGATTGACTTTCTTTTCATAATCTGCTTGGATTGTCCTTCTTTTAAATTTTTTCTTCAATCTCTCTCATTTGATTTTTAAAGTCTTTTTTTTTTAATTCTTCTGTGAATTCTTCTTGGACAGGTAACCATTTGACATTATTCTTTGTGGATAGGAGGACTTTTTAAATTTCAGTATCCTTCTCTGAAGATGAAGCTGTTTTCTCAATTCCCATAATGAATTTCTGTGGTTGAGTTCTTTCTTCTTTGCCTGATCTGTGGTTTTTTTTTTTTTTTTTAATTTATAAGTACTTAATATTGTAATTACTTCTGGTCTTGGAGTATGGTGGATGGTGTTTCTGGCCTCAGATCTTCCTTTACTACTCGTCCCTGAACTGGAAATGAATTCCAGAACTCCATCCTCCTGTACATGCTTGCCACCAGAAGCATCCCTGCCCCACTGCTTCTGCACTTACTAGGAATGTGCTGGTTCCTTTTTATCCAGGGATAAGTCTCTGGCTGTACATCTCTGACTTTGCATCCTTAATCAGCAAAGGTGTGCAGTCTTCCTTGATTTAGACATCTGGACTCCCTGAACTATCACCCAGACTTTCTATGTTGTTTGGGTGGTGAATATTCCTAAGCCATCTTCCTTACTCCCAAGACTTTTCATGCTGTCAGGAGGTGAAAATTCCTGTGGTTGGGATGGATGCTACTTTCCAATCTTGCTAGCCACAGGGTTTGCCCCTTCATGTTTCAGTACATGTTTAAACTTACTAATGGTCAGACCTCAGTCTTGCTATCTTTCTTCAGATCTCACCAGACTTCCCACTGTTGTGCTCCAACTCTCATTTTTACTGCTTTACATTTGCCCTGAGGGTTTTTTTGTCTAGTTTGTGGAAAGATCTGGAAAGCATGGAATTTTCTGATCTGGTCCACCACTTTCCCAGAATCTTCTCTTTCAAGTAATATTTCTTACAAGAAACCTTTCTCGATTTCCCTCTCCCTGAGAGAGATTTTTCTCTCAAGTTGGTCTTATATTTAGTAAACTGTTTACATGCTATATCTTCTAGAGAAAAGAAGACAGTTGAATAGCAGGACTTAATTTAATTTAATTTTTGTATTTCCAGCATGTAATATGGTGGCTTATTCATAAGTATTCAATAAATTGGTAGAAATTCAGCTTAAACTAACATCTTGTCCTATGTTCAATGATAAATTCAAAATAGTACATGAGAAGAATAGTAAAGATCATACAAAAATTAGAATAGAAGCACACACATATTTCATCTATATCTACATAAATCTATATCTATCTATCTATTTCTACCTTTCACAGCTGTCAGAAGTTCTTAAGGAAACAATTACAAACGATAAAATAAATAATTTTGACTACCTAAAATTGAAAATCTTTTTTAAAAATAAAATTAATGTATTTAGGATAAAAAGTATTGTGGTTGATAGGGGGGATAGGAAATCTGTGCCATATATCTTGGAAAAGAGTTTGATATCCTAAATATATCAATAACTAAAAGAACTGCCCAAGACCAAATGACATTTCTCAATTATTGTTGTTGTTGGTCCTTCATCTAAATGGTCAATGGACATAAAAGCAACAGGTTTCAAAGGAATTGGAAAATATTAACAACCATATGAAAAAATTTCTCCAAATCACTTTAATAAGAGTAATGCAGCTTAAAATTACTCATACCTAACAAATTGGGGAAGATGACAAAAGGTAGGAATAGCTAGTATTCTTGGAGCTTGAATATTTTTGTTAAATGCACTAAAAATAGATCCCATAATTTAAAAACAGAACCTTCCTGCCAAAATTTTAGATAGAACTTCCTTACCCTCTGTCATTTGTCTAGTTAATAGTTCTTTGTGAATAGTATAGATGCTGGTTGTTCCCAGGCCTCCAGGGAAGTATTTAGGCTTATGGGATCTTAGACTTAAGAGTTGGAAGGGATCTCAGTGGCCAGGAAGTTCAGTCCCCTTGTTTTACAGATGAAGAAATGAAGAAATTTTACTAATGAAAAAAGTAAAGAGACTTGTCTAAATGCATCCAAGTGTTAAGCATTAGAGGGAAGATTTCATACAAATCAGCACTAAATGCTCATGCCCTTGTATTATATAATTTTTCCCTCTGGCTTCACCTACTGTTTTCTATGGAACAAAATTTGCTTGCTTCTTGCTTTTATCCAAGCATAAATTGCTTTGAATTCTAAAAAGAAAATTCCAAAAAAATTTCCAAGGGTCATACATAGAATTGAGGACTCATGGACTTTGTAACTCTGAGGATAAACCTTGGTAATCCAACAGCTGCACATATTCTATGAATGGTTTCTTGGAAATAGGCTACAAGAAAATGTCAGTCTACAAGTGAGTTCAGTTTTGAGCAGCTATTCTAAGCATTCCTGGGTGATTCAGAAAATAGGTCCTTTTTGGAAACAAGTTTTCATGAAGGGTCTCTTGTCTTAGAGTAGCCACCTGCAAGTCCCTCCCTTCCTCAATCAAGACAAAACAGAAATGAGGCAAGACAATGTTATTCTGGCACGCATACTTTACGAAAAGTTTCAGCATTATTTTATGATTATATAGTTCCTTTCTCAAAAATGCACATCTGGAGTAGGATTTAGAGGAAATAATTATGAAAAAAACTGAAGTTCTATTCCTATGGGATCTGTGTCCTTATAGAATCAGAATTTCTGTGCTGTAAGAGGCCTTGGACATCATACAATCATGGAATTTCAATATTTGAAGGGTCCTTTGAATTCCATTATTGTATTCTACATGAAATTGAGTTCTAAAGAGGTCAAGTAGTTTATTCAAAGTCATGCAGTTAGTGTGGTGCAGAGTTGGGACTAGTATTCAATGTCTCCCTAATTCCTTGTTACATAAATTTGTATTCTTTTTCTCCCTTTAAATCAGGTAATAACCTGAAGGAACTCAGGGTCATAGAGCTTAATATGGGCCAGAAGCACATGAAAACAGTAAGTGGTTTGATATTTGATTCATCAAAGAGCAGCAAAAGATCTAAGTTAGTTCTTGGATAAGGATCAGTCATTACAAGTGGTGAATGAATACAAAACTGGACCTGAAGTCAGAAGTCCAGATTCAGGCAGTTAATGGCTGTGTGATCCCAAGCAAGTTACTTAGACTCTATTTACTTTGGTTTTCTCATCTGTAAAATGATGATAATAATACCCATCAAAGTTGTTGTAAGGATAAAAGAGATAATCTTTGTAAAATCCTTTGCAAACCTTAAAAGTTGTAAATACAAATGTTAGCAATTATCCCTTAAAGAAGGCATTTCCTGATTTCGATAAGAAAAAGTAACTGTAGCCAAAAAAAATTGGGACTTCCAAAAATCATAGTAAGAACTGGAAGGAATCTGAGATAAATGGAGTGACAGGAAGGAGCTGGGTTCAACAAAGAAAGGGCATAGGTTTTTGAATCATCAAACTTGAGGAGTTATGTTCAACAATGGCTTTATTCTATAGTAGAGAGAATACTGAATAAGTAATTGCACAATTAAAAATAAGCTTCATTTTCTGCTACTTAATCCTGATGTGGCAAATTTCTAGGTTTCAATTTTAGACTTTAGGCAAGTTTCTGGGCCTGAATTTTTCTTAACTGTCAAATGAAGGGGATGGACTAAATAAAACTTTAATTAAGACAAAATGACTAGGGTTTTTGTCAAGAGCACTGAAATGTACTGTGTCACTAATAGAATTTCTAGTACTCCAGTAACATCAAAACTATTGAATATGGCACTTTTCCCACAAGAATTAGTTAAAATGATCTACCAATGTACTCAAGTGAGAACTTACTTGGGCTTATTGAGGTCTGATTATTTTTGAAGTCTGATTATAGGCATAAATTTCACCATTTACCACATAGGGTTATTATGGAGAAAGTCCATTTGTAAAACTTAAAGCACTATTGAAATGTGAGTTGTAATTGTTCATTTAAGAAACTTAATAACACCTGTCCTACCTCACCTGTTTTGATATTTTCCCATTACTTTTTACTTATATTTATAGTTCTTTGGGCTTTTTCCCTGAGTGTAGGATCACAGATGTACAACAGAGCTAGAAGAGTGCTCAGATGTCATATAATCTATCCTTTTTATCTTACCTAATTAGAAAGCACAGAAAAGAAGAGGTGATTTGTTCATAACAATGTAAAAAACAAATGGCATAGCTAGGATTCAAACTCAGCTTCTTTTCAAATTCAGCTTTCTTTCCATTGCATCAAGTTGCCTTACATAGTCAGATGAAATTCTTGTGGTGGATATAGTTTGGGTTGCCTTTAGAAAAAGTCAATCTGTTCTCAGTTTACTGAATAATAAAGTCAGCATGTAAATAGAAATGGATGCCTTGAAGTTCAAATCACAGATTGTATCAAAAGTGGCAGCACTGTTCTAAAAGCTTCAGAAAATTCATTTTGATGAACAGCATTGTTAACCTAAATGGAACCAGGGTCTAAGGAACAGTAGATCATCCATTAATTTTAAGACAACTGATAAACTAGAAGCGCTTGTAGAAGGAAGCATAAAGGAATAATATCAACTGAACTAAATATCTTACAAAGATAGGTGCATTTGCAAAATGCATCTGATAGTGTTTCCTCACGTTGAAATAAATATTGCTTTGTAAAAACTAATTTATGTTAATTACTTAAATGGAACTGAGGAACAATTTACTGGCATCTAAAAGTGGAGAACACAGATGGTAAGGGCATTAGAGAAGAGATCCATAAGCACTTTTGACTTTCTCTAGAATCATGAGAGGGAGATGTAGTTGGCCTGGCTCCAAGAGAATGGGACAGAGCATCCTTATTGCTGTCCTCTTCTGAGATTACTCTTTCTCATTAAGTGTGACACTTGAAGTTAAACTGTTAAAGAAGACTTTTGAAGCTGAGAACTAGAAGAACTGACATCTCCTTAAATTAAAGAAGAAAAACAGGGTGAGAATAATATGATTCATGAAGGTAATGCTAAGGACCAGTAGGAATCACCTGGAAAACAACAGATTTGTAGGATGTCAATTCAAAAAAAAAAAGAAAAAAGAAAGTAATAATAATAAAAAAGATATCTCCTGTTGACATTTGGGATTATAAAATAAACTTGTATGTTCTACAGAAGAACACTGGATTTGGAATTAGAGACATGGAATCAGGATATCTATCCTGCTGTTTATGTGATTGTGGGCACATAATTTCACCTATGTTCTTTGTCATCTATAAAATAAGAAGGTATGATTTCTTAGCCATAAATCTTATCAGATATTTCACATACTTATCTCTCTTTCAGTGTTTATTTAAGAAGTAATAATAAGGGCAGGTCACATTAAGTCTTCCATAGTTTCACTGTTGCTTTGGTAAATTTGGAATAATTCTTAAACATTCATTTTTATAACGGGAATAAAATTAGCATTAAAATTAAGATCAGCCTTGAAGGAAAAAAGAAGTTTCCAAGGGTAATCCTGAGATGTTGGAATCCTTACAAAGTGTTAACTCATTAGAGTTGATAGAGACAATAATTATTTAATTTAGCATGGTTCAGTGTGATTGATCTGATCCCATGAGGAGATGTTATGGGCCAGAACTTGAAACAAGGTACTAAGTGGAACTGAGGAGACAATTTTTAAATCTAGTTTAGCAATGATTTAATCATACAACAAATAATGGTTTCCCAGTGATATAATGATTGGTGTGTACTCAGTGTATAGTATATAGGCAAGAAACTCTCAGGGCCAAAGATCACTCTGGGAGATACAGAAGACCACAAGCCCACTCTTAGAGGCAGAGTCAGATTCATTCTATCTTCCACCTTTGTGGTGGCTGGAGGCTGAAGAAAGCAGAGGCAAAGGACAAGCTGCAAGAGCTCTTGGAGAAAATAAATGTTTGGATTTTATCAGCTGGCTGCATTTGAAGTGATTATTACTCTGAACCGAAACTAAGGCTGCCACCCGAAAACCTCCCCAAGAAACCTGCTCTCACAGAGAACCATAATATTATACAAAAGAAGAAAAACACCACACTGAGAAGTTTGTTTTCATTGTCCAGTCATTTTCAGTCATGTTCAACACTTCATGGCCTCATTTGGCTTTTTTTTTTTTTTTTGGCAAAAATATTTCCTTCTCTAGCTCATTTTATGGATGAGGAACTGAGGCAAAAAAAGGTTAATTGACTTGACCAGAGTCATGCAGCTAGTAAATGTCTGAGTCTAGATTTGAAGTCATGAAGATGAGTCTTCTTGACTCCAAGTCTAGCACTCTCTCCACTATACCACCCAGAAACTTCCAACCTTGAGAGGTTGGGGATTCATATAGATTTTGCTTTGGTAACTATCTGAGCAATAACATGAAGAGAAAGATTAATGTCTAACTTGATACTTTCTTTTTTCTTTTCTTTTTTAATAATAGCTTTTTATTTTCAAAATACATGCCAAGATAATTTTCAACATTCATTCTTGCAAAACCTTGTGTTCCAAATTTTCCCCTCTTTCCTCCCCAGACAGCAAGTAATACAATTTAGCTTAAACATGTGTAATTTTTTAAAACATATTTCCACATTTATTACATTACATATAACTTGATACTTTCAACAGGCAGCTGATGATACAACACTAGAATTCTTGAGAGAATTTGGACTGGATATGTAGATACAAGAAATATCTGCAGAGATTATAGTTGAGCTTATGGGGGCTGATGAGATCCTTAAATGAGAATATATCAATGGAAAAGAGAAGAGTACTCAGTATACAATCATGGGATATAACCATGGCTCTTGGGGTAACCTGGGAAAAGATCTAACAAAAGAAACTGAGAATATGGGTAGGAGGAGAAGCAGGAGAGAATGGTGTTGTGAGAGAATAATAATAAGAAAAAGGAGACTGTATCAAAGGTTACAGAGAAGTCAAGAAGAATGAAAAAAAAAGACCATTGTATTTGGCAATTAAGCAATCATTCATAATTTTGAAGAGAGAAATTTTAGTTGAATGATGAAGAATTGGGAATGGCTGAATTTAGAAAAAAATAGATCTAGAAATCATTTAAAGCAAATTTTGATTTAGAAATGGATAGGAAATGGAAGCACTTAGTATAGACAGATTTTTCCAGAGTTCAGCTAAGAAGGGGAAAAGAAACAGTATGATGTCTATAAGGGGACGTTGGAGCAAGTGAATATTTTTTTCTTTAAGGATGGGAGATGCATGAATGAATTTAAAGCAAAGGAGACAGTAGATAGGGATAAAATGTAGATTGGAGAGATAATGGACATAATAATGAAAATACACTTCTGGGAGAGAGGAAGAGATGGGATAACTTGTGTATGCACAGCAATTTGTCTTAGCAAGCAGCAAAGTTGCCTCTGCAACTGAGAAGAGGATGAGAGAGGATCTAGTATAGTGGGGAGGATGTCTGAGTGACATGAGAAGAGGCGGAAGGGAAGCAGAGAAGAGGGAACATTTCACTAATGGTCTGGTGTGTGTGTGTGTGTGTGTGTGTGTGTGTGTGTGAAAGAGGGTGGGAGAGAATTGAGACACTATACTAAGAGAAGTTAGAAGCAAGGAGAATAATGTCTCTAAGATTAAATATAAGTTTTTATGTTTGTGACTGTCACAATTTTACTCCCTCTTATCTTTCCAGTTTTACTATATTATACATTACTTTTCTTCATACACTTTATGATTCAATCAAACTAGACTTTGACACTGATATCCCATATCCATGCATTTGCAAATGTTGTCCTTTACTTCTTTATTTTAATTTCCCTAGTTTTAAAACTGAGCCCAAGCATCACTTTCTCCAGAAGGTCTTTCTCCCCATGTGATTAGCCCCCTTCAAACTCCCTTGTATTAATTTTAACCTGTATTTTACATATTTACATAGTTATACTGCCCCCCCCCCAAATGGAATGTAAACTTCTTGAGGTAAAGGACTATTTGATTTTTATTTTTATATTTCTAGTGCTTACCACAGAGCCATGCATAGAGGAGACACTTAATGTTTTTGGATCAATTGGTCATTGTACTGAGGATACAATAAAGTCTATTTCAGTGCATAATAGTGTACTTGAGTTATGGAGTCTGCAGATTCAAATCCCATATCCTCATTCTCCATAAAAACTGTATAGCCTTAAGCAATTTCTTTGCTCTTTCTGGATTTCTATTTTCTTATTTATTTATATATTTATAATATAAGTTCATGTTCTATATGAACTAGATGGTCTTATAGGTGCCTTTCAGTTTTAATATTCTTTTCTAAGTGTTGTCAACTTTATAAACTGTAACTTTCTCAGATCCATCTGTGATGCCTAAATGCCTTTTAGCATAATTTAAATTCCCCAAATGAACCTTCATAAAGGTGTTTACAGGAATATTTGCTCTGTCTGCCATATTAGCATTTATATTTCTCCAAATACAGAAGGTTGAATTTTGGATGCATTTCACTCATGTTTGAGTATCTGATGAACTTTTATCATCATTATTCTGTGTCACAGAACTGAAACAACATTAGAATCATCATCATCATGACAACAACAACAAAATCAGCAGCCTCACAATGTGCTAGTACAGAAATAGTAGGCAGCTGTGGAAATAGGCACCCAAATGCAAAACAAGGCTATGTATTTTGTGCTCTATCTATTGACATTTATCTTGAGGGCTAAGTAGGGAACCAGACTTTTTCATATGCTGGTGTAAATGAGTTGTGGGTGTTCCAGTCCAGTTTATCCAGCATTTATTTCTTCCTGACTAAACTAGCAGTTTAATGTATCAGAGCATAAACAGCTAGAAGAGAAGCTTCAATCCAATCTGCATTTGTGAATTCTTCAATAATGTGCCAGCCAAAGGATCCTTGGGTCTAGCCATTTAATAGTGCCAAATCTACATACTTATGAGCTTAGTCAGTATGGATCCATTTCATCTGCAGAATAGACTGAGAAAATTTGTCAAATAGTTTTTTTTCCCCTAAAATCAAGGTAAGGAGGCAGAATCAAGATGGTATAATAAGGACAGGGACTCATCTGACATTTCTCCCAAGCCTCTCCAAAAACCTTCAATTCATGATTTTAAATAAATTCTAGACTGTCAGGACCTACAAGCCAGATAAACTGTATGTATAGCATTTCCCTGATTTAGCCATCTAACAATTTTGGTCAATAAAAAGAAAAGTGGTTAGTGTGACATGATCTGTTTATGGTATAGCCATATTTTCTTTTTCATCACCATTTCCTTTTCTAAATATTTATTAATTGTCCTTTTAATAAAACATTCTGGATTTTTTTGGGAATAGAAATAAATTATACTCTCCTATAGATTCAGATTAATTTCCTTCCTTGTTTTATTTTTTTTAAATCAGATTATTTATCCTTGTTTATTCTGTAGTAACCAGGAGTATGTTGGTAACTGCCTAATAACTGACTTTTTGAAAATACATGACACATTTTACAATTTAATCTACATTATTAACAGTTTCTCTATCACTTTTTAAAATCTGGACAATCAAAAGAACAACAAATTAAGCCATAATTTGTAGTACTTGATGATTTCTGAGGTATAAATGCTCACAATGAAAATTTAACATTTAGATTCTACAGTGAGTAAGCTTCAGCATACAACTGGAAAGAATAAAGTTTAGCCTCAATAACAAATTATCACTTTACCATACTGTAGTGAATGAACAGTTAAATATATATGTACATATATTTTTCCTCCTCCTAAGAAAAATCATAAAGAGCTCTTCCAGATTCAAGTCCACAGACAAAAAAAAAAAAAAAGACAAACCTAAACTCTCCCTGTTCAAAATCAGTGTTACCAAGATAATTTTGTTTTCAGTCTTAAGATATTTTGTTCTCTCTAAATAAGGTTGTCTTTTCCCTCTTAAGCACATCAGATTTAGGATGCCAATCTGTGGAGCATTGGGAATACTCACTATGACCTTTAAAAATCATTGGCCATGTTCAGCAATCATTTTCACAACTTCTTTTAGAAACCTGGAATATAGGTTATTTCAAATTATTGATTAAATTGAATGAAGGGGGTTAGTGCCCTCCCCCCATAGTACTTTTTTTCCGATTACATGTAAAGATAGTTTTAAACATTCATTTCTTTAAGATTTTGAATTCCAATTTCTCCCTTCCTCCCTCCTCCCCAAGACAGCAAGTAATCTAATATTATAGACATACAATCATTTTAAATATATTTCATTCAACATTAAACATGCCATGAAAGAAAAAATCAGAACAAGAGAAAAAAAAACATAAGAAAGAAAAAAAAACAAAAAAAAAAAAAAAAGAAAAGAGTATTGTTTAATCTACATTCATTTTCCACAGTTCTCTCTCTGGATGGCATTTTCCATCACAAGTTTTTTAGAATTGTCTTGAATTGCTGTATTGCCAAGAAGTAAGTCTATCATAGTTATAATTACGCAATGTTGCTGTTACTGTATACAATGTCCTCCTGGTTCTGCTCACTTCATTCAGTATCAGTTCATATAAGTCTTTCCAGGTTTTTCTGAAATCAGCCTGCTCATCATTTCTTATAGACCAATAGTATTCTGTTACATTATTATACCACAGTATATTCAGTCCAACTGATGGGCATTCTCTAAATTTCTAATTTGTACTAATGCTAATTCTCTGGCACCATAAAAAGACCTGCTACAAACATTTTTTGCACATGTGTATTTTTTTCCCTTTGATAATTTCTTATTAGTTTATAGCTTCCAACTATTTCTTAGTCCTTTTTGCTCTATCATTTCCATTTCAAAGATTATTCTCTTTAACAGAGAAATAGAAGCAAAAAGAAAAGGTAAATAATTTTGTTTTCACTATTTCCTTATTATTCCTTATTATCCCATCCAAAGTAGTGATCCTATCCCTTCTTTCCTCCTCTTCTATCCAATAAAACAAAAATTGCTTTTGTGTTCTCCTTAGTACTCTTTGTCAGTTTCACACAGTTTTGCAGTGTTATATTCCTGTAACGATTATAATAAGTCCATACAATTCTTTTGTATTCATCATTTTATTACCAAGCCTCTCTTTAGACATTTCTCTCTTTTTTTCCTTTCAGAATTTTCTCCTCTCTGTGCATCCAGAATAACCATCCCTCTTGGAACTGGTAGGGTTGGGAAGTTATTTCTACCATAGAATATAAAATTATGAAATCATATATATAATTTTTTCCTCACATTTTTTGAAATCTGTTCTCATAAACTCTAGAGTATAGATCAGAATACTCTAACTTCTCATTATCTATCATATATTATAAGATGGATTTTCTACTTTTCACCAAGATTGTCATCATTTCTCATTCAGCAAATACTTCTATTTAGATTAGAATAATGTTTAAAACAATGGTGACCCTTCATTTTTTCCCCTAAACTTTTTGAAAGCTAAAATGATTATTAATATGTTAATAAATTATTAGTTGTTCTGCCTTAGGGAGGAAGTGCTCCAGAAGATGTCTGGATAACTGAAGTTCCCAGTTACTAAATATATTACGCTAAGCTTGTGACCTTTTTTTCTCCAAATTCCTAGTCAATTCCTCTTTATATCTAGGCAGTCTGCAGTATACTAGCAATATCTTCTTTTCTCCCTTTGTTGAGGTTTCCCCAAAGGTTTCTCTATGGACCCTGAACTTCCCCACAATATATTTTCTTAATATGTGAGGCTACTTCACTTACCCTTTTTCTTTTCCTTTCCTTTTTTAATAAGATGTACCATTCCAGAATTATATTTCAACTAGGAGTTCTATGTCATTAAGTCTGAGATATTAACCTGTGAGATCAAATTTATCTCTTCACATTAGAATCTCTAACTCATCTTGGCTATGACACATACCTTTTGTATTTACACAGACATCTGAAGTGACAGATTTTATTTCTGGATCCTTTCTTGCCTCTTGTATACTGTGAAACTGAGTACATTTCTACTCCTGTATTATTTCCTACACAGAAGCTCCTTTTTTTGGCTTTGTATAATTAACAAACATAGGCAGCATAAAACTAGTGACAGAGAATAAGTAAGGCCATCTAATCCAACCCCTTAATTTCATAGGCAAAGAAACTGAGGCTTATGGAGATTCAAAAATTTGTCCAAAGTCACATAGGGTGTATCAGAAGAAGCAGGATGTATGTATGTATATATACTGGCTCTTGAATTGGTCCCTTTCTCACTAAATCTCATGCATCTTCCTTATCTTTCTTCTTTTTTAGTTCAAAACTGTTTTTGATTAGATTTGAAAGACTCCAGGTAAATATATTTTTTATTAGCCCTTCTAAGATATATTCAGTTCTTTTCAGGAATCTAACATTTCTATAGTGTAATAAGGAAGTTAAATGGTTGGTATAGATTAGACTTTCAAAAATTGTTTGCTAACAGACTACAAAAAGTACAAACATTAAAAATATCTGTGATATATGCAATGATATTTTTATATTGCTTTTTGTAGGAAAGGTTGCTTTTTATAAAGCATAAAAATTCTTATATCTGGAACTTCTATACATTTGTATCATAGTGACAATTGGTAGTTCTAATGATGGCCTTCAATCACTATAAAAGCTTAAAGTTCTTTTTGGTCAAAGAAAATTACATTGTATTTAATACATATCTAGTTTCAGTGTTAGCTTCTTTTAGTTTGATTCTTTCAATATTACTAATGCAAGTATGGCATATAAATAATAAATTAAACTATTATTCATATTTTTCTTTCATACTATAAGCTCATAAGACTAGGGACCATACCTTTTTTATATTTGTATCTAACAGGCCAAGCTCCACCCCATATGGAGTCTTGTAAATGAATGTGAAGGTCATGAAGTTACAATTTATTATCAGTAAATCTTTGATTTGTATGCCTATTTCAAATATCTATATGCCTGGGGTCACAGAAAAATTTCTTAGATGAAAAGGGAACTTGAGGAAAAAATGTAATAAGTCAATAAGTCCTATTATAGTTTTTTAAACAATAACCTGCATTGTTGATACTTGGAATCTGAGGACCTGAGTTCATATCCCAATTTCAGTATTTACAAACTCAGTTACTATAGGGTTGTATATTCTGGGTTTAAGTTTCTTTGGGTTCCACAAAATCAGAGGATTAGATTAGTAGTTTCTAAGACTTTTTCTGCCTTTAAGTCCTGTGAACCCTAATTTTTAATTTAGCACAAGCTGTTCCCTAACTACACTAGATAAGTATACATGAATATATTAACAGGAGATAAATAGGAAATTATCATGATTTTTACAGTATATTTCAATAAATGTTTTATTATTTTCTAAGACTCACATGAAAGAAAGAGAGAAATCATCATTAGTAAAAAAAACTCATTATATAATTTTATTTGTCCTTTGAGCAAGCTTTCTTCTTTTATCTCTCTTTACCTCTATCTCTCTTTTCTCTTCTCTTCCATTTCATCTTTCCCTTCTATCCATCTACTCCTCTTCTTCTTCCCCTCTTCTATTTCACCATTTCTCTCTGATTCTCTTTCTATGTAGGTCAGTGTTTCTATGTTTCTGATTGTATCATTATGTCTTCGTATATGTCTTCAAAAGAAACTTCAAACTTAAAATAGAGCTACCCTCATACTTCCTTGGTTTAACTTCCAAATGGACCTTCCACAGACAACAGTGTAGCTATGGTAACTGCATAGATCTGATATGAATAGAGGAAGGTATTAGGTAGTGTCTTTGAATTGTCTTTTGATAGAAATGGTGGTGTCTGTTGGTGATGGGAAGAAGGGGAAAAGGTGGCCAAAAAGAGGTGAGAAGTGGATTTTTCTTTTTCTCATTCTTTTTTACATAAAGTCTGCTGTAGGAAAAAAAAAAAACAGTAGAACAGAAAAATTTCCATTTTATGGCTAGAAGATGCAAACCAGAGTGATGATACATCCCAATAGATTATATGTCTTTAAAAAAAAAAAACTAATTGATTTTATTCTTGGCTTCTGTGACTGTTTGCCTCAAGAGAAATTTTGCACTATGTAAGTCAGTGGTGAGTGATCACTAAACTCAATTCAGTTGAGTAAAGGCCAGAAAGGAAATTGGAATGATCTCAGGGGATAAAACAAAGAGAAAGAAATGTTGCAGACTTACTAATAAAATGAATGGCTTGGGAATTCCTAGCAGAGGGCAAAATACCTGGCACAGTATTTCGAACATAGTTATTACTCAGATTTTTTTTCTACCAATTAATCAAGCATCTGAGTCATTCTATTAAGATATACATTAAAAAAGAAAAGATTTGAAGAGCAAGAGAAAAGAAGTAGATTAGGAATCAGAAGGTATGGGTTAAAGGCATGGCTGTATCATTTGTTGGCCTTGTAACTCTATACAAGCCACTTTAAACTTCAGTTTCCATATCTGTAAAATCAGATAATAATACAGGTCATGCTTATATTACAAGGACTTTCTAAGAAAATTAACATGTGACCTTGGTTCTTCACTCTTTGGGCTTCAGTATCCTAATATAAAAAGTAAAACAAAAATACTACCACCATCTAATTTAACATATTTCTATTGTTAACTTGAATTGTACAGAAAAGTGCAAATATTCCCTGCATATTTTAGGCTCATCATCTATATCAATTAGCACTAGAGCCTTTGGGGGAAAAAAGGACTTCATGGCTGTCTCTGGGTGTATTTTGGCTTGACATTAAAAAACATGAGTCCTTTGAATTTCCTAAGTGAGACCTTTATTTAGTGCTGAGCTAGAGGAACCGATGACTTAAAGGAACTTTATATAAACTTTATATGGCCTTTGCTCTATATTTCCCATCCTCCCACTGCTCTCATATAGAATATAGACTCAACTTGGTGATTTTGTGTTTGGCACTCTGGATCACATCTTCTACTCTATGTTTCCTTTAATGAGCTTTAAAGTGTTCTTGTATGTTGGAGAGAAGACCAGAGGTCCCAGGGTCCATTGTCTGTTTTCAATGAAGATCAAGGAAATTTTGATTGGATTATGAATTGGGTTTAGGTGAGAATCCCATAAAGTTTTCAGCCTCATTCTTTCTTCCAGACTCATCAAGGTCTGGTGGCAAGACAAAACCCAAAACACCTGTGAAAGCTCAGGTTGTGGTCTATGATCTTGATGTTCTTGATGTATGACCAAACTCTATACACTCTAAAATGCCTGATTCAGCTGCCTTCATGGCCATTGGAACAAATTGTTTTGATTCAATCCAGTCCACCTAAGGAAATCTTCACACACTATAAATGGACACCCTTCCACTTCCAACTCATGAGTAGATTTGAAGCCTGTTTGCTACCCATCTGCTAAGAAAGTTTAGAGAGGTATGGTTGCTATACAAGTTACAGCTTCTGGGGCCCATTAAATCAGAACTAACTGGATGTAAGGGGAAGAGACCCTTGAGATTCCTCTACCATATTCTTGCAGGAGACAACCACCACCAAGCGGATTGCCTCATATTTGCCCATTTGGCCTGAAAACATGAACCAGGAGTTGTTTGGAGACTACATAGGTGAACTGTGAAATGCCTGTCTCATCAGAAATCCCACATGCTGGTTTATATTTTGACATTTACACATCAGCCTCCCAAGACAGCATAATAGCAGTTATAAGCTAAATTATTGAATGCTGTTTTAAGATGTTCTGTCAGCATGCATGCTTTGAGTCTTTTGTGTCTGGTAGTCATTTATTCTGTACATAAGTAATAAAAATCTGTCCCACATCTTATTCATATTGTTCACTGAGCATTTTTTTCTCTCACCTATTTGGGGATAAAAATAAGGTGTAACTTAGTCTTTAAATTATAGTTTCCAGGTTGTTTGGGAAGAGCTTTAATGAATAGAGTATGAGAAAAGAGATCCTATTCTACCTTTCATTAGAGGACAAGCAAGGAAAATGCTTTTCTCCTTTGTGTTCTGCTCCTTTCCAGGACTGAACTAGGTCTGGGTTAAAACAGCTGGACTCCTTAGTAGAAAGAAAATGGATACAATATTTCAACCCTTTTGACCTAACCATGGTTTTTAATGTAGATTATTATTGCATTTTTTTAAATTATCAAAAGAGAACACTAGAAACGAAAGAGAAAAAATAAATGAGGCTTAAACAGCCAAATAGTAAAAAGATAGGGATATGCAATAGTCATAAGCAACTTCTATCAAGACAGCTGTGGAATACCATTGTCCAGGTCAGGGGTAGGTCACCCAAGAAGCTCTGTATGACTGGCCAGATCTCTCTTCCTCCCACAGGCTTTATTCTCCCTTCTGGGATTGGATCTTTCTTCCAAACATGGTGATTGGGAATCAGTTCACGCAGCTGTGAACAAAAGAAACAGAAGGAATGCTTTTGAGATGATTGGTTTTGTTTTCCAGGGAAGTAGACCACTTTTAGTTTAAGACTCATTCTTCTCAGGTGACCCTTAGCGGTGATTTAGTGCTTAGAAAACTGCTTTGGTAGGCAGATCTCAATTCATTTCCCAGTTCTTTGGGTCTCTCCTAATCATTGTCTCTCATTCAGTTGTACTTAGCTCAGACTCCCTCTCTTATCCCTTAGTTTAGGCTTCCTAGATCCCAGCCAGACCAGTAGAGGAGAAGCAGACATAAAGATTCACAGAACAAGAACCAAGATTTTAATAGTTGCTTGTGTTTAAACAGTAGGAGTCCAGGTTTGAAAAAAATAGGGAAGGAAGAAACATAGGAAGTTTCTGGGGAAAAAGACCAAAGGCATAAGGATTAGCACATGGGATCTGAGTAAGAAACTCAGGTTATCAGAATCAATAAGAGACTGATATTGAAGAAGCCAACTTCTGAGGTAGACAAGCTCACCTTATTTGCTTCTGGGTAAAAAAGGGGCCAGACCATGGTTAGGACTGAGTCCATAGACAGAATCAAGCACTATCTGACATTCCCTGACATCTCTCACACTTGACCCTTTCTCTCTATTCACATATCTAATAACCTCTCATCCCTTCTCATCCAGATTCTTGCAACAACCTCCTTCTTTCAAATCTCTTATCTTCAGCCTATCCTCTGGTCCAGAGGTAGGGAAACATGCAGTCTGTGGGACACATGAGGTCTGCAAAATCATTTGATCTGGACTTGCCAAGGCAACTATAGTGATGAGTTGAAACTACTACAACTTTTACTGCTAGGGGTTTTTAAATTGATAATTTTGTATGGCCTGCAAATGCTGTTATAAATATTCAAATGGCTTTTGGAACAAAAGAAATTCCCTAGTCCTGCACTAGTTAACAAACATTTATTAAATATGTACCAATGGCCAGACACTGTGCTAAGCACAGAAATGTTTAAAAAGTAACACCCACAAAACAAACAAAAAGAATTTTGCTTTCAAGGGATAGTTTCCTAGAGTTCATAGTCTATGGGGTTTTCAAACTTTTTAAATAGGGGGCCAGTTCACTGTCCCTCAGACTGTTGGAGGGCCGGACTATAGTAAAAACAAAAACTTTGTTTTGTGGGCCTTTAAATAAAGAAACTTCATAGCCCTGGGTGAGGGGGATAAACGTCCTCAGCTGCTGCATCTGGCCTGCGGGCCATAGTTTGAGGACCCCTGGAATGGGAGAGAAAAAAAGTAAAGAACTATGCATTCCTAGAGTTTATTCCCTCCTTACTTCTGCTTTATAGAATATCCCCCCCCCTCGGTTTTTTTGGAGATCCTACTTAACTGTCACAAACTATAAACAGGATAAATTTGAAATGACTAATAGAGAGAAGGTATTAAATTGAAGAGGAATTGGGAAAAAAGCTTCCTAGGTCTCTTTATTGCCTATTCTTCCAAATCTTGAATTCTGCTCTTTAAACACAGACAGCTGTTAAAGTCCAGGTTCTTGCTCTGTGAATTATTTATGTCTGCTTCTCCTCTACTGGCCTGTCTGGTATCAAGGCAGCCAATACAAAGAGAAGACAGAGGAAATCTGAGCTGAGTGTGACTGAATCAGTGACAATGATTAGGGGGACAAGAATAACTGGGAAATGAATCTTGATCTCTTGTTGTCCTACTGGAGCAATTCTCTAAACAGTAAGCTACTTCTTCTTTGGGGATGAAGAATGCCAGTTCAGTTTTCCTGAGATGTGGCCCTAGAGGCAAAATCCCCTGAGAAGCTTAAGCTAAAATTGCTCTACTTCTTTGCTTCATAAAAAGTCCTCTCTCTCTCTCTCTCTCTCTCTCTCTCTCTCTCTCTCTCTCTCTCTCTCTCTCTCTCTCTCTCTCTCTTTCTCTCTCTCTCTTCCTTTTTCTCTTTTTTTCTCTCTCTCTCTCAATCACAATATATTGCATAAAACCTTTCCTTATTCTTCTCAACCACTAAAGCTCTCTCTCCCAAACCATCTTGCATTTTACCACTTACAATTTATTTGTATTTATTTTCTGTATACTTACACAAGTTTACACATCTCTTCCTTTGATACATAAGTTCCTTGTAAAGGAACTTGTAAATTCCCTTGTAAAGAGGGATTATTTCATTCACTGTATTTGTACCTACCAGTGCCTGGTACATAGTAGGACTTAAAAATGCTTGTTGATTGATTGGAATTCATATTACTAGGGGAAAAACAATTTACTTATTATAATACTGGTATGTATCTAAATGAAGTGAATGTAACTTTAATCAGTCATTACTTTAGCAGATTAAAGTCTAACTACTCTAGATTTTGTTTCAATTGGTTTACTTAATAGCTTATAAAGTCCTCAAAGGCAAAGCCTATCAGTGTCTTCTACTACAACTGATTTACTTGACTAAATAACTTGAGAAGAAGGTTTTATTTCCATTTAAAGTATTGGCATTATAGTTTCTTTTTATTTAATTGTAGTTCTTACAATGACTAATTTAGCTGGCAAAGAATACAGGATCATAAAACCAGAGTGGGAAATAACCTTAGTGACCATCTAGTTCAACCTTTTTTATTTTATTAATGATAATTGATACAACAATTTTAGAAATGGAACTGTCCCTGCTCTTGAGAAGTTTACCTTCTAAGGACTTAAAAGGAGAACAGTAATATTCATATTCATATAGCTTTTTTATTGAAGCTTTTTATTTTCAAAATATATGTGAGGATAATTTTTCATCATTATCCCTTGCAAAACCTTGTGTTCCAATTTCTTTTCTTTTTCTCTACTTCCCTCTTCTAGATGGCAAGTAACCCAATATATGTTAAATATGGTAAAAAATAATTCATATACCTTTAACAAATCATTTTATTTGCAGGCAGTGCCAAAAATGTTATTATTCCCATTTGTACATTACAATAGTAAATTAATGTACTTTAAAGTGTATCCATGGCATATATATGCCATACTGTACATACATGTAAATGCACACACATCATATATATTTATATATATATATATATACTAACTTGTCTCCTGTCTGAAAGAGAATGTGAATATGAGTGTACACATATATAAAAGTATATTTATGCTCACATATACATGAATACATATACACACATTTACATGCATATTTGTGTACATATATACATGTCAGTTTGTTTGAAAAGAATTTGATCATTTTGTCAGTTGATCTTTACAACATCCTGGGGAGGTAGTACTAGTATTATCTTTTTCCATTTTATAGATAAGGAAACTTAGACTGAAGGAGATAATATGATGCATTGCTAGTAATTGTATGAAGCTAGATTTGAACTCAGGTCATGCTGATTCCAGTTTCACTACATCTTCCTATAGATGAAAAAACTGAAATTAGGGAAGAAATGAAGACAAACTCATGGTCACATAAATAGGACATGGCAGATCTGAGAGCAGGTTTTTGAGTGCAAAGACCATAATTTCCTACTGCATCATACTTTGTTCTTATAAACTAATTTATTTTTGAAATCAAACCTTCAAAGTTATAAACAATCTTCAGCTTATTTAATCCTTTGGAGGCAATTCTTAAATTGAGAAACTTAGCAGTGAACTTCCAAGACAAAATGGCGGTGTACCTTCATAAGATTTTTTTATTTTGAGTTAATATGAAAAAGCTTCAGACTTGGAATCTGGAGACTGGATCTAAACCTTAATTCCTATACTCGGCAAGGGTGATCTTGGACAAGTCAAGCAAGTCTCAGTTTCTGTATCTGTCAAATGCAATTCTTCACATTTAAGTTATCTCTCTTAGAGGAGTGTTTAGAAGATCTAATGAAATGATATATGTAAAAATTATTTGTAAATATAATTTGTTTGGGGTCTAGATCTGTGATTTTAGCAAGGTACCTTCTCTAATAATGGACATCAGCAATTATCCTGAAATTATGGTTCTTAGTTTCTGGAGCTAAAGGTGAGGGGGAGCATTTTTTGTCCTAGAAAGCTTCAGTCATTTGTTCAGGTAGTTAATGTTTAGTAAGGGTGAGATTTTTTTACTCAGACTATATCCCTAGCCTTTACTTTCTGCCTTTTTTTGCAAGAATAATATGGTATATCAACTATGGATATATCCCTAAATACAACATAATCCAATTACTAGAGTGTTATTCCAAACAAGACATATACCTTTAGGGAGAAGAGGATTGCATGGATTAACATAATAACATAGAAGTAATATAAAAAGTGGATATTGCGTTTAACAGAAAAGAAGCTTCAGGAATATTTAATAGGACACTGTTATCCCTAAAAAAATACAAATCAAAGCTTTTTCTCTCTCACTTTCGCTCTCCCTCTCTCACTCTTTTTCTTCTTATGATTGGGTCAGGGGCTAAAGGGAAAATGAAATTGGAAATGATCACGATGAATGATAAAAGTTATATTTAACATTAGACTAAATGTCAGTATATTCAAATATTCAAAGAGACTGTGATCTCATCATTTAGTAGTTTTTTCTAATGATGTGGAGAGCAACTTGTTTATCTGTGTTTATTTTGTGTGACTTTAGTCAATGTTCTTATCAGACTTTGGTCCAAAAGCATTCATCCGAATTGCTGGAGACCTTTGATTTCTCTTGACATGCTAGTGGCTAGGTGGTACAGTGAATAGAATGCACAGCCTGAAGTCAGGAAAACCTGAGTATGACCCTGGGCAAGTCACAACTTTTGTTTGCCTTGGTTTCTCCAACAATAAAATGGGAATAATAATAACTTATCTCATGATTAGTGTAAAATCAAATGAGATAATAATTGTAATGTGCTTAGCAAGTGTCTGGTATATAATAGATATTATACAAATATTCATTATTATTATTAAGGGATCTTCTAAATGGCACAGTAGATAGAGTGACAGTTCTGAAGTCAGAAAGTCCAACTCTTTAAGACCCCATTTGAGGTTTCATTGAGTTTTTCTGAAAACTATGATTGGCAATAGGACAAAGTAACAAGAGATTCAAGGGCAGATGACGATATATAGTTAGAATGAGCAACTAATATCACTATTTAGAAAACTACTTGTGTTTGCTATGAGTTTATCTTATACACTTTGTATGACCAGCAATTTTGGCTTCCCTAAGATTGTGGTACAATTATATAGCATTATTGGGAGAGTATTTGTGTTTCAGAGAATGGAATTTTATACCAGTGAGCATTTTAGGGTCATTGAAAGCACTGCATGATTCAGAAATGCAATCCAATTAAAAACAAGAAAACTATTTTCTAGGTATGCTATTTAAGCAATTCTTTATAGAGAAAACAAAGCTACATTTACTTTGGGACTGAATACAGCTTTGAGTTTCTTACAGTTTAGAACCTGACTTTCAAAAAATAAGCACTTAGACTGGAGAGAAGGCAATAAATTTCATAATTGGATGTCCAAATTCCCATAGAATTTCATAAGTTGAGAATCTTGACCTATTAAAATTAAAGTTTAGGTTGAGATAGAATAAAAATATCACCAGAATAAAAGCACAAAAAGAAGAAGGCATATCCATCACTTCATCCTGAATCTTTTTAAAGTAAAGAAAAATTTGCTCCGGAAATGTGTTCCTGTTCAGCTGAATGATAAAATAAGAGAAAACATTTGATATAGCTTCTCACAAACTTGTAAATATAAATCAAATTGACCTGGATGATAACACAGCCACATGAGCTGAAAACAAGCTTGGAAAACGCCAATAAAAATAGAGATGTAATATAAATGGACCTAAAGAGATTTCTGATCAGGAAAGATAGAAGACAGAAGAGACAGAGTTCAAAGAATAATAGTAGACATGGTTGAAGAGATGAAACAATAGATTTGCAGAATTATTCTTGTATCAGTATAATCAGACACTAAGAGAAGTAAAGAGGACAATAGACTTAAACAGTGTGAAATCCTAGAACTAATTTAACAGAATAAAATAAATATTTTCAGAAGAAAAATGAAGGAACAGATATTAAAGCCTACAATTTCATTAGTGTTAACCTCCACCCAGACAAATCATAACCTGACTGTAATTTAATTTTCCAGCTAAATAGAAAGAAAATATTGCCTTTGAAGGCATGGGACCCAGGTTCGAACTCCTCCCCTACTTACAGAAACAATATAATGGGAAAAAAAAGAAGTTGCCATGTAATTGTGAGACATCTATTCATTTAAATGGCTGTTGTTCTTCCCCTTGCACTTTATGCCCTAGCCCTCTTTTGCAATTGTTGACTGGGGGAGTTGGAGCCTAGTTTTTAGTTTTCCCTCTTAGGCATTCTATTCTTATTTCTAGAACATGTTAAATTAGTCTACCCACCTCAGAACCAGAGGGGAAACTCCAGCTCCCTGATAAAAAGGAAGCAAAAATGAACTTCTCATTGTTGTGAGTTGTTCACAATTTAGGACAGTCAAGGGTCCTCAAACTACGGCCCATGGGGCAGATGCAGCAGCTAAGGACATTTATCCCCCTCACCCAGGGCTATGAAGTTTCTTTATTTAAAGGCCCACAAAACAAAGTTTTTGTTTTTACTATAGTCAGGCCCTCCAACAGTCTGAGTGACAGTGAACTGGCCCCCTATTTAAAAAGTTTGAGGATCCCTGATACATATTCGACAGATTCATGATGTGAGATAAGTTCTAGACAAAACTGCAAATAGGAGAACTCCAACGTATTTCCAAGCCCCCAAATCATAGAATCACAGTCTTATAGTTGATAGGGAATTCAGTAGTCCATATTTTAGTCAAGCTATATTTTGGTTGTCCAAATGCACTTTCCAGTACACTTACCATGTTACGACTTTTCTCCCCTTTTGGCATATTCTTATTAGGTATTTGAAGTTACTTTATTGAGGAGGGTGACAGGCGGTGTGTATGCACCCTATTGCCTATTTCAATTAAGCTCTCTATTCTTAATTTACTACTAAATCCTCCTTCATATCTTTGTTTCAATAGACATTTCATTGTGTTCTAAAATAGAAAATGTAGCCCATTGCTTCTCCCTCCATATGCTACACCTTGACCTAACGTTTTTATGGTTTCATGATTTTGCTCACTTTGGGACCCTGTTGGGACCCTGATAAATAATAGCTATCTACTCAATAATATGTCTAAGAATCTATTTTGTAATGAACAATATCTATTGATAGGCTATTCACTATTTCCTAGGGTAGAAGACAATTTGTTTTTGTTTTTGGTGGCCTTCTCAGAGGTTCTCCTTTTTTTGGAATGCTCTGAAATCTCTTCTCTCAAAATCTAGGGTGTATATTAGACTATGAACAATTTTCTTCATGTCTATCACAAACTCTAGGATACTATGTCTAGTTAATGTTAAAATATCCATCATTTCTTCTTCACCAGATAGCTCCTTCTTTTTTGTGAAGTTCAGGATATCCACTGCCTTCATCACCCCCTCCATCTTTTAAAAAATGAAATTATCATCATAGCAAGTGAAGAGCAATGTCTTTTAGTTGCATTATGATGATCCAATAGAAGCAAAGATAATAAAAAAATATTTCCAGCATATTTTTTATGTCATTGTCCAGTTTGTTTTCTAGTTCTGCATGTAATATTATTGAAATAATGTAATTGGTATAGGAAACCATCAAATGAAGAAGCTTCCTCTACCAGTATAACTTTCTCCAAAAGGGCTCTTTGAGAATTTCCTAGAGAAGTTGTATGATTTGTCCAAGTTTACTTGATAATTATGTGTCAGAAGCAGTACCCAAACTCAAAATCTTCTTGGCTTTTACAGATTAGCTTACTATTTATTATGCCTTTCATTTATCTTGAAGCTATGATTTAAAATGAGAAACTCCTTATCACATTTTTATGGCTATTTAAAATCATAATTGTCATGTACATAATTGATACAGACATAGAATTTAGCCATGGAAGATACATTAGAGGTCATCTCATTTAGCAGGTGAGTAATCTGAAAGTTAAGTGACATGTCCAAATGTAAAGGAATCATAGATGATGGGACATTGAGAATGATCATAAGTTAGGCAGTCTATTACTCAGAGGTGGGTTACTATATATGTCTCCTTAGCCTGCAGATCTGTTAGCATAGTAATATGATATTATGGTATTATCAGTAGCTTGGGAATATATCGAATCAGATCTTCTGGATCTCTACTCTTACATCTGATTGTTTTAATTGGGTAGATTCCCAAGGATTGGGTGAGAGAGGGATGTTGTTATTATTAGGTTGTTTCAGCTGTCTCAACTCATTTTTTAGTCTTGTTGGGGTTTTCTTGGCAAAGATACTGGAATGGTTTTCCAGTCTTACATATTTAGATCAGATGAAGTTTTCTAAGTGTTTAGTTTGCTAACATTGTTTTTTAAATTCTAAATATAGGTGACCAGACCAATTGTTGCGTATGTAGGGAATTCCTAGCAAATAGGCAGGTTAATCAGTGACCAAACATGAAGTCACTTATGTCATTTGATATCTCTCAATAAACCAATTCTTATATCAAGGTCATAAAAACCTTATGAGATAGAGCTCATCTAGGTCCTCTTGATAAAATTCCAATGTTCCTTCACTGCAAAACTGGAAGTGAAAAATAGCATTGTCAAATCACTTTCCCTTTTTAGTGTCGGTAATAAATTGCAATAGAAGTTTCTCTAACAACAAAAAATGTATGCTTGATCTCATTGAACTGCTCATATGTGTTCTTGTTTAACTATAGGTGCTCATATAAAGTTACCTGTGTGACCAGATGCTCAGTTAATTCCATGACTTCCTTATATGTATAAGTAAATAATCCTATAATCAAAATACTTAAATGTCTTGCTTGTCCTATAGTTACTGGTGCAAGCTTACTTTTTTAACTAACCTCTGCTTCATTACATTATGCTATTGTGTATCTCTGTGAACAATTTTGGGCTCAACTTCAGTATTAATCTGCCAGAATACTAGACAATACAATAAACGGGCTTTCTGATTTTTGAATGTCCTAAAAAAAAAAAAAAAGCATGAATGATGGAACACACTGCTTCCTTCTTTCTATCCTGTTCTTCATCTACAACCATGCTGATCTGGACTTCTAGCAACACCTGAGTAGAACTTGTTTGATTCATAGCCTTTCCTGGAGTATTTCCTTTCTTTTCCCTCTGAAAGATTTTTGCACACATTGTACTTTCTCCATATGCTTTCCTTTACTCATTCACATAGTTGTTCAGTCATTTCAGTCATGTCTGACTTTTTGTGATCACATCTGGGGTTTTCTTGGCAAAGATACTGAAATGGCTTGCCATTTACTTCTGTGATAAATAAAAAGGCCAAGAGACATAGTTTCTGGTAAATTAGCAATCAATTTGTTAAATATGACTAGCAAGTCATCAATAAAAAAAGGTCAATGGCACTCTAAGAAACCAAAGAACCACACTCCTGAAGAATACTGAATATTTGAAAAGTCTATAGAAAAGGGGTACAGGTGAGAGTGGAAATCACCTCTGACTGGTTATCAATGAATGGGTAGGCATATTAATGAGGAAATAGACAAAAATATCTGAGAATGTGACTTAATCTTAAGATTCTGGGACTTCTAGTAATCTGCATAAAAGAATCCTCTACCCAGACTATCATAGCTGATTTTTCCCTTTATAATCGGGGTCACCCCAAATTCTAACTGAAGGTTCTAAGTACAGGGGCTTATTTCCTAAAGGCAAGAAATAGACCTAGGCTGGTATCCATTTGCAAGAGTTTTTAGTTGGTGGAGTCCAATCCAAGATCAAGAAACATATAATCCAAAGATTTGGATAATTTTCTGTGATCAGTAATATTTTTCAGAGACTGGATAAATAACCTGCAGAATTGGTTTCTGAATGTTGAAATAGGAAGGGAAAACCTTAATTTTAATTTCATAATTGGTAATCAATATAAGAGAATAATAATTTCATTTCTCTAGCTTATTTGACAGCTGAGGATACTGAGACAAACATGGTTAAGTGATTTGCCAGGGCCACATAACTTCAGGTCTTCTTGACTACAAGTTTGGTGTTCTGTTCAGCTGCTTTTCACTTATTAATAGGCTTATTAGTTCTAACAAGCTATCTCTTTCTCTTAGAAGGTTTAAAGGCCAGAAAACATGTTGAAAGCTACATATAAAAAAAGCAGGGCTTTTGAGTGAAGGGTAGAAGTAGAAGGAAGCAACAAATGGCTTCTGTAGTTCCTTGCCTTCTCACCTCCCTTCTTTTTAATAAGCAATCTTGGTAATTGAGGAAAAACAACCACAACCTTCATTCCCTCAGATTTAAGACAGTTGGTTTGTTTGAAGAGAGGTCATAAAAATGATTTCTAAGAGGTGCAGGTTACTAGTCAAGAACCAACAGACATTAAAGAAGACTTTATGATCAGAAAGAGACTTGGAATATCAAGTTGCCATCTTATATTTCTATACTTCTTGCTTGTCCTGACATTCTATGATTTTATAATTTCTCCTTTCTCTTTCTTGTCCTGTTATAAAACAAAAATTCTCTTATTTCCATCCTTTTTTGTTTTTTTTTTTGTTTCTTTTGTGAGCCAACTCCCCTCCCCCCCAAAAAATCTAAGAATCTGGTTGTGATTGACAAGTTACATATTTTGTATCTATGAAAAAGAAAGGAAACAACTTTTAATATCAACAAAAACAATTAAGTCTAATTCATGATTATTTGTAGTTGGTGAACGAATATCCACATGACTGAATTTGTTAGTCATAGTCTCTGAATCCACATCAATTAGTTTTTCATGTTCCTCCATTTCCATACATATTTACTTTTATAAAGCCATATGTTATGAAGAATAATTAAATATGAAAACCAATGGAATCAACTTCCAAAGTCCCTGAAAGTTTTCCAACCATCTTTTCCAGAATGTGCTAAAATATCTTCAAAGTTGAGTCAGCTGGAAATTATTATTTTTTAAAAATAGTATTCAATATAAATAGTTATTTATTAAATTTATTTTCCTCCTTTTAAGCTGTTTTTTTTTTTTTTAGCAGAAATCCTGGAGTGGTTTGCCATTTTCTTTTCCAGCTTATTTTACAGATAGGAAACTGAGGCAAACAGGGTTAAATGACTTGCCCAGAGTCACACAACTAGAAAATGTCTGAGGCCACATTTGAACTTAGCTCTTCCTGACTCCACGTCTGGCGTACTATTTTCCTCATTGCCCTATTAAATTTATAGAAACTTTAAAGTTTCTATAATACTTTCTCTTCATGGACCTTACAATCACATGCTCACATAAGGCAATAGAACTACAGCAGATACAATGCCTTATAAGCTAAACAAAGCAGAATTAATATGCATATTTTCCACATTTTGCAGATGAGATAATTGAATAACTGAGAACTTAAGTGACTTACTCAATGTCATATAGATTATAAATGGTAGAGTCATCCATATTTTTTTAATTTAGATGACCAATGTTCTTACCACTATGACTCAACTACTTGGATATTTTAATCTACCATTGCAATTATGTTGACTCATGCTGTATTTAATCGCAAATCTATAGTATCTAAGCTTTTGCTGTTTGAACTTGTAAAATTGAAAACTGATATCCCACTTTATTGTGTATTAATTCTTGTTCACAATTGTATCTATGCCCATCAATTGAGGAATTGCTGAATAAGTGTTGCTGTATGAATGTAATCAAATACTATTGTATAATGAGAAAAACCTTGAAAGATTTGTTGTATAAACTGATGTAAAGTGAAACTAACAGAACCAAAAAACTGCGCAGAATATCAGACACTTTGTGTGATGAAACCATGAATGACTCCATTCTTTTCAGCAACACAATCATTCAAGTACAAAGGACTCACAAAGGAAACTGCTGTCCATTTTCATATTCAGATAAAGAACTGATGGACTCTGAATGTAGATCAAAGCATATTTTTTCTCACTTTATTCTTTTTTATGTTTTTTTCCCTTTTGATCTATTTCTTCTTCCACAACTGTGATTAATATGTAGATGTTTTACATGACAGTATATGTACAAACTATATCAAATTGCCTTCTATTTTTGAAGGAGGGAAAGGGAGGGAAGAGGGAGAAATGTAGGGAATTCAAAATCTTATAAAATGAATGCTAAAAACTTTCTTGAATGAAACTGGGAAAAATAAAATATGTTTAAAGAATTGTATCTATTCACTGGAATCAATATTTTGGAATTAACCTGCTTTTAAAGTATAGTCTAAATATTTAACATTAAGGTTTATACAATAATGAATTCTGGAAAAAAGTTTAACTTACTGTTTTTTTGAGCTACTGTTTGGACTCTTGAGAGTAGATGGGAAAAGAGGAAAGGTGATTCTCGAGTCATAAGATATTCTTTCTTGCCTGTCATAAGTCAAAGATTGCTTAACACCAGACTTTCCAGAGAATGTTGATTAACTGTGTTGTCATAAGTCTTGGATAGTTTCTTCTTTAAGTAAACTCACCCTATAGTTTTATTTGTAAGTAATGTAAGCCCACTGTGCATTTTTGCCAACTGTATAAAAGAATACTCTTGTCTACTCTAATGCATTTCTGATCATTGAGGGGCTTTGGGATTTGATTTGATGGCAGCTGCTAACTTGTTAATAAATAATTATGCTTGGAGCTTGTTTCTCAATTTTTCTTCAAGATAGATTTTTATCATAACAACTTGGAACTTAATTATTATTTATAATATTATTTCTATAGCAAAATGGCAGTTCCAGACTGCCATCTTAAAGACAAACTTCTGGAGTACGGTGTCTTTGTAAAATGGGAATTTACTGTACTGGGAAAGATTTGATGGAATAAAACATATTTTTAAATTTAGTTTTTGTTGAATTGATAAATATAATACATACAATATTAATAAAGATTTCAGTAATATCAAGGATATAGTGAAAAGTGTTGGAATTTATTTGTTTCTTAAAGCAATCTTCACGAAAGTATTTTTTAAAGTAAGAATTGGAATATTGCAAAATGAAAAAAAATCTCAAGAAGAACAAGTAGTAGAGATAAGTTTTTATAACAACAGAAACATAAAAAAATCCTGAAATTCTACTGTGCAAGAGTGTCTTGCTATAATCTGTCCTTAAAGAGTAGAATTTGATACAACTAGCATTATTAGTGAGGTTCACTCTTCTAATTAATATTTATTATATATTTACCTTTATTTCATCTATTCTGATGACTAGTTCATCAGATCTGTTATCATTTTGTTATTTGTTCTGACACTTCATGTATAAAATCCCTCGATGGAATCTAAAATATGATGTGGTAGGAAAAAAAAAACCCAGCCTTACCCAGCATTTTAGCTGTAGGACTTCAGGAAAATTGCTTAATCTTTGGACCTCAGTTTCCTCATCTATAAAATTAGATTCACTATTCTGGCATATACTTTCTTGTTCAAAATCTGTGATCTAAATAATAGTTTGATGCCATATCTTTTTTTTTTTTTGGAGAGGAGGAAAATAAGGCTGATGGACATTAAAATATGTCCAAGATATTTAGCTAAAAGCGGTAGCATGTGTAAACTTTGTAAACTTTAAAACACTACATAAATATGTGCTATTGATATTATTATTACATGCATTGTCATCGTATTCTTACAACCTTATATGTAAGATAGGTTATGGAGGCTATTATTGATCCTCATTTTAGAAATAAGAAAATCAAATCTCACAGGGGCTTCATGATTTTCCTAAAGTTACATATTTAGCAATTGGAAGAGTAAGATCTCAAAATTGTTGTAGAGAAGAATCAAAGAGTATTTCCTGAGTACCTACTATGTGTGTTGTGACTGGGGAGGAGAAGGGATTACAAAGAAACATGAGATATGGATTTTGCCTTAGACAAATTTACAATTTATGCGAAAAGCCAAAAAAATAGTGTTTATATTGTTGTGTTATGATCATTTTTTTAGTTGTGACTGACTTTTTGAGACCTCATTAGGGATTTTCTTGGGAAGAATACAAGATCGGTTTGTTATGTCCTTCTCCAACTCCTTTTACACATGAAGTAACTAAGGCAAACAGGGTTAAGTGACTTGTTTAGGGACATGTAGATAGGGCATGAAGCCAGATTTGAACTCAAAACAATGAGTTTTCTTGATATTCAGGCCCTACACTCTATTGTCCTGTAAGAACAGTGTAAAGAACAAAGCAAAAAATGCTGCAGGCCTTTGCTTCCTGTTTGAAACTTTTTCTCATTAAAATCTTTTTAAATGTCACAAATGTCTTACTCTACTATCTCATTACGTATGATGGGGGTAGCTCAAGATCTTGAAGAATCTGGACCCTGAAATAGGAATGAGATGCAAAAGCAATGAACAGTTAAAATATTACTATAGCTTATTTGTACCTAGTTGGCATATCATCTCATCCACCAGACTGTGGGTTCTTCAAGGGCAGAACATATCTTTTGCCTTTCTATGTATTTTAAGAGCAAACATAATGACTGGCATATAATAAGAGCTTAATAAATGCTTATGAATGGATTAAGAAAATACAACTTTATAAAAATAAGAGAGGAATAGGTGTCATTTTTCATAATCATTAACATCAGTTTATTGGTATCTGAAATAGATGTATATAAGGTAATAAATTAGTAGTTCTGGTGGACTATAAACTCAATGTAATTTAGTAGTGCAAAACATTTCTAAATTAGGCAGGTATGAGAGAAAACATAGAAACCCTTCCTTCCCCTCCAAAACAACAACAACAACAACAACAACAACAACAACAACAACAACAACAACAGCAGCAGCAGCAGCAGCAGCAGCAGCAGCAGCAGCAGTAGCAGCAGCAGCAGCAGCAGCAGCAGCAGCAGCAGCAGCAACAACAAAAACTAACCTCAAGAAAAAATATAAAAAGTTTAAAAATAGTGCTTCAATCTATATACAGACACCGTCAATTCTTTCTGTGGTAATGAATAGATTTTTTTTTCATCATAAATCTTTTAGAATTGTCTTGCATCAATTTGTTAAGAATAACTAAGCCATTCAAAGCTGATCAACATATTATTTTTTAATTTAAAGCTTTTTATTTTCAAAACATATGCATAAATAATTTTCAACATTTACCCTTGCAAAACTTTGTGTTCCAATTTTTTCCCCTTCCATCTTCCCACCCTTTCCCCTAGATGACAAGTAATCCAATACAGGTTAAAATGTTCAGTTCTTTATACATATCTCCACGATTATCACGTTGTACAAGAAAATTCAGATACAAAAGGAACAAAAGGAGAAAGAAAACAAAACACAAGCAAACAACAACAGAGTGAAAATACTGTGTTGTGATCCACACTCAGTTCCCACAATCCTCTCTCTGGATGCAGATGGCTCTCTTCATCACAAGAGTATTGGAAGTAGTCTGAATCATCTCTTTGTTGAAAAGAACCATGTCCAACAGATTTGATCATTGTATAATGTTGTTTCAACTTATAATATTGCTATTTCTTTGTATACAATACATTTCACTTTGCATCAGCTCAGGTCTTTCCAGATATTTCTAAGAGTACCCTTCTCATCATTTCTAATAGCACAATAATATTCCATCATAACCACATAGCACAATTTGTTCAGTCATCTCCAAATTATTGAAATGCTCTCAATTCCCATTTTTTGTCCCCAGAAAAGAGATATTATAAATATTTTTGTGGAATTGAAATGCTCTCAATTCCCAATTTTTGTCTCTTGAAAAGAGATACTACAAATATTTTTGTGCATTTAGTTAGATCCTTTTCCTTTTTAAAGAAATCCCTTTTTAGATGCAGACCTAGTAGTGGTACCACTAAGTCAAAGGATATTCTTAGTTTTATAATTCCTCTACAGAATGGTTTAATTAGTTCACAACTCCACCACCATGATGTCTCGTTTTTCCCACATTTCCCTCACCATTTGTCATTTTCCTTTTTTGCCCTATTAGTCAATCTAATACTTATGATGTAGTATCTCAGGATTGATTTACTTTAATTTCTCTGATCAATAGTGAGTTAGAGCATTTTTATATGATTATGGATAGTTTTACTTCATCTGAAAACTTCTGGGGAATGACTTATTTTTATATATTTGACTCAGTTCTCTGTTTGAGAAATGATGCTTTTATTAGAGAAGCTTAATTCAAATTTTTTTCATGATTATGTTTGCTAACTATATTATCCTCCATCCTATTTCTTTTCTTCTACTTGTTCTATTCTCTTTTTCCATGTCCCTCCTTAAAAGTATTTTGTTTCTATTACCTTATCCAATTTGCCATCCCTGTTTATCAACTTCCCTTGTTTTATTCCCTTCCTTTCCCTTCCTATTTTCCTGTAGGAAATTACCCAATTGAGTGTGTATGTTATTTCCTCCTTGAGATAATTCTGATGAAATTAGTTGTTTCCACTACTCACTCTCATTTACCTGCTTCTTCTTCTATCCTCACTGCAAAAGCTTTTTTTGTTGTCTTTTTAATGTGAGATAATTTGCCCTATTCTACCCCTTCCTTTCCCTTATTCCCAGTATCCTCTCTCACCTCTTAATATTTTTTAGATATTATCTCTTCATATTCAACTCACACCTGTGCCATCTATCTATCTATCTATCTATCTATCTATCTATCTATCTATCCATCCTCCTTTTAGCTGACCTAATAATGAGAAACTTCTTATAAGTTAAAAGTATAATCTTCCCATGTAGCAACATAAACAGTTTAATCTTATAAATTCCCTTATGATTTCTCTTTTCTGCTTACATTTTATGCTTCGAGTGAGAAAATTAATTTTTCTATTCAGCTCTGTCTTCTCATCCAGAATATTTGAAAGTCTTCTATTTCATTGAATATCCATTATTTTTTTCAACTGAAATATTATGATCAGTTTTGCTGGGCAGGCGATTTTTGGTTGTAATTCTACCTCCTTTGCTCTCCAGAATACCATATTCTAAGCCCTCTGGTCTTATAATGTAGAAGCTGCTAAATCTTGTGTTATTCTGACTGTAGTTCCATATACTTAAATTGTTTTTGTCTGGATGTTTGCAATATTTTCTTCTTGACTTGGGAGTCCTGAAATTTGGTTATAATGTTTCCAGGAGTTTTCATCCATCCTAGCAGGAGGTAATTGGTAGGTTTTTTTAATTCCTATTTTATCCTCTACTTCTAGAATATCAGGACCAGTTGTTCAACCCTCTTATCTTTTGTTGGCTGAGAATTCTGGAAGTATCTGTTGTCTCTGTTGATTCAGTGGTTCCCAAGGTTTACTCTGACTTTGTTGGGGCTGAGGCTCTGATGACATGATCTGGTTGAACTGTGTTACAATCTCATCCAGGTGTGACAAATATTTTCTGCCGAGCTTTTAACTTGTCTTTGGTTGGAAAATTATTTTACCCCATTCTTTGGGGGTTCTACTGCTTCAAAAAATGCTTGTTTTAAAACATTATTTATAAGTGTTTGGAGGTTTGGTAGAGAGCTCAAGTGAGTCACTTCCATTTTTCCCTCCATCGTGGCTCTGTTCCCAATAGCTATCATTTTAAAGAAAAATGAAATTTATTTTGATTGGTCTCTTTGAACAGAAATAGGAACAATGGAATTCCTGATATACTGGGAACAAAAAAACTCCTAAGAATTCAATCCATCCAAATTAGAATGTGCTTTATAGTAGGTTTACAAGGAAAGACTGAGTGAGAGCCCGGGCATATACCAGAGAGGGTATACCCATAGGTATCTTGGTTTCCTTCCAAATCTGAAATCTCTTTCAAATTGCTGGGAAACTTTTTACTCACTTTGGAGATATGTGCTACTGTAGTTATTTACTTGCTTTAAACCTGACCAAAGACCAGTTATACCACTTTAAGAAACATGTTGTGAGCCTTAAAAATAAATGAAACTAAAAATAGCTGAATTAAAATTACTGCTTATTTCTGGTCTGCAGTTGAGGAAATTTAACTATTTTTTCTTTTGATTTTTTTTAAATAGACAATTTACTTGGCCTTAGAGGATTTAAAAAAGTTCACTCATGGGTCAACGACATATAAGTTGAATTACAAGTTCCTGAAAGGAACAGAAGTACTAGTACAAACTAATGCCTTGAATGCAAATGATCTTATAGCCAGGTTTATTACAGCTTAGGGCCTAGTCCAGGAAACAAGCACTTAAAGTTCAATACAAAATGTTCACTCACAGTAGCATGTGATTAAACTAGTCATTTCAAGCTGTGAATTAATTCATTTGTAAAGAGATGACTTACACTTTTCTAAGTCAAGGTGTTTTCTCCTAACCTTTTTATTTATTTACTTTTTATTTTAATTCCAAGTGTCAGATTACAGAAAGGAAAAAAAAAATCTGGAGAAAAAGCTATGTCCAGCTAGGGACAGACATAGTACTCTCAAACAAAACTACCTAAATGGAAATTCAACTTTTCAAAGAGAATAAATTGAGGAGCTGATTTTTTTTTTTTCATTTAAAAACTGCACTTTGAGGCAGCTAGGTGGTGCAGTGTATAGAGCACTGGCCCTGAAGTCAGGAGGACCTGAGTTCAAATTTAGTCTCAGACATTTAACATATCCTAGCTGTGTGATCCTGGGCAAGTCACTTAACCCTAATTGTCTCAGCAAAAAACAAGCAAAAAAAAAAAAAAAAAACAACTAAACCAAAAAACCCCAGCACTTTCCCCTCCTCAACTCTCAAGGTGTGTCCCTAGAAGAGACTATTCCAGGTTTAGGCTTTTTTATGCATTTGCATCTTCTAAAACTATAAACCTACATTATGTATTTGCCTTTAATAATCAATCAGAGGATAGGATTAGTTCAAAGCAAAATATTTCAATGAAAAGTTATAGTAAGAAAAGTTCTCCCATCTCCATATGTACACTATCATTCAGAAGAGTGAGTGTCCATAGGGACCATATATACAAAACACACTACTGGATAAACATGTAAGGGAGACATGGAAGGTTAAATATTCATCAATTAAGAAAAATGAGAATTGTGACCAACAGCTTTTAACCTAGTAGCATGAGAATTTCAAAGATTCTGTGTTCTGATCAGAAGGAAGCAGAGCTATTCATTCTCTGTATGTGGAATCTAGTTTTTAATTTTTTTATTATAGCTTTTTATTTACAAGATATATGCATAGGTAATTTTTTAGCATTGACAATTGCAAAATCTTTTGTTCCAATTTTTCCCCTCCTTTCTCCCCACCCCTTCCCCAGATGGCAGGTTGACCAATACATGTTAAATATGTTGAAGTATAAGTTAAATACAATATATGTATACATGTCCAAACAGTTATTTTGCTGTACAAAAAGAATCAGACTTTGAAATAGTGTACAATTAGCCTGTGAAGGAAGTAAAAAATGCAGGCGGACAAAAATAGAGGGATTGGTAATTCTATGCAGTGGTTCATAATCATAGCCCAGAGTTCTTTCACTGGGTGTAGCTGGTTTAGTTCATTACTGCTCTGTTGGAACTGATTTGGTTTATCTCATTGTTGAAGAGAGTCATGTCCATCAGAATTGATCATCATATAGTATTGTTGTTGAAGTATATAATGATCTCCTGGTTCTGCTCATTTCTCTCAGCATCAGTTTGTATAAGTCTCTTCTCTGAAATCATCCTGCTGGTCATTTCTTACAGAACAATAATATTCCATAATGGAATCTAGTTATTAGCAACTCCACAAGTTAATATTTCCCTACCCCAATTCAGTTTCTAAGATAATATTACCTTTGGATTTCAAGACATTATTTGTATTTTATGATGGTCAATAATTTAATTAAATATTCATAGGATTATAGATCTTGGCTTGTAAGGGACTTCAGAGTGCATCTAGGTAGGGATTTTTTTTTTTTTTTTGAAACCTGAGGTTTATGATATAAGCTTTTGGCTTCAAATATTTTATAGTTATTTCAGCCTAATTGATTTTATTTATTTTCTTAGGTATTTTTGTGCATTTTAGAGGATGTTTTTTACTTTGTAAAACACCTTTAGAAGAAGGCACACTTCTGTTGATCAAGATTTTGCCCTGTTATCTCTTAAGTTATTATAAAGTTATTATAAAAATCCTCACTCGGAGGCATTGAAAGGTGATTGTCCCTATTTATTGATAATTACTAGCTTGCTAATAAGTTGATTGTGCTTAGGGAAAAAATATTCTATGAGGGTTTGTATAGGCTTTGTGAGACTACCAAAAGGATCCATGACATAAAAAAGGTTAAGAACTCCTGAGAGGCTAACCCCCTAATTCTATAAATGAATAAACAGAAAGAGGTCAAGCAACATATCTCAAGTATGCATCAGAATCAGAACTTAATTGAAAGTCATCTGGCTTTAGAATCAGGGCTATTTCCAGAGCTTCTCCTTGCTTAGATAAATCTTCTAGTTCTCCCATAAATTCACCAAAGTAGGTGTACCCACCATGTTATGAAACTTCCTTAGTTTCTCTTGACTTTTCAAATATACCACTGAGGTATAGAGAATACACAGGCTGAGTTTGCCCCCAATTTTGTCCTATGCTCAGCATATCTTTTTTGATCTTACACTTCTTTATATTATTTCTTATTATTCTTGCGTGTATTATATCCTCTCATACTCACCAGTATTGCTCTTATTATTAAGCATTTTGCCCAAACTAATCATTTTCTTTTATATATGTAATTTTTAAATGTTTGATGCGTTTTTGGGGAGGTGAAACAATTGGGATTAAGTGACTTGCCCAGGGTCATGCAGCTCTTAAGCATCAAGTGTCTCATCCACTGGGCCATTTTGCTGTTCCCATTTGATTCATTTTTAAAGAGCAAACTTTGCTCTGACGGTATCAGAATTTTCCTTATACTAGTAAATCTACAATTTTATAAACTAAATCAATGGGAGAGTGTAGCATTATTTATGGACAACTTTAGAGGGACAAATGTATGTTGCAATATATTTTTATGGGTCAGATTCTCATTCTGATCTTGTCAAAGAGCTTTCTATCACTATCACATAGCAGGAGAGCTTGGTCTTATGTTTGACTTTGTCATAATAATTGGCTGTAATATGACCCTCTGTAATTCACTTTCAGCTGATAGGCATCTAATTACTAGATAGCAGAGGAAATAATGGTTAAGAATCCATCAATTGGTGATGAGAACTGATTATTCTTCAGTAAACACTTAGAAATATCCCCAGGAGGTTCATAATATCATAAAAAAACTCTTAGATCTGCATATAGTGTGATTGATTTGGGTTTTCTAGCACTGTGTAATCTCACCCGTCATTTTTATGAGAGATCTTAGCCTGAATAGATCATATGATTAATTTCCCCAATGAGCAGCTTTCAGTGTAAGCATACGGATATGCATGTGTGTATATGTGAGTATGCTTGTGCACATTTATATTCTTTTTTTTTTTTTAAATTCTGGACTTGAACAATAAAAAAAGATCATTTCCATATCCATACTAGAACACAAAAGGGAGATTCAGTTTCATATAGAACCCTATTTCTCACTGCTTGCTTTTCAAAAATGTTATATATATGTATATATGTACATGTACACATGCATATGTCTATATGTGGACATACATATGCATATATATATATATATATATATATATAAATTTTTACAGATTACTTTGAAAATGGTCCAACATGCCTGTGTTTCCTTCTGAATATTGTCATATTTTCTGTGTACATTTAAAAAAATACCAAAATATAAGCCATGTATCCCATTTTCATTCTTCTCACCTTTGGGAACTTCAATTTTATATTCTTTAAATGAATTTTGTAGGTCAGGTGGGCAGGCAGGGAATGATTACTGCAGGGACACACTAAATCTGCCTGCAACAACTTACTGACTTCTGTTTCTTCTTGCTTGCAATTTAATATGGCGGGTGATTAGGTTCTTGGGTTATTTAATAGTTTGTCTCTCATTCTTTCCAGCACCACTCATGCTATTCAGTAAAGTTAAAACAGCTGGAGCTTAACAGAAGGTAGACACTTCATAAATGTCTCTTGAAATGAGTTGACTTGAAATAAACAGTTTTGAACTGGGGTTAAAAGCATTTCCACAAAGTAATTTTTTTCCTTGAAATTTTCTTCAACAAAATTCATAAGATACAGAGGCAGTATGGTGCACTTGCAAGAATGCTGAATCTGAAATTTGAGGTACTGTGTTCAGATCCCATCTCTGTTGCTTACCTGAGTGATATGGGTAAATGTCACTTCCCCTTCCATGGACTTTAGTTTGCTAATCTGAGAAATGAGGGGGCTTAATATGACAGCTCCTAAGGTCACTTCCAGCTCTAAATATCTGATTTGATATTATTATAGGCTATTGCTGTCTGCCTAGTCAAGATATATTACATTTATAGGACTTATTATAAAAGGAAAAGGTTGGAATAGGTCATTTCCAACTTTCTTTCAAGCTCTAAATCTGACTTCCAATAATCTCCTACAATTATAGATCTATAACTAATCAACAATGTGACTGCACAATTCACTCCAATTTTTTGAGTCTCAGTTTCTTCATATGTAAAATTAGGCAATTGAACTAGTTGAGCTCTAAGGTCCCCTCATCTCTGCCATTGTTGATTTTTCAAGTTGAATTTTTCTTTTTTTGTAATAAAATGCATACAGCATTGAACAAACAAATATATGTTTATTTGCTTGAATTTATTTGCTTTCTTGATTTGCACAAGTATCCAGTGGCCTAGACAACCAATGGATTTCTTATGTACTCTGAGCACCAACCAAACAGGAATATAAATTGTTCTCTATATCTGCTACAGTGCTGAAAAGATGCAATTTTACTTCCTGCCATTGGTTTTTGTAGGTGTCTAATTAAATTCCTAACCTTCCTGGCAGTCTCTTTGCTTTTCTCTAGCTTTTCTATAAAGGGTTTCATTGTCCCTTTGGAAAGTTTTATTTTTTCTTTCAGAAATGTAATAATTTTAACCCCTCTCCCCCCAATCCAGTACACTTGCAATTTAATCTGACAAGAACACCAAGGGAAAAATTTTTAAAGAAAATTATAAATTGTTCAGATATTATTTTTTCAAATTGATTGTTTTGACAGTTCATTGAGTTAGCTATTACCTACAGTTCTTGATCCTATATGTTTTGTTCTGTACCTTGCCTAACTCAATTTGGACAGATGTGAAATGAAAGAATACTTGCAATGCTTTGACATTATTCTCATTTTAGTTATTTTTGGTATCCTCTGATCATGTCTATACTTATTTATCAGAAAATTTAAAAATTACATTGGCCGGCGCTAACAATGCCATTTTAAAAGTTTTCTTTTCTTTTTTTTTTTTTTTTTTTTTTTTTAAATATCCCCAGTTTCCTATTGGTGATGAGAGTATCTCCATCTTCCTACTCAGACTCATCCAGGCCTATGACTTCAGTACCTCTTCGGCTTCTCCCATTTGCCCCACATATCTAATCAGTTGTTAAATCTTGCTGTTTGTACCCTCACAATATATCTATATGAATGCACATGTATGCATATAATAACAACTTATGGTATACATGCATGCTTGGGTATAGTGCACATGTGTATATATGTACACACATTACAAACTGGTGTGTCTGTTTGTATCATGGATCTGTGTACATGCATGTACATACACATGTATGAATATGTATCTGTATATGTGTACATGTGTATATCTATATTTAAATTAAGAGACAGAGAGAGCGAGAGAGGGAGAGAGAGAAGAGTAAATGAAGGTACAAATTACATAATTTAACAGTGATGTCCTGGGGTGACTGTGGAGACAGCTAGTGTGAACATACACAGCTACACATGTGTGTATGTGCTATATTGCATGTTGTTAGGCATGTATGTTCATGTGTATATATATATATGTGAGGTAAATGTACACATATGATATGTGTTTATAAATATCATTCTCACCATTCTCAGAGCCATTATTCTTAAATAGTCTCTTATCAGATTGCCAACTTTATTACTATCATATCCTCCTAATTGGTTTTCCATCTGACATTTAAAGCTCTTTAAAATCTGGTCCCTTCCTGACTTTCCAATTTCCATATATTCCCCTTTCCTTTCATCCATACGATGATCCAGCCACACTTCTCTACTTGCCTCTCCAAGGACATGGCTTTCCATCTCCCTTCTCCTTATTTTATCCATTTGTCTCCCATGCCTGGAATGATCTTCCTTTTCATCTCTCCCTCTGAGATTCCCTGGCTTCCCTCAACGTTCATCTCAAACTCCATCTCTTCCATGAGGCCTTTTCTGCACCCTGCAGCTGCTGTTTCATTTCCCTCTGAGATCACCTCTCATGTATTCTGTAGAAATCTTGTCTGTATCTGGTTATTTTTATATTTGTCTCTCCCATTAGAATGTGAGCTCTGTGAGCCTTTTAATTTGGCTGTTCTTTGAATCCCCAGCCCTTAGCACAGAGTCCAGCACATAATAAGCATTTAATAAATGCTTGATGACAGTGATTTCTCTGTAAAATGAAAGGGTTGAATGTAGGAATTCTAAGATCTTTTTAAACTTTTAATCTATGATCTCATGAAAAGTAACTATTGCTGCTCTTTAATTTATTTTTTTATTGTTATGATTATTGGCTTTGAAGGTCTCGAAGATTAATATTTCTTACTGTGGGCATATGAGGTTTAAGGGAGAACATTATTAACACTCATATTTCTGATTTTAAATTGATTTAGAGCCTGGAAATAACAAAAGATTATTCACCTTTGATTGCTAGTCAGGAAATTTGTCTCTTTTACAGACTATGTGATTTTTTTCAGTTTCTATGACTAGCAAAACCCATTTCATGGTACAGAATAGAACAAAAGAATATGTAGAAGGAAGCACAGAAAAACTGGGTATCTTTGAAAATAAATGTGTACTATATGTTACATTTAAAAAAATTAAAATGTAAATTTGTTATTTTATACTACATTCTCTCTTTATATTCTGTTGCATATGTGAGAATATTTTTTCATTGTCTCTTTTATGTTTAAGTTTAAAATGAATAATTTAAATCATCTATTATCTCTGAGGCTTCCTCCATACCTAGAATATGTTCTTTTTTCATCTCTAACTCAGAGAATCCAAAACTCAATTCAGGTGCTAACTCCTGCAGGAATGTTACCTTGATTCTTCTTATTGATACTGCCTTTTTCCCTTAGAAATCTGTATCTGATTTTTGTTTATTTTTTTTTTGTGTATGTCTTTCCCTCCAATAGAGCATAAATGTTTTGTGGGAAGTGACTACTTCATTCTTTGTATTCCTGAGGCTTAATACAGTAACTGACATGTTAAGGTTTGATGACTGAGTGAATAAATTAATGCATTGTTATTTTTGGACCCAACAATATATGCATGGCAATTTGGCCCTAGCATATTTTTCCCAGTATGATGCATAATAGTAATGGACACATTTGAGTTATTTATCATGATGGCACAAAACTTCTGAGTTTTATTTGTTACTAACAAACAAAAACATCTATGCCTTTCTTCTCAATATATTGTTCCCAAAAGAAGTCACTGGTAGAATATTTAATATGCAAAGGAAATAGGTTACTAACCCAAAGAGGTTACTGTCCTGAAAGGAAAACTGGGGGAAAATTCTTAATTGTTAAAATTAGGTCAAACATTTAAGTTGTACATTTTGACTATTTCAAGATGTGCAATGTATTTCTTATTTTGTATCGATTTTTCATCCCCTAGTCCTTATTTTATAACAATTATATTCTGTCTGTTATTATATTTATTGTTTTATTATTCTTGTTAGTAGATCATTAGCTCCTTGATGGCAGATACTATATATCACTGTTTTGCATCTATTATAGCACTTTTCTTAATTTTTTGATTAGAGTTGATGATCAATTACTATTTATGGTATTAAATGTCAATAGACAGGGGAGGGAAAAGCTGTAACTTCATTGATCTGGACAACTCCACATGTTGCCAATGAAACATAATTTTATGGTGATATTCAGGATGAGAATAACTTGTCCAAAACCCCACATTCAATTAGTGTCAGAGGTAGGATTTGAACACTGATTTTCCTGACGCAAGGTCATCCTCTATCTATTATATTATATTCCTTGTTTCTAATCTACTATCAGTGGTGTATAAGTCTAAATGGAATTTTAGAAATAAGATAAAATAATAAATTACACTGAGACAAAATAAATATATATTTAATACATATAAATGAATATAACAAAATAAATAACAAATGAATAATAAATAAAATAATAAAAATAGTTTAATGTGGATTTAAGAAGTAGATGGTTGACATGGCTCAAAGTAACCTGGACTTTGAAAGGTTCAATGGGGATACAGAGTTTGATAGTAGGAGGCTTTGTCAGCTAAACTTTATTTGGAAAGTCACTAGCCATGAAACCTTTTCCCAGTAAGAAAATGAACAAATAATCAAACATTGATGTGGGCAGACTGGACAAAATTTGTTAAAAGCCTCTTTAGGAATTTTGAATCAGATTTGATTGAGTCAAAATCAATAGCCACAGTATTCCAGAGAGAGCTGACACTGACAGAGTAAATGTGGTGTGGCAGTGGATTTTCTATGGTTTTGGAGTCAGGAAGACCTGGATTTAAATTGCTCTACAGATGCACAGTAGCAGTATGATTCTGGGCAAATTACTGAAATCATCTTTTCCTCATCTTCCTCATCTGTAACATAAAAAAAAAAAAAAAAAAAAAAAAAAAAAAAAAAAAAAAAAAAAAACTAGACTTGATGGCCCTCAAACTTCCTTCCATCTCAGAATATATGATCCTACAAAACCCATTGAAGGTTGGAGATATGCCTATTTAAAATCCAACAAATTTCTGTGGTCCTGCCCTTTTTAAAAAAAAACAAAATTTGTTTTGAACACACTTTCCTTTTAAAATTAAGCTCTAAATTTTCACCCTCCCTTCCATGCCTCTACCACTCACTCGGAAGACAACAAAATAATATACATTATACATGTGAAATCATGTTTCCATATTATTTCTATTGCAAAAAACAAATAAAGCAAGAAAATTATACTTCAATTTGCATTCAGAATTAATCGCTTCTCTCTCTTTGGAGATAGATAACATTTTTTTTACTTCACGAGTCATTGGAATTATCTTGGATAATTCTATTGTTCAGAATAGCCAAGTCTTTCATAGTTGATTATCATTACAAAATTTCTGTTACTGTGCACAGTGATCTTCTAAGTCTTCTCACTTTACTTTTCATCATACACATTTTTCCATTTTTTTCTGAAACCATCCTCTAATCATTTCTTATAGCAAAATAGTACACCATTACAAATATATCTGAATTTATTCAGTCATTCTCCAATTGAAGAATAAACCCTCAGTTTCCAATTCTTGGGCACCTCGATAAGAGCTGCTATAAATATGTTGGATTCTGGATAAAGGACGGGAACTTTTTATGGCATTACTTAAAGGTGTTTAAGGGGGAACTCAGGTAGGGTGCTTCCTTTTCTCTTCCTCTGGGCTCTGCCTCTCTATGATGACTCTTAGGAAAATGCAATTTCCCTTACTTATGATCATTAAACTTATTTATTTTTTTTAACTCCAGTTCAAGCATAATAGTTTTTGCTCTAGGTCTTTATTTTAATTTTGCTTGCACCCTTCTATTTCAAGTGTGTCTCTTGTAAACAACATATTGCTGGACTTTGATTTTTAATTTATTCTGCTACCTGTTTCCATTTTATAGGTGAGTTCATCACATTCACATTCACATTTACGATTACTATTATTTCCCTTCATCCTGCTTTCTTCTGTTTATTATTCTCTCTTTCTCTTTATCCTATCCCTCCTCAAAAATTTGTTTTGCTTTTGTATCCTTTAATCCTTTTTCATTCCCCTTCTTCCATATCTCTTGTCTCATTCATCTCCTACATTCAAATTAGATAAGATTAATTTTTATGTGAGACAATTCCTTCCATGCTGCCCCTCCTTTCCTCTTTCTCCCAGTGCAACAACTCTTTCTCACATTTATTTTTTATTTTTTGCTGAGGCAATTGGGGTTAAGTGACATGCCCAGGGTCACACAGCCAGGCAGTGTTAAGTATCTGAGATTAGATTTGAACTCAGGTCCTCTGGACTTGGTTCTCTATCCACTGCACCACCTACCTGCCCCTTGAAATTCTTTATTTCATTAAACATCCATTTCTTCCTCTCTCCCTTCCCCCCAGAAACATTATACAAAATTTTGTTTGGTTGATTCTTCTTGGTTGTAATTTTAGCTCCTTTGCCCTCTGGAATATCAAATTCCAAATCCTCTGAATTTTCCAAGTCTGCTAAATCTTGTGTGATCTTTATTGTGTCTCTAAGATATATGAATCATTTCTTTTTAGCTGTTTGCCATAATTTCTTCTTTGACCCAGGGGCTCTGGATTTTGACTATGATGTTCCTACAAGTTTTCATTTTGGGATCTTTTTCAGGAGTGATTGGTGCATTCTTTAAATTTCTCTTTTACCATCTGGATCTAAGCTAAGTTTTTCTTTATATTTGTTCAAATATAATGTCTAGGGTCTTTCTTTGATCATGGCTTTTAGGGATTGTAATAATTTCAAAATTATCTTTCCTGGATGTATTTTTGTAGGTCAGTTATTTATCCAGTTAGGTACTTCACATTTTCTTCTATTTTTTTTCATTCCTTGGTTTTTTCTTGTTTGTTTCCTTGTTTTTTGGTATCTTATAGAGTCATTATCTTCCAGTTGTTCAATTCTAATTTTTAAGGAATTGTTTTCCATTTGGCTAATTTTACTTTTAAGGATTTTTTTCTTTAGTGAATTTTTGTGTCTTTTTTGGGTTACCATTAGTCCAATTCTCCCTCCCGTCCTTCCCTCCCTTCTCTTCCTTCCTTCCTTCCTTCCTTCCTTCCTTCCTTCCTTCCTTCCTTCCTTCCTTCCTTCCTTCCTTTTTTCTTCTCTCTCTCTCTCTCTCTCTCTCTCTCTCTCTGTCTTTCCTTTTGTGTGTGTCTTTTACCAAACTTATTTTTCTTTTCATAATTTTCTTGTGACACTTTCATTTCCTTTACCATTTTTTCCCTCAACCATTCATTTCTTTCTTTAACATTTCAATGGATGTTTGTTGGGCTTGTTTCCAATTAGCATTTTCCTTTGAGAATCTATGTGTAGCCATTTTCATTTTGTTTTTTCTTCTGAGGTAATACCTTGGTCTTTCCTGACACTATAGCTGCACTTTATGATTAAATTATTTTTGTTATTATTGTTGTTTGGTCATTTTCCCAGCTCATTTCTTGACTTTGGACTTTATGTGAAAATTAGGGTCTGCTCACTTGTGGTGGGGAAGCCACATTTTGCCAAATGTTGGGCTTTTGTATGTTGCTGTTTTCATGGCTAGTTCTGGAGATCAGAAAGGTTTTGGTGGTTCCAAGGTAATATAATTTGGAGAGAGGTATAGCCACTGTTTTTTTTTTTTTTTTACCTGTACTTTGGTTTTTAATTATAAAAGACTCCTACTTCCTTACAATTACAATTACAATTATAAACCCTAGCTTTCCTCTTGACCTTGGAATGGTGACCTAGCTCCCTGATTTTCTACACCAAGAGCACTAGTGCTTCTTTCTGCCTTGAGAATAAGATTCAGGGCTTTTGCTCCCCTTTGTCCAACAACAAACACCATTCTTTATTCTGGAATTGTGACCCAGAACTATGTATGGCACTACAGTTGCCAATTGGTGTCAGCTGCAATGAGTGCCAGCAAAAGTTCATCTGTAATCTCTTCTTGAGTAACGTTGCCCAATCCTCATTAACCTCTCTGGGTTTAGAGCTCCTGAAGCTGTTGTTGGTAGCCAACACTAGTACCTATTATTGGTACTGCTGCCAGGTTCCAGGATGGCACTCATACTACAGTCACAGACTTCTCCTGCTGATCTCCTAAATTCTCTTAGGCTAAAAGAATGTCTCAGTCTGATCTTTTATTGACTGTTTCAGTTTAAAATTTGACTTGAGGAGTTATTTTAAAGTTATTATTAAAGTTATTTTAAAGCTGTTTGGAGGAGAATGTTGGGAGAGTTCAACTGAGTAGCTGCTTCTAATTTGCCATATTGGTTTTACCTTCTGGTCTTCCTTTTGAAAGCAGGCAGACAGTGGTGCTTCAATGGATAGAGATCTGGATCATGAGTTAGGAAAATCTGAATTTACATATGGCCTCTGACCCTTACTAGCTGTAGCTCTGGATAAAACACAAAACTTTTTTTCCCCCTCAATTTCCTTAACTATAAGATGAAAATAGTGATAGGTCCTCTTTCACAAAATTGTTGTGAAGATAATTTGAGAAAATATTTGTAAAAAAAAAAGGCACTTAGAATAGTGTCTTCCTCATGATAAGTCTTATGTAGACACTTATTCCTTCCCCCTTCTTTGTGATGCAGCTGTGATATCTGGATAAACTCTTATGGATTAGATGACAAGTAATCTTAAAAATTAAAATCAAACTTTTAATTTTTTTGAGTGTTGAAAACTGCTTTTTTCATCAGAGAGAATTTAAATCCAATTTTTATTATTTTATTTTGTTGTGTAGAATTAGCTTCTATGATGAAACACAGATACTATCTGCTGCTTTTTTTAATGAAATAATTCCAAAATATCTTAGAATATGCTGATCTAATTCATTCTATCCATGAAACCAAAGTGATTGAAACTATTAGCAATTTTTTTATCTATCAACTGAGAGTTTATGTTTCCTTATCTCTGTTTTTCTTTAAAAAAAAATTGAAGCTCTATTTCTGTCCATATAGTAAAATTGCTTGACTTATTTAATACACAGTGCTAAAAAGGTCAAAATCTTAAGTTTGAATGCCATTGGATCACTTCATATCACAACTATAATACTTCAAATGTCACATGGAGAAAAAAATAATGCTGTTCCAAGAACACCATGTCCAAGCTTTAAGTAGAACTGAGCCATTGACATTTTGCTCTGTAGTACCAACATTTAAAGAGTGCTGACACATATATTCCATAAACAGGCAGAAATGACTGAGTTTAGCATCTTTTAAACAAGAATGAGTAATTAAAATAGGAAGCTATTAGATGGAATGTTTCACCTACTCTGTCTTCTCCAATTGGCTGCATAATAGATATGTTCTTCTTTGCTCCTGTCCTGTTATGCATACTTTCCAAATAACAACCTTCTTCCAGTTCCATGTGGACAAATGTCACCAGTCTTTGTCTACCACAAGAGGTCCTTTTGTGAGTTTTTTTTTTTACTCCAACACCTTCTTATTTTCATATGAATTTTTCCCAGACCAAAATTGCTAGTGATAATTGGAAATTAATAAGTGTTTTCTGGAGACATACTTGTTTAGCTCTAAAATAAACATTGCACATACTATCTGATAAAAGAAGCCAGTGGTCACAGAGTGAACCAGAAAATTTTATATATCTATCTTTTATGTGTTTCTTTTCTCTACAAATAGATTAAAGAATGTGACGTTGTGTCTCCTCCTAGCATATCCCACTGCATATAGCATACTGATAGCAACTTAGCAAGCGCTTGAATAGTACTTGGTGGTAAGACACAAGCTGTCCTCAAGAACCTTATTATCTTATTAGATAGGCAAGAACCAAACAGATTATCATTAGATTATATCCTGCAAAGAAAAAAAATCATATTTTATTAGATATAGTTCCCATTAACCCTCATATACTACAAATGCTAAAAGGTGTTTGTTGATCTCTGACAATGGTAGAAATGCAGAAACCTCAGGTTACAATGTTTCATAGGAAGAATATCTATCAGATAATTTTTTTATCTAGAAGAAGATGCATGTGGGCTGCAAGATGATGGTTGGAATTGTTTTTGAGTAGTGTAGTTGTTGATTGAATTAAGTAAAAACATATGAAAGAATATAATTACATACCAGTATGTGTGATGTAAACAATAATTTAAGAAATTACTGAATATTTTTGTATCTGGGGTAAAGGAAGACAGCATAATAATGTAGGGGTTGTTGCTGGAAGGAAAATGTCCCCTGGGACACTAAGGGTTTCTTTCCTAAGCATCCTGAAAATTCCTAGAAGAATTGATGGGCAGAGGAAACATTTCCTGAAATAAGACTGTGTTATGAGTAGGATAGAAAGAGTTAATTTAAAATGTAGGTTTAAGTGGGGAAGCATATATTTTGGAATGACATAATTAACATTTTTAAAAGTTTAGTGCCCTGTGATTCAAAAGTATGGATCAAAGTACTCTAGAGCGTTGGACTAGGATAGATCACTATGGAATAAGATTGTTGAGGAAAGCTTTATTCATGAGGAAGGAATTAAAGGATGAATAAGCTTTGGGTATGTAGAAAGGCACAGGGAAGGCATTCTTAGCTAAGTGAACAACAATGAATGAAATGGAAGTGAAGTTGAGGACAGTGAGCTAGATTTAATTTCCACTAATGAGACACTTAACCTTGAGTTCTAGTTTGTTCTTCTGTAACCAAATGGAGATGCTAATAATGTTGTGAAATTACTTTTTAAATTATCAAATAAAAAGCACTGAAAATACTAAGTACTTTCCCCTAAAAATCATTAAAACAACCATTCTCATTTCAAATTAAGGTTGAAATCCTTTGCTGAGTTTTTCTTGCAGATGGAGAAATGAAGGCTCTGAAAAATCTTGGAATTTCTTCTATTCCCCAAAGAGCCTTTAGCTCAAGATGCATTAGCATTGTAAGCATCTGTATAACTTAATGAAAGGGTCAGGGTGAAAGTTATTTTCAGAAGGAAAGATTCCTTGCTGTGTTAAAAACTTCAGGGAATGTGGGACTGATATGTCAATCAAGATGAGAGATGAGCTTTGTTCACTGAAAATGCAAATGGGGAGTTAGTTACTACATATGCTTGACCACTAAATATACTTTTTTTTATCTAGATCAACCAGTTTTAATCAGCTTATTCTAAGGATGGGGAAGGAAAGAGCTATGAAAAAAAGAGCAAAACAAATCCATTATTTTTTAAAATGATGGTTCTAAGAAACAATTTCTGGATTTTCAACCTGAGTGGAAATATTTCTCAACTATTTTTTGTGCTCTGAGTTCAATGGACATGTAATGGAATACTCTATCCATCTTGAAGTTTGAGTTCAGAAGCAGACATAAATAGCATTGTGATTCTTTTTCCCTTAGGAGAATAGCACCATGGTTTTCTGAGTCTTCTTCCAAGAGAAGCACTCATTCAAGAAAAAACCACCTTTATGAAAGAATTATAGTCCATTTTTATGTGTTCCTTTGCTTAAAAGATAGGATTCTGGTTCAAAATTAAATCGCTTTAGAGAATTCATTTTCATGATTTTTTAAGCTATATATTTTTTAAAATTGATGCCTTTTGATATTACATTTATTGATCATTTGTTTTTATATCACCTTTTTTTTTTTTTACAGAATATATTCCTTTTCTGTCTCCTGTCTAGTTAACCATGTCCTGTAGGAAAAAGAAAAAAAAAAACTATAAATCTGTTGAAAATAGTTTGGCAAAATGAACTAATATACCTAATTACAGTATTCTATAATTTTCCACATTCATATCATGCTACCTTTCTAAAGAAGGAATGATGGTAGATTTTCTTATCTGTTCACATACTGAAATTCTTTGGAATCATAGGGAGTAAGATGGAAAATACTATAGTGGGTAGAGCACTGGCAGACATGAAGTCAGGAAGACCTAAATACAAATTTAGGTTCAGACACTTATAAGCTGTCTGAGCCTGGACAAGTCTTTCCTTCAGTTTCTCCCTCAGTCTGCCTCAGTTTCCTCATCTGTAAAATGAGAGATAATGGTATCTATCTCAAAATTTTATGGAGCATCCGAGGCAACATTTGTAAAGAACTTTTCAAGTTGTAAAATATTATGTAAATATTGATTATTAACAGAAATTGTGCTGCAACATTTATACCTTGACTTTTGGTTGAAAATCCTTCCTATTTCTTAATTTATACTTTGGAATCTTAGAAGATGAAAGGATTTCAAGTACTTATAATTCATATATCTCTTGGCCAAAAAGTCATTTGAGAGAAGTCTGGTCAGCTATCTATTACTTTAGCTAAGAACTCTGATAGAAATAAACAATGGTATGATGCATGAATTTATAGCCAAGAACATCCAGGTTTTTCCCCCTAACTGGAAAACCGTGGTATGTAGACAACATACAAATCTAAAACAAGTAGGTCAGACACAAAATAGCTGGACCGATTAGAGAATGGCCCCAGAGATTAGTGAGGGTCTTTAATAGGAACCTAAGAACATTAGCTAGGGTTCCTGGTGAGCACAAGGAAAGATATCCTGGAAAATTATCCAAATGAACTCTGAGCACAAGTGCTGGAAAAATCAAACTAAATTATAGATCAGAAAACAATGTCCAAATGGAGCATTGTATGCTGTAATCAAAATATAACTGAGGGCTCCTGAGATCCTTTCAAGGGGTCCCTGAAATCAAAATCATTTTTATGATCATAGCAAGATTTTAATTTCTAATGTAAATGTTAAGAGATACAAGCCACTTAAAGAAAAGTATCTGGGGGGGGTATTGTGAGGGGTGTCCTCATTAGTTTTTTAGTATGTAAAAGAGTCATAAGACTAAAAAAATCGAAACAACCACTCTAATCAAACAACTTTGCCTTATTCTGAAGAGGAGTTCAATTTAGATGAAGGAAAAAGGTGGGAAAAGGTGAACCCAGAAAAAGCAGGTTTGTTCCCTTTAGCTTCAGCTGTGGAGACCAAAAAAGTACAGAGTCAGTCCATCGTGCTTAGAAATGTTGATAGCCATTCTGGGCCTTTAATCATTTCATGTTTGGAAAATAAACATACAAGGCTATTAATATTGATTATGTGTCCATGTCATCAACCAGTTTAAGTACCGGTGTGGAAAGGAATGCAGGTTATAAAAAATGGAAAAATGATAGAATATCTGAACTGTAACTAGATTAATTTATGATCATGCATGAAAAGTGGTTACATATGTAATCAAATGACAATGCAAATACATGTAACAATATAGCTTACATATAGTTATTGATGTTAATGTAGATTGATGAATATCAGTTATTGCATGTTTCTGAGTTAGTTTTATTTTCGTTTTGTTATTTATGCTTATTTCCTTATGTGCTAGTGTCAGGTAGAAGTGTGTGTGTGTGTGTGTGTGTGTGTGTGTGTGTGTGTATGAATTGTTTATTTATTTATGTAGTAATCGCTATACCAGCATTGTTACTGGAGAGGCTTATTGATATCATTGCTGTTAGCCATGACATTTTATTTTTTCTGTCTTTGATTATTTACTCACAGTTTATAGATAAACCATTATAATGTTTGCATGTTATAGTCCTGAATGGAATTTGGACATCTAGTTATTATAGTATCTTGTCAAAGAATACTTTTCATTGTGCTGTCTCCAGTATGTAACACTAATGTGAATATGATATACGTGATGCCAGAGTTTGATTATCTGTGAGACAGTAATGATCATTTTTATAAAATTAGTAATAGTGCTAATTTTGATATTTTTGATGTATATTTTCAGGTTTTTATGGCTCTACTGATATAAATGTTAATATAATTTTTTTATTTTCCCCTAATTACACATAAAAAGAGTTTTCAACATTCATTTTAAAAATTGAATTCCAAATGCTTTCCCTTCCTCACTGAAGTGACAAGCAATTTTTATACATGCATAATCATGAAAAACACATTTACATATTAGTTATGCTGTAAAGAAAAATATAGACCAAAATAAAAACTCAAATAAAGAGGAAAAAAATGCTTTAATCTGTATTCTGATTCTATCAGTTCCTTCTCTGTGTATTGATAATATTTTTTGTAAGTCCTTCAGAATTGTCTTGGAACCTTGCATTGGAATAACTAAGTCATTCAGAGCTTATTTTCTTACAATGTTGCAATTACTGTGCACTATGTTTTCTTGGTTCTATTCATTTCACTTTGCATCAGCTCATGTAAATGTCTCTAGGCTTTTTGGAGAGGATCTATCTCACTTATTTCTTATGTCACAATCACATATAATAAATTATTCAGCCATTCCCCAGTTGATGAACATTCACTCAATTTCCAGTTCTTTGTCACTAAAAAGAGCTGTTATAAATATCTGGGCATAGTTCCAAGTTAAGCTACACAATGGTTGAATCAATTTACAACTCCACCAACAATGCATTAATATCTCATTTTTCCCACATCACCTCTGCCATTTATCATTCTCCTTTTCTGTCCTTTAAGGTAATCCAAAGGTGTGAGGTAGTAACTCAGGGTTGTTTTTATTTGCATTTTCTACTAAACAGTGACTTATTAGATATTATTAGACTTATTAGATATTAGATATTTTAAAAATATGCCTAAAATGGCTTTAATTACTTTATCTGAAAAGTATCCTTTTTTTGATCATTGTGAATTACTATTAAACTTGTGTCCCCTCCAATACATATTTATTTATTATATATTTGTTCCAATTAGTCCATTCTTGCAAATTTTGAATTCTTAAATTCCATTACGACTCCTACATTGAGTTTTTCAGGTAATAAGGTGGTAGATTTCAATGAGACTAGACTGAAATACCAGTTGTTTGTTTCACTTTTTGAGTGTGTTAACTGTTCAAATATTTTCAGACTGATTTGATTTAACTGGATCTCATGCTGAGCTTTCTGAAGGTTTATACCCTCACTAACAATGTTTCCCTTTCTTCTGAGATTAAAGTCATCATAATCTTCTATCCTCTTCCTCTAATATTTTGCACAAAGCATTGATCACCATGAAGCTTTCCTTGGCAAGGGAAAAATAAGAGAATGTGCATTTGTATAGCATTTGCTATGTGAAAAGTATTTTATACAAGAATTATCTCATTAACCTTCATAAGAACCCTTTGCTATAAGTGCTATACCAATTTTGCAGTTAAAAAAATAATTAAATTGTGTTAAGTGACTTGACCAGGTTCACATAGTAAGTGCGTGAGACTAGATTTGAATTCTGGTCTTCCTCATTTTGTAGAGAAGCTAGACAATTCATTGGATATAGTGCTGGGCCTGGAGTCACAAAAACTCATCTTCCTAAGTTCAAACCTGGATTCAGACTTTTACTAACTGTGTACCCCTGGACACATCACTTAACCCTGTTTGCCAGTTTCCTCATCTGAAAAATGATCTGGAGAAGGAAATAGCAAACTATTCCAGTATCTCTGCCAATAAAACCCAAATGGTGTCAAAAATATTGGATAAGACTAATAACAATTGAACTTGAATTTCCTGACTCTAGATGTAACACTCTCCACTGAGCTTCCAGATGTTTCTGGCAATGAAATTTTTGGCTGAGATATTTATGACGTTTTTTTGACCTCTTGATTGTTACCCTAGGATCAGACTTTATAGCTGGGAGGAACCTGAGAGGTCATAAAATTCCTATTTAGGAAATTGTTCTGAAAAGTTCAACCAACTTGCTCAGAATCAGGGAGAATATTTGTACTAGAGGTAGAATTTGAAAACAAATTCTTGGAGCTCAGATCCAGTGCTCTTTTCTTTAGACCAATCTAGTCTTCCTTTTTCTAAACTATTGGGTATTTATGTTGATTACTATACTACAAAAATTAAATTTTATTAAGAATTGTTGATGGAATTAATGTTTTTATTTTTGTCCATTTTCCAGTTTGGAAAGGTTAATAATTTAAAGGGTTGGGGAATGTCATGATCTTAATGTGGGCAATTAAATAAGACAAACTTAGTAATATATGAAAGGAACAGTGACAAAATGTTTAAAAGTTATCTATAAAACAAAATTTAGAGAACATTTAGTCCAATTCACTCATTTTGAAAATATATTCTTTAAGTAATGTTGAGTTAATGTTTTCTTTTATATCAGATATCAAGATCTACTTCTCTTAGCTACATCCTCCCCTTTAAACTGAACTTTTAATTAAAAAAAACACATAAGTAAAAACTTTTGATTTCATAAAAATAAATGATATTTCTTGGCTTGCACCATAATGGAATGCCCAATTGAATGCTGACCTTGTAAAGATCTCTTGCTTTTAGATTTCTTAGTGAGCAGATCAGATATTGTATTCCATTAGTACCATATGACCATTGTCTTTCTTAGAAATAACTGAAAATAAGATCATTATGACTTTGTAGAAGTATAACATGTTATATTAAGTTGATGGGTGCATAATCATACTTTTATTTCTCTACCTGATCTAGGATTAAAACATATCTCTTCAGAGGTCCTGATTGGCATTACAATTAGTTAGCTATCTTACCACATAATATAACTCTAAATCTCTTTTAGAATGAGAATTATGTCACTCCTACAGCTATTTCTGAGTTAAGAGCTCAATAAATATTCATTCTTTGATATTGCTAATAATAAGCACAGTTCTGGGTGCATCATAAGTACTTAATGATAATGTTCAATCTAAACATTTAAGGTTGCATCATTAAAAAAAAGATTAGAGAAAAATTGAAGGAGATATATTTCAAAATTATTAGTAAGGGGAGAAATTATATTGAACACAAAGGAGAATTGTGATCACAGAAGATAAAACTGAGAACTTTGACTACATAGAATTGGAAAACTTTTTTGCAGGACAAAAATGAATGCAACTAAATAGTAAGAGCAAAAAAGTGGAATTCCACTTATAAAAATGTTCAAATTCACCAACAATAAGAAAAGTATAAATGAAAATATTTGAAAGATTTTACTTCATACCCATAAAATTGACAAAAATAGCAAAATATAGAAAATTTTAATATTGGATGGTTTTAGAAAAATGAGTACATTACAGTGTTGATGGATTGCAAATTAGTTTAATAAAAAATCTTTTAAATAATTTTAAAACTACCAAAGCATATATATTTTCTTACCCAATAATGCAACTATTGGCTTCATATCTACAAGTAGTCAAAGACAAAAAGATCCTATATAGCCCAAAATATTCATAACACACCTTTTATGATACACACAAAAGCTTGGAAAATAAACCTGGAAACAGAATGAGTTCCTATTGGTTGTCTTAAAATGTGTTCTATGCAATATTGTTGTATTTTACAAAATAATGAAATGAGGAATTAAAAGATTCAAGGGGAGTTTGTATGAATAGAGAAAAAAGAAACCACAATTAAGAACAACGTATGAACGTTTATTATTTTAGATGAAAACAATACACACATTTTCAGATTAGATATAAAGACTAATCTTGGTTGGAGAGAACATAAGATGGTAGATTCTTCACAGAAAATACTCATTGGCAAAATAGACTAGATTTAAAAAAAAACAGATTATCTGGTTAAACAAACACTGAAATAATGATTTATAACAAAAAATTGGTCTTTTCCAGGACTCTGAGACTTTTCTAAGTTTCAGTTAGGTTCTTGAGGCTTTTCCCTTGTTTTTTTGGTATTAAATGCAGAAACCCAGAGGTCCATTTTGAATTGGTCCAGTCTTGTAGAGTGGCACCCAAACCAGCAAGATGTTGTATACTCATAGTGGTCCAAGGTCAGTGAGTTCCATGATGTCCTTTCATCCTCTGGAATACTGACTATATTTTGCCTTAGAAATGATTTCATATTATTATTTGTTATCGATTATTGTTCTTTCTGAGGACAGCATTTGTGATTAGATTAAAAAAACAAACAAACATGGGAAGCAGAGCTGCAGTATCATAGATATCAGAGTAGAGTCCACTTTCCAGCTTAATTCTCTCAACATTCCTTTCTAAACAACTTTAAAACAATGGGTTATATAAAATTTTAATATCATAGATGGCAAAAGTCAGATTGAGACTTCTTTCCAGCCAAAGATAACTTATAAGGTCAAAAGAAAAGAGAAAAGGATGGGAGCTGAACCAGAGTGCAAAAGAGTGGCAATACTACCTATGGGCCTGAGACACTGCAGTTATAGTGACAGAAGCAGCTACAGAACTAACAGTTCTGGGAATTCTCACTACCCAGAGACAGTAAGGGGATTGAACAACTCATCAGAAAGGAATTACAAACATGGACACTCGGGACAGGACCAGGTGCTACTTGGAAACTTAATTGCCCATTACTCAATTATGGGTTGCAATTGCAGTGCAGAAAGAAGCACTTGTGACTAAAAAGGAGCAGGAACTTTGCTGGGTAAGGACCAGAAAGCAGACCAGAATAACAGTATTCACAACTCTTCCTGGACCCCACAACTTTGGAAACAACAAAAACTTACAAACCCTCAGAACTAACTATGAAAACAGCATGGCAAAAAAATTTGTAACTTGGGATAGTAACAATCCATCACACCCAGAGTTGAGCAGAATTCAACTCTTAACATGTGATTCAAAGGTAAGAAATAGGCTGGAAGATGAGTGAACAACAATAAAGAAACTGACTATAAAAAAAAAAAAACAGAACAGTGAGAGGGAAACTGAAGATGCAAATACTGAAGAGAATGATATGAAAATGTTTGCAAGCAAAGCCTTAATGAAAATACAGATTAGATATAAATCCCCTCCAAAAAAAACCCCTAGAAGAGCTAAAGATGAAAAAGAAAAGGAAACAAGATTTAAAAATCAAATAAGAATGATAGAAAAAATTGGAAAAGGAAATGTGAGCAGTGCAAGAAAATTATAAAAAAAGAATAAATTGATTAACTGAGGAAGATAACTCCTTTAAAAGCAGAATTTGCTAAATGGGAGAATAAAAGATAAAAACTTTAAAACTGGGTATGTGGAAGTTAATGACTTAATAAGACTCAAGAAACAATAAAATGAAGTCAAAATAATAAAGGAAAATAGGAAAAAAAGATGAAATAGTTAATTAGAAAAATAACTGATATGAAAAACATATCCAGGAGAAATGTTATAAGAATTATTAGAGTACCATAAAGCCATGTAGGAAAAAAAACACTATACATTACATTTCAAGAAATTGTGAAGTAAAACTGCTCAGATATAGATATAGAGGGCAAAATAAAAATGGAAAGAATACACCAATCAACTCCTGAAGGAGATCCCAAAATGAAAACTCCCAAGAATATTATAATCAAATTTCAGAGCTTCAAGAAAAAGAGAAAATATTAAAAGCAGCCAAAAAAATTCAAATACATAGTAAGAATCACACAAGATTTGGAAGCTAGCACTTTAAGGAATGAGGGGCTTGGAAGATGGTATTCCTGAAGGCAAAGAAGTTGGGATTAACAAAAATAACATACCTAGAAAAACATATAATATTCCTTTAGGGGGAAAATAAATATTCAATGCAATAGAGGACTTTAAAATTCCTCATGAAAAGACTAGAGCTGAATAGAAAGTTGAACATTCAAACAGAAGTTTAAAGAGAAGCATAAAAAATAAAAATGAAAGAGAAATCATAAGAGACTAAATAAGGATAAACTCTATACATTCTAATGTGCAAAAGTCATAATTGTAACTCCATAAAAATGATCATTATTAGGGCAGTTAAAAGTGATTTCTATAGAAAGCATGGATGTGAGTGGATTATGTTAGGATGATCTAAAAAAAACATAATGGAAGGATGAGAATGAGGGATGCATTGGGAGAAGGTGAAGGTGAGAATAAAAATGGGGGAAATTATTAAATAAAAGAGGCACTTTTATAATGAGGGAGAAATGGAGAGTGCAGGAAGCATTTAAATTTCACTTTCATTTGAACTAGTTCAAAGAGGAAGAATACACACACACACACACAATATAGAAAACTATCTTAGCAGGAAGATAGGAGAAGAGGATAAGATTAAGGGGACATGATAGTGATCAGAAACAAATCAGACTTTTGAAGAAGCACAGGAGAGACACAAAGAGATAAAGAAAGAAACAGAGACAGAGACGGAGAAAAACAGTGACAGAGACCTACACAGAGGCAGAGACAGAGACAGAGCACAAGACAGAAATAAGATAGAAAAAAAAAAAAAAAGAAAGACAAGGAAAGACAGACAAAGAATAAACAGAAGAAATTAGGATGAAGGGATACACAGATTCATAATCATAACTGTGAACATGAATGGTGAATGGAATGAACTCAACTATAAAAAAGAAAATGGATAGCAGAATAGATTAGAAATCAGAATCCAACACCATGTTGTTTACAAGATCCATATTTGAAAGAGAAAGACCCAAAGGGAGTTAAAAAGGGGCTGAAGAACAAACTTTTTTGGTTCAGTTGAAATAAAAAAAGTGACAGAGCTAGTAATTATGATAAAACAAAAACAAGAATATACTTAATCAAAAGATATGATCAGAGAACCTCTTAAAAGATAATATAGACAATGAAGCAATATCACTCTTAAATATAGATGCACCAAACTGCATAAGAGCCAAATTCTTAATGGAAAAGTTGAATAATTTACAGAGGAAATAGAAAGCAAATTTATAATAGTGGGGTACCTCAATTTAATTCCTTCAGAACTAAAGTCTAAACATAAAGATGACTAAGAAAAAAGTTAAGGAGATGAACAGAATTTTAGAAAACTTAAATGTGAATCAAATGGAATGGGAATAGAAAGGAATAGACTTTCTCCTCAGCTGTAGATAATATATTTTTTTAAAAAAACTAACCATGTGTTAGGATATAAAAACATCACAAGCAATTTCTGCAGAAAAGCAAAAATATTTTAAGTATTTTCCCAATTATAATGCAATAAAAATGACATTGAATAAATGACATGGAAAGCATAGATTAAATTAATTGAAAATGAAATAATCTAATCTTAAAAACTAAATTGTTCAATGAACAAATCATACAAATGATAAATAATTTTATTGAAAAGAGTGATAGTAAGAAGACAACATTCCAAAATTTGTTGGGCATAGCCAAAGCAGTATTTAGTAAAAAATATATATGTCCATGCTTATACCAAAAAAAAAAAAAAAATCATATCAACTACTTCAGCATGTAACTAAAAAAAAAAAGTAAAAGAACAAATTAAAAATCTCCAATTAAGTTTCAGAATAGAAATTTTAAAAATCAAAAGAGAGATACATAAAATTGAAAGTAAAACACTAAACTATTGAACTAAGAAATAATAATAGCATCTAGTTTTATGTAAAAAAAGAGTTGAGAATAGTGGAGTTAGAAGATACCATGTGGCATAGGGGTGATAAGGAGAAAGGCACCACAAAGCAGAGTGCCATGGCAGGCTGACCCAAAGGAAATCAGCAGCCATGGGATGGCCCATAAGTCGGTTTTATAGAGAAAATTTAAAGTCAGGGACATGACTGGGATTTCTAAAGAAAGTGGGTCTCAGGAGTTTGACATAACTTGGATTTCAGACTGGACCACCTCCCCAAAGTGTGAGACCATGGAGCTAAATTGATCTCTATTTACAGCTTTCTGCCTGCTTGCCCCAGGGATCAACTTTTATCAATTCCTCTGCTAACCACATCTAACAATGAATAGTTTTTGAACTCCCTGACGTCTACCTTCAGTGTTGTGATTTAGGATCATAGGTTCATAGACAGAGCTGAAAGGTAGCTCAGTTTTGTTTTGTTTTGTTTTGTTTTGTTTCATTTTACAACCTCTTTTCAAATAAATGTACCTTTTGGTAAGAAGAAAGTCCTGATGAATTTGTCACATGTGCCTTGCACCTTTTGCCTTATATCTGCACAAAGGACCCCAAATCATATATTTGTTGCCAAATTTCATCATTTTGTGTCCCCACAACAACCTCATTATTTGATACCAATTGCTTTCCTGAATTTGATCGTCTATCTTTCTGTCAATGTCTCTCTGTCTCTCTCAGTTTCTTTTTGTCTTTCTCTGTCTCTGTCTCTCTCTTTTCCTCTAATTTTTCTAACTCTATTCTTTCTCTATTTCTGTCTCTTTCTCTTCAGTGTCTATCTCTATTTTTATTTCTACCCTTTTATTCTTAGGATATGAACAACAATCCATTCATACCAACAGAGTACCATAAAAATCACTTACCACTTATATATAGGTTCCTTATCTCAATGGGCATGGGGTTAGAGAAGGAGCATCATGACAACAATTGGAAAGCACTTTAGAAATAGGTATGAAAATGAAATCTGGTGTGTCTTTGTTAATTTTTTTCTTAACTTTATGCTTCTTCCTAGATATTTATAATATGATGTAGAGCAATTGGCATTTATCTGGAAACAGATGTTTATTACAGCAGAAACTCAAGTCCTTTCCATATTAATTGGAAATTTTTATCTGTCTATAAAATAGTGGGTGGAAGCCACAGTAAAATTTAATGTCCTTTTTGAGCCATTTGTGTGTCCACCTGTAAATCCAATCTGCCTTTTGGGAACGTGAGCTTCTATATGTTGATATCCCTGGAATGACTGCAAAAATCAGTACATTTTAAAATACTGAATTAAGAATGTGATTGAAATCTAGGTAATTGGATGGAATAGAATATCTCTGTTTCAACCCTCAACTCAAGGCACTGGGTTTCCTAACAGTGTAATCATATTAATAATAGGAAAATTCATTGTTGATTTATTGCAAGTCTGTATAGTATCATCCTAGTGACAGATGAGGTCACATTTTGATTCAGGGATTTGAGAAAAGCCCAAACTCAAGGCCCTCATTTTTATGAGCTATTTCTTCCTTCCTTCCTTCCTTCCTTCCCTCCTTCCTTCTTTTCTTTCTTTCTTTTCCTTCCTTCCTTTAATCCAGAAGGATTAAATAATATATTCCTCATCTTCCAGTGGGAGTTGAGATTTTGTTGGATTATTGCATAGCCAAATAAGGCTCTCTAACTTCTTGTCACAGTGCTGTTTCTACAAAGGCACTAAACTACAATTGATCACTAGAGATTTCTTGAGCACAAACTGGATAGGTAACAAATATGAAGGGTATTACAAAGAAGTATAAGTCATGATCTCTGATCTTCAGGCACTCACATTCAAATTGAGGGGGCTAGATAGACATAGATGAAAAAGGTGACCACAGGTAGATGTGTCAATGAATGATTCAGATAGTATGTGCTGGGAGAAACCCCTTCAGGCTGGGTTAGCCAAGGAAGGATTCTCAGAGGAAAGGGATAGATGCAAAATCTTCTTCACCTATTTAGCCTCCCCAGCATCTTCTATGTGCATTTCTTCTCCCTCCATGCTCACACTGCAACCATCCAAATTCAGGCTCTTCTAATCTTTTGTCTAGAAACTATAATAGTATATCCAAGTTAGTCCCCTTGCCTCTAATTTCTCTCTTTTCTAATTCATTCTTCAATGAATATAAATATATTCATTTATACTTAGATTTGATCATGTAACTCAAGATGAAGAAGCTTGAAAAAACTTCTTTTTGGAAACTGGCTTCTTATTGGAATCACTAGCATGAAATACAAATTCTATTGTTTGGCATTTAAAGTCCATTATAATGTGGTTCCAGAGTACTTTTCCAAGCACATTATTCTCATTCATGCATTCTATGATCCAGCCAAATCATTCTATTTTATTGGCCCCATAATAATTCATATCTCATCCCTTTGCCTTTGGGCTATCCTCAATGGTTTCCCTCTTGACCTCTCCTTTTTATTTCCAATTCAAGGCTCAAGTAAAATGCCATTTGGTGAAATGCAGCACTTTTTGCGTGGGACACTGCTGATGACTTTTTGTGGGGCAGATTTTAGCTGCTTACATTTTCTATTGGTGGTCCAGATTTGAGATTGCATCACTGGAGTTGCTGGTGAGGATATGCTCTCTTTGATGTAGACCATCACCTTATCTGCCACTTAGAGCCTAGGAGAGTTGTCTAGAACACCAAGAAATTAGCTGATTTGCTGAGAATCACAGGGCCCAGTGTATTTCAGAGGCAGGAATTGAATTAAAATGTTCTTGACTTTGTGGCCACCTAGAGTGCTGTTGTTTAGTATTGTCCAATTCTTTGGGAGTTTCTTGACAAAAAACACTATAGTGATTTGCCATTTTTTCCCAGCTTGTTTTGCAAATGAGGAAATTGAAATTTGCCTGAGGTCACGCTTTAACTTGGGAAGATGAGTCTCCTGACTCCAGGCCCAGCACTATATCTACTGTACCCCCCAGCTACCTCTACTCTCCAGAATACAAATATGAAATATGGGCCATATTACATCTCAAGCCATGATACTTAGTCTGATACTGGTTCTCTCCTTATCTATCCTACCACTTATTGGTGAACAACAAAAAGAAAGAACTTCCTTTTTTCAGAAACATTGAAACAGGATGATGTAAATGTATTAAGTCTGATTTTTTCTTGTATCTCACAAAGCAAACAACTGAAGCAAGACATAATACAATTTAATGCTACTTAACTTTGACACAATGAGTGAAGCTTTCTGTAAAGCATTTTGTAATTGTCTATTCAAGAGATATCCCCTGAAGTTAGGTTTTCTATTGATTCTAATCTACTTCTTTCTCTTCAAACTTGTATTGCCCTATTAGGATTTTAAGATTATACTGATATATGTACAGATAAACATATATTCAGCATTTACCACCATTTTCTGGAAATCGGACACTTACAAAGTTGTACTCTCTTTAAATATTTAGTAATCTGAAAGAACAATATTCCAAATATTATTGTCCAATTTGCTTGAAAAGAGAATCTTAGTTCAGCAACTAACAATGTAACTGGGACTATTTGCTTTATATGGGTTTTAGATTCTTTCAGTTTAAAACCTATCACAATGTGAATGGGACTTTGCCTCAGTGCACTTTCCTGAGGCAGAATGAGGAAAAGGTTATATTTAGTGATTAATTTCCAAAATTTGTCTCATGTTCCTTTGCTTAGGGATAGACTGCCAAGTCTTACATTGTTCTGGATAGGGCAGGAATATCAGTGACCTAAAAGGTAATGAATTAACTTCTGGTATAGATAGCCTACTTGCAACAAAGAAGAAAGATCTGATGATAAAAATAATAATGAATATAGTAGAATTATTTCCATGACTTTCAACAATTTCTTCTCTGTTTGAAAATATATTAGCTCTTAATCTTAGACTGACTCCAAAGATTTCATTCATTGGTTTATTTGATACTATAAGTCAATGATAGGAATTCTGTTTCAGTGCCTGTCCTGGAACAAGAATTAAATCTAATAAAGGGTATGAAAGAATTTTGAAAACTATAAGCTACTAAATAAAAATCATAAACAAAATCATAACAAAACTATTTTATATGTATATATAAACAAAGTAATAAGAATCCAATAAACGAAGTAGAAGGAAAATTTTAAATGAGAAGATTGGAACATCATCTACTCAATCAATCATTGGCTCATATTTCAGGTTCTACTTCAAAGTAACTGAAATAAAAGGAATATTAAAATTCATCAAGCAAACATCAGTGCTCAGAATGCTAATCTATAACCAGACAAATATATATACAGGCTAAATTATGCTGTTGAATTGGTGAAAATTTATGACTTGTTGCTGGTAATAATATGATGCCCAAATAACTACTGAATTGAAGAATTCTGGAAAATATTTGTATCTAATCAGAATGAAAGAGAAGAATAAGATCATGTGGGAAGCAGAGGCAGATTCCTATTAAAAATGCCTCTCTATTGCAATTATTATAAAATTAAAAAATAAAATTCAGCTCACTTTTAAATTTCTCCACAATGTTTCCCAACTAGCTTTCTAGTATTTTATTAATTCCATCACATATTTTATGTTTCAGTCAAGTTAGATTGATATCTATTCTTCTTTCATTTATTCATTCAGGGTCTATAAAGCATCTTCCATGTCAGGCACAAAACTTGGTACTAGGTATGTGAAGACAAAAAAAGCAATCTTTGACCTTAAGGGATTCACATTCCATTTGTGTGGTGTGGTGTGGTGTGGTGTAGTGTGGTGTGTGTGTGTGTGTGTGTATGTGTGTATGTAGTTAGAAAAAGAAGTGAAGAATAACCAGTCCACACAAAATATATATAAATTCAAAGTTATTTTTTGGAGGGTGATGGATCAATAAGTAAAATTTGCTTCCATGACTTTGAATGAATGAATGGTTCCTGTGTCTTCAAAACAGCTTTTCCTATATTCAGCCTCTTAGATCCTCTAACTTCCTATAAATCACAGTTTAGGTGTCACCTCCAAGAAATTTCTGATTCTTGTAGTTAATTTGCCTTCCCTCCCTCTTGAAATGTCTTTACATTACTTTGTAAGACAGTTATTATTTGTGGGCTTATTCACATGGTATATATCTCAAGCAGAAAATAATCTCCCTGACAGATGAGAAATAAAGGAAAGGGAAAAGAAGAGGAACAAAACCTCAACAATATTTCTATAGCACCTACCATAGCTAAGGTTTTACAAATATTACCTCATTTGATCCTTACCACAACCTTATGAAGTCGATGCTCTTCTTATTGTTATTTTATAGTTAAGGCAAGGAAGGTAAAAAGGTTAACTGACTTTGTTAAAGGGACATGCAGCTTGTATTTGTTTGAGTATGGATTTGAACTCAAATGTTCCTTACTCTAGGCCAGTGCTCTATATACTTTATAAAATCCATAGTTGTTTTGGGGCAGCTTGTTTTTTTTTTTTTTCTTTCTTTCTGTTCACACATAACACTTTGTTTTAAGTAAATGTTTATTGAATTTAATCACAGTTGTTGTATCTTTTATAAAACCCTTTTTGGGAACCTTAATGAAACAGCTGGCTAAAGATTAAGAAAAAAGCCAAAAAAAAAAAAAAAGCAAAAGAAAAAAGAAAAGTAATTCATAGATGCTATTTGATTATAGGCATATGTTAATTGTTAAATAATGTTTTTTATAAAATCAAACAAAAGTGATTTAGACAGTCATGCTTAAATAACTGATAAAATCTTTGATTCAGAACTCTATGAACAGAGATACAGATCATCATAGAACAATATAAGCATATATATAATATATATACACTATTGCCACTATTAAAAATTTGTTGTATTTCTAGTCAATTTTAACTCTTTGTAACCCTAGTTAATTTTTGGGGGGGCTGGGGGGAGATACTGGAGTGGCTTGCTATTTCCTTCTCCAGCTCATTTTATAAATGAAACATCAGGCAAACAGAGTTACATAAACTGACCAGGGTCAATCAGCTATTTCTGGAACCACATTTGAACTCAGATCTTTCAGATTCTAGCCCAACGCTCTATCCATTGTGCCACCATGGTGTCCCACAATTTAAAATTAAACAGAAAATGGTAAAACTTATCTAGTCAAACTTTGCTTTTTTATGCAATGAGATCTTTGGGTAATAAATGCAGGAGTGTCTAGTTTCCCATAAGAACAGTTGACACATTTGAATGATTTATAATCAATGATAAATATGAGAATATTGATTTTTATGGATTTCTCTTCAGTCACAATGAGACAATGTGAACCACAAGTATGATCCTGTGAGTTTTTTGGTTTAAAAATTAAGGCTTTAAATGACAAAGTTTTAATGTAAAATGTTGTAAAAGAACATAATGTAATGAAGATCCAGGTGTTTTTTAATCTTAATGTTAATCCCTTGAAAATATGATCATGAACTTGGAACGTTAGGATGGAAAGGATGGAAACCTTAGGATGAATATTGTCCTTGAAGAACATTATGATATTGTAATTTTCGGAAGAGATCAAACTATGGTTGTAAAATATGGAGTCAATTGTAGATAGTCAAAAAATTAAGTCCATTACATATTAGTTGAATTCTTTTACCTTTACTTCTGATTTTTTAAAGTTCCCCTTCACATATTAATGTTTAATGAGATGGTTCTTTTTTCAACCTTAAAAAATAGGCTTTAAACAATTTCTCTATTTTTGTTTTGTCTCTTTCTTTGTCTCTTTCCTTCCCAGTCTCTCTCATAATCTTTGAATATGACTATACTTCAATTTCCCTATAATTATTTTTTTCATAATTTGGGAGATTATGTAAATGAGGTATTATAATTATTACTGTTCCCTTCTTCCATTATGCTCCCAGAAATGCCTTGAGTACCATATTTTATTGAATGTCCATCACTGATGATCAGGCTCAGGTTTATAGGACTTGTAATTTTGGGCTGTAGTCTTGATTTCCTTTGCTTTTGGAAACATTCTAATCTGATCTGTCCCTTTTGTATTTTATCTTCCCAAATTTAAAAAGTAAGTTTGTCTATGCCCAAAGGGCTATCAAACTGTGCATACTCTTTGATCCAGAAGTGTTTCTACTGAGCTTGCATACTAAAGAGACCTTAAAGGAGGGAAAAGGACCCACATGTGCAAAAATGTTTGTGGCAGCCCTCTTTGTAGTGGCAAAGAACTGGAAACAGAATGGATGCCCATCAGTTGGAGAATGGCTGAATAAATTATGGTATATGAATGTTATGGAATATTATTGTTCTGTAAGAAATGGATGATTTCAGAGAGACATGAACTGATGACAAGTGAAGTGAGTAGAATCAAGAGAACATTATAAACAGCAACAAGATTATATGATGATCAATTCTGATGGATGTGGTTGTTTTCAACAGTGAGGTCAGTTCCAAAGGTCTTGTGATGAAGAGAGCCTTCTACATCCAGATAGAGAACTGTGGGGACTGACTATGGCTCACAACATAGTATTTTTAATTTTTTGTTGTTTTCTCGCATTTTGTTTTCTCTCATTTTTTCCCTTGTTCTGATTTTTCTTGTGCAGCATGATAATTGTGGAAATATGTATAGACATATTGCACATGTTTAACATATATTGATTACTTGCTATGTAAGGGAGGGGGTTGGGGGAAAGGAAGGGAGAAAAAATTGAAACAAGGTTTTGCAAAGGTGAATGCTGAAAACTATGCATGTTTTGAAAATAAAAAAGCTTTGAAAAAAATAAGTTTCTAAAGGGTAGGAATTGTCTTTCATTTTCCTTATATTTGTATTTTCAGTCTTTAACTTGCAGATAGTATACTTTTAATAAATTCTTTATCTAATCCTATTTAATCCTCTATTATTTAATATTTTTACCTTAATCTTTGAAGATCTTCTGGGTATTTGCAAAATTTACTGTTTGCCATTGAAATTGTTACATTTAACTCTATGGACCTTGGAATTTAAAGAATGGTGTTTTGTTTTTTCTTTTTTCTTGTTGATGATTTGTGGATTCATTCTCTCAATAGTGCAAAGTATGTCAGTCAAACTGGATTTATTAAGTGCTTACTATGTGCCAGGCACTGTACTAATTTCAAGGAATACAAAGAAAGGATAAAGACAGTCCTTGTTCTTCAGGAGCTTACAGCAAAATGGGAAAGATAACATGTAAATAAGTTCAAGTGATATATATATATATATATATATATATATATATGTATATATATGCATATATATACACATACACATATTCATAAATATATATATACACATACATACATTCATAAATATATATATATATATATATAATTGGGAATAGTCTCAGGAAGAAGGCACTAAGAGGGATTGGTTTCTTGCAGCAAATGGGGCTTTGACTGAGATTTGAAAATGTCTGGGGAATATAAGAGGCAGAAATGAGGACTCTAGACAAGAGGGATAAGTGGAAAAGTTCAGAGTTGAAACATGAAGTATCATGTGTGAACAGCAGCAAGGCAAAAGGTAATTTTGATCTGTGTCAGGAAGTTTTAAGGTTGAAAAATATGAAACAGAGGAAGAAGGCACTGATGAACACTTGGAGTTAAGTATCAGATATGAAGTACTTGATGTAGAGGAAGAGGCTAGAATCCCTGAAGAAGAAACATCTGATTCCACTTCAAAGAATGATAAGGATCCACAGGTAGATTCAGGAGAAAAGGCATTCAGTCAAGTTCAGAGGAGGGAGAGATGAATAGTGGTAGGTGATCATGGCCCCTGAGGAATAACAAGACAACCATTTTTCAATGTTATAAAACACAGAGAAGTCTGTTGCTTCCCAGTACAAATATATATTAGAGATGTGGCAGGGAACCTCTTGATATCTAATAAACTCAGTAATTAGTGCGTACTTCTAGATATTTACATGGTGATTAAGGATGCTGCCAGAAGAAACATAGAATACATTCCTAAGTGTTATGAAGTCCTCGGCAAGAAACTGAAGGCTTTTGGTTTTCAGATCTGTTAAATGTAGAGTTGGACAAAATGACTTCTAATGTTTTTTCAAGTTTTAAATCTGTGATCCTATGATTTTTGAACCATAAATTATGAGATGATATTATTTTGGTTAGGGATAAGTAATTCTAAATAAGCACTGATAAGAATATATGATTTCATTGAGATTTACAAGAAGGTTATGAATAGAATGAAGAGGGAAAACCTGCATATTTATACCTATATACTGTAGAGAATAGAAGCTACTGTATAGGAATAATAATAAAAAAAATCCATGGTAATTCATACCCTAAGAATTGAATCTGTAACTAAATTGTCAAATGTCCAGACAAAAAACAAACAAACAAACAAAAAAATCCAAACAAAATCAAAACATAATATATTGGTAATGAGCAAGATAAAGTAGAACTTAAAATTCAGTGGCATTGTATATTGTATGCAATATCAAGGGATACCTTCATAGATATTACTGAGATATTAGTGAGGTGATTTTAATTATGTGAATATTTGTAGGAGTTCCTTCTCTGCCAAAACGAGTGGGTAAAAATAATTCTTTGCTTGTTTTAGTCCTTAGACATAGTCATGATCAGTGGAAGAATAAAGATCATGGAGCAGACCTGAAAATCTTTCCCTAATCAATTGATTCCAAAGAGAGAGGGAAAAAGATATCCAATCCAATCCAATAAATATTCTTTAAGTGTCTACTTTTGTGCCAGGCACTGTCCTAAGTGTTAGGGATACAATTAATAAGAAAATCAGTGTATTTTCAAAGCACTTACAGTCTAAATGAGGGGAAGGTGAGACAGATAAAATCCACACAAAAAGAGGCAGAGAAAGGATGTGTGCAGTATCAATGGGGTATCTTGTTGCATAGAGTTGAAAAAAAAAAAAAACCAACAGGCAGACAGTAGATGCAGAATGGAATAAGCCCCAAAGTTTAGTTTCTGCTTCACAATCTAGCCCTCCAGTCCGAGGAGAGAGGAAACTAAAGAAAGCTGTTTCCATTAAGCTTTGAGTCAGAATCATGGTGGTGAGATTAAAGATGAGGAGCTTAACCTCAGAAAGATAACTTGTCCATCCAGTTGAAAATATCAGGTAGGACAGCATATGCAGAATGCAGTGAGGTATCTTAAGGTAACATTGACAAAACAAAAAAAAAATATGTATACTTTTTGTAATGTATACTCAGAGCTTATAAGTCTCTCTCTGGAGATAAATAGCATTTTTCATCATGGATCCCTTCAAATTTCTTGGATCATTATTTCAATAAAGGAGTGGTCTTTCACAGTTGATCATCCTTACAATTTTGATATTACGAGTTCAATGTTCTTCTGGTTTTGCTTACTTCACTTTGCCAGGGTTCATATGTTTTTTTCAAAATTTTCTGAAACCATCCTGCTCATCATTTTTTATAACACAATATTATTCCATCACACTCATAAATCACAACTTGTTCAACCATTCCCCAGTTGATAAGCATCTTCCAAATTTCCTTTTTTTTTGGAATCATACAAAAGTATCTATAAATATTTTTGTACAAATAACTCCTATTCCCTTTTGTTTTAAAAATACATATTTGGTAGTTGTATCCTTGGGTCAAAAAGTATGCACATATTTTTGACCATAATTCCAAATTGTTTTCCAGAATTATTCATAACTTCAATAGTATGGTAATATTCCGATTTTTTACATATCCCAATAAGTATTTATCATTTTTCTTTTCTGTCCTATTAAGCAATTCTACAGGTGTAAAGTGACACATCAGAATTGTTTTAATTTGCACTTCTCTAATAAGTACTGATTTAGAGCATTTAAAAATATAAAAATTCATTGCTTTGATTTTTTCTGAAAACTAACTATTCATATGCTTTGACCATTTATCAACTGGATAATTGCTTTTATTTTTACAAACTTGCTTCAGTTCTCTAAATATTTGAAAAAAATGAGATCTTTATTAGAAAAATTTGTGTAAAATTTTTTCCTAGTTTTCGATTTTCATCCTAATTTTAGTTTATAGTTTTATTAGTATAAAAGCTTTTAAATTTTATGCAATTAAAATGATCAATTTTGCTTCTCATGACGTTTTCTATATCTTTTTTTTGGTTACAAACTTTTCCCTTAGTATAGATCTGTTAGATATATTTCCTTTCTCTGTTAATTTAGTTATTTTTTCACTTAGTAGTATTTTATTTATTCCAATTACATGTAAAGATAGTTTTCAATATTAATTTTTGTAAGATTTTGAGTTCCAAATTTTTACTTTCTCCCTTTCTTCTCTCATTCTTCCACAAGATAGCAAGCAATCTGATATAGGTTTATATATGTGCAATCATTTTAAACATACATCTGCATTTACTCTTTATAGATTTTTCTCTGTATGTGGGTAGCATTTTCCATCTGAAGTCTATTGAATTGTTTTGGAACACTTTATTGCTAAAGAGAGCTAAGTTTATCATAGTCAATTATCACACAATGTTGCTGTTACTGTGTTGTTTAGTTTTCCTCACTTCACTCAGCATCAGTTTATGTAAGTTTTCCCCCAGGTTTTTCTGAAATCTATCTGCTCATTATTGTTATAAAACAATAATTTGCCATTGTATTCATAAACCATAACTTATTCAGCCATTCCCTAATTGATGGATATCTATACACTTAATACTTAGTATGGTGTTGTTCCATAGTGTCCTTGATCCCTTGTGACCAAAAGTGACACTGCCCTGCAGGGTTTCTGCTCACTCTTGACCAAAAGTGTTCTTCTCTGCCATTGTATTATGATCCAGAAATGCAAGTGCATTTGACCCAGAGTGCAAGCAATGACTTTGCCAAATAGTATCTGGTCCTGTATCCAGTGCTAATACAGTGGTTCCCTAAAATCTCTTTCTGATCAGTTGCTTAGTCCCTGTTTCAGCTCTAGCTTGCTACTGCATCTGTTATTGTCACCTTGTCCCACCATTAGTGTTTCATCCATGTGAAACTTGGGCTAGCCTCCACCCTCATTACAGATCTCTCCTTACAACCTCCTAAATTGTCTAAGAAGAGTGTCTTTCTTGGATATTTTGTTTGTTCTACCACTATGGAATTCGATTTAAATCATTATTTTAATGTGATTTGGAGGGAGATAATGGGAAAGTTCAGCTCCATCTTATTTTTATTCTGTTATCTTGGCTTCATGTCCACAACAATTTCTCTTAAAATAATCATTTAGTTAAAACCTAAACCTACGTAAACGATCTAAGAATCCAGGTTTAGATTCTATACTATAGCCATTTTTTCCCCCAAGGTTTTAACATACTCTTTTTAATGATGTTAAATTATTTTAAGAGCTATAACTCCCACAATCTTCTTTAAATATTAATTTTTAATCTTCATATAAATTCATGACTTCTATTTTAAGGGTTCTAATTTATTTTTACAATTAATATTTCCAAATACTTCCCTCATTCACTTCCCCTTGTTGTGAGTACCATATTTTATTTTGCTAATGTTTTATTTTGAACTTAACACTAAATAGCAAGACAACAAATCAAATTTGATTTGTAGTTGTTTACATTGAAATAAAAAATTTTCATTTTGAAAAATTTTTTAACCTTATTTTAAAAATTTTGAATTCCAATTTTTCTCCAGTCCTTCCCCTACCTTTTGAGAGTAATATGTATCACATATACACCATTATGAAGGTGAAATCGTACAAAACTATTAGCTGTATTGCAAAAAAATGAAGAAAAATAAAGGTGAAAGAAAATATACTTCATAACATACTCAGATTTCTTCAGTTTTCTCTCTGGAGACAAATAATATTTTTTTTAAATCATAGGTTCTTTTAAATTGTCATGGATAATTGTATTGATTGTAATAACTTTGTTTCATAATTGATTGTCATTACAATATTCCTGTTACTCTGTACAAAAGTCTCTTACTTTTGTTCACTTCATTTTTCATTTTTTCATATAAATCCCAAGTTTTTCCGAAACTTGAAAATCCCTTTCATCATTTTTTTACAGCTTTATATTACTTTTACAATGTTCCTCATAGTCATATGCCACAATTGACTTAGCCATTTTCCAATTGATGGGCATCCTTTCAATTCCCAATTTTTCCCACCACAAAAAAAAAGCTGCTACAAATAGGCATATAGGTCCTTTTCCTTTGATCTCTTTGAGATACCTATCTATTTTCCTCAAAAATTCTTTTGACCTTTTATCAATAGGGGAATGGCTCTTATTTTTATAAAGTTGTCTCAGTCCTTCATAATTTTGAAAGTGATCATTTATCAGAGAACCTTCCTATAATTCCTCTACCCCTCCATTTTTCCTAACTTTTTTTTCTGATTTTAGCTTCATTGGTTTTGTTTGTGCAAAACTTTTTCAATATAATATAATTACCATTATTGCTTTTACTTTTCATAAATTTTTTTTTTTACTTTGTTTTGGTCATAAAATCTTCTTTTATCCTCAAGTCTAATAGGTAATTTTCCCCCAAATTATCCAAATTTTTAAAAATAATATCCTTGTTTATGTTTCAAAGATGTACTTACTTGACCTTATCTCGGTATATAGTGAGATATTGGTCTGTGCCTAGTTTCTTGCTATACTGATTTCCAAATTTCTCAGTTATTTGTCTCAACGTTTGTCAAATGCTGAGTTCTTTTCCCTAAAACATGGATCTTTGGGTTTATCAAACACTACATTACTATAGTCCTTTAGTATTGTATATTATTTATCTAATCTATCCCACTGATCCACTACTCTATTTCTTAGCCAGTTCCACATTTATTTTGATGATTATCATTGTGCAGTATAGTTTGAAATCTGTTATTGCCAGACAGTTGTCTGGCACTTTTCCCTCCAATGATATCTTTGCCCTTTTGTTCTTCCAGGTGATTTTTATAATTTTTTTTTAGCTCTATAAAAATAATTTATCAATTGTTGGAATGTAATGACAGTCAACAAATAAATTAATTTAAATATAACTTTCATTTTTTTTATTTTATAAATAAAAATAAAGGAATTCAAAGCATTTCATAACAAGCATTCAATTGTTCTTTCTGAGTCACCATCAGGTTTTTGTACGACTTAACTGATTCTTCTTAGTTAACTTCTGAATTTGCTTTTAAGTTATTTATTACTATTTTTGTTCAACTTAATTCAACAAGATATTTCTATGTTTTTAATGTATTTTATACTTCTTTGTCCTGACTTTTGTGGGATTACATAACATTTATAGATCATAATTTATTTAACCATTTTTGCTGGACATTTCAATTGTTTCTAAGGATTTTGTAATTACAAGTAATGCTGTTCTGAAAAAGAAACGTTTTTCTTTTTCTCTTTTCAATAACACTATCACAGAGTATATTTCCACAATGCAATTCTATTGTGATTTGTGTTTGCTTTCATAAAAATTCTACTTTTTTGCCATTCCACTATCAATGAACACTTGTGATCCTTTGAATTCAATAATATTACTTTTTAAAAAATTATCAGTAATAATTAATTATATATAATATATTATAATAAATAATAATATAATAATAAAATAACAATAATAAATAATTATTATTGATAACTTGATGACTATGAAATAAGTGAGTTGTCTTAGTTGGAATTTATTTGGTATTTTACTTACTTGAAGTTACTAAGATTGAACATTTTCCCACAACATTCTGATTCCTCTTGAAATATATTCTTTTTTCCATCTATGAACTGGGACATAACTTTTAAAGTTTTTAATAAAGACTTATTTTAAATGTCATATTTTTATCTGTCATAGTTATCTCAAATGTTTTTGTAAGTTACTATTTTTCTTTCTAATTATATTTAGAATAGACATTTGTTAATTTAATTTAATATGATGAAGTATGTCTGACTTAGTTGATTTATCCCCTTTGTTTAACAGAAAAAGGCCATCTGCCCTCCACAATTAATACAAATATATTATTCAATCGTTTTTATAGTCCCATTTTATGTTTGTCTATCATCTAAGTAGACAGTGGAATTCACTGAAACATGTAGTTTAAAGTATTGGTATAAATTTCTATCAAATTTCCCTAAGTACATTTGATAAAGAATGAATCCCTTCTCCAGTTTTAATTTCTGAAGTTTTATCAATTTAGGGAGCATATATTTGATATTCCTATTACATTAAACTTATTTTCATATATAAACACACACACATATATATATATATATATATACACATAAATATAAACATATATAATGCCAAATTATTTTCATAACTGCTTTGAAATAGTTTAATATCCTGGTAGCAGAAGACTATTTTCATTGGTTTTTTTTTTTCTTGTAAACACTTGACAATCTTATCTTTTTTGATTTTCAATAGAGACAGTAGTGGTGTTAATATCAGTAGGATCTGACTTTATATCATGTTTAAAGATTTGTAAAATATTTTTTATCCATTTTCATTAAAACTTTTTACAGTTTCATGAAGCAATTTGACAATATATTAAATGGGTAAATTAGCTTGAGAACATTTGTTTTAGCATATTAATAAGATTTAGCTACTCACATTGTTAATCATACACATTATTTAGTTTTGCAAAAAATTGAATTTTATGTAAGGTAAATGTTTTTATTGTATTACAGAAAAGCGTTACTATTTCTACTCTTTTTTTTTTTTAACATTTAATCTATCTGTCCATCTATCTATTTAATATTTATCTATTTTTCTGTCTACCTTTGTATTCTCCTGTAAGGAAGCTTATATAACTTTCATCTTAGAGACTTAGACTGTCCCTTTTATGATATTCTCTTGTGAGACCTTCACATTCTTCTTTGTGATATTTGTTATCTCTGCTGAATGAGACAACATGCTCCTGCGTGATCCTGGACTCTCTACTGTTTCCAGTTCTAGACTTAGTAGTACCTTAACCTAGGATTCTACTCTGAATTTTTGGGGAGAAAAAACACATATTCTAGAACCAATAGTTTTCTTGACTTGACAGAATCCTACCCCCAACTAGACTCTTGGATTCTCTGACTTGATTTGACTTTAAAACTGGACTTTACCTTATTAGATACTGCCATGTTTTCTACTACAAAAGATGATTTTTGATGGATGGGAGGATTCTCCTTGTAATCTTCTTTTTTTTTTTTTTTTTTTTTTTTTATTTATTTAATAGCCTTTAATTTACAGGATATATACATGGTAACTTACAGCATTAACAATTGCCAAACCTCTTTTCCAATTTTTCACCTCTTACCCCCCCCCCCTCCCTAAATGGCAGGATGACCAGTAGATGTTAAATATATTAAAATATAACTTAGATACACAATAAGTATACATGACCAAAACATTATTTTGCTGTACAAAAGAATCAGACTCTGAATTATTGTACAATTAGCTTGAAGGAAATCAAAGATGAGTGTGCATAAATATAGGGACTGGGAATTCAATGTAATGGTTTTAGTCATTCCCAGAGTTCTTTTTCTGGGTATAGTTAGTTCAGTTCATTACTGCTCCATTAGAAATGATTTGGTTGATCTTGTTGCTGAGGATGGCCTGATCCATCAGGACTAGTCATCATCTAGTATTGTTGTTGAAGTATATAATGATCTCCTGGTCCTGCTCATTTCACTTAGCATCAGTTCGTGTAAGTCTCTCAGGCCTTTCTGAAATCATCCTGTGGTCATTTCTTACAGAACAGTAATATTCCATAATTTCATATACCACAATTTATTCAGCCATTCTCCAACTGATGGACATCCATTCAGTTTCAGTTTCTAGCCACTACAAAGGGCTGCCACAAACATTCGTGCACATACAGGTCCCTTTCCCTTCTTTATAATCTCTTTGGGATATAATCCAGTAGTAACACTGCTGGATCAAAGGGTATGCACAGTTTGATAACTTTTGAGCATAGTTCAAACTACTTCCAAAATGGTTGGATTCGTTCACAACTCCACCAACAATGAATCAATGTCCCAGTTTTCCCACATCCCTCCAACAATCATCATTATTTTTTCCTGTCATCTTAGCCAATCTGACAGGTGTGTGGTATCTTAGAGTTGTCTTAATTTGCATTTCTCTGATTAATAATAACTTGGAGCATCTTTTCATATGACTAGAAATAGTTTCAATTTCTTCATCTGAGAATTGTCTGTTCATATCCTTTGACCATTTTTCAATTGGAGAATGGCGATTTTTATAAATTAGGTTAATTTCATATATTTTGGAAATGAGGCCTTTATCAGAACCTTTGACTGTAAAATATTTTTCCCAGTTTATTGCTTCCCTTCTAATCTTGTCTTGCTTAGTTTTGTTTGTACAAAACTTTTCAGTTTGGTATAATTAAATTTTCTATTTTGTGATCAGTAATGATCTCTAGTTCTGCTTTGGTCATAAAACTTCCTTCCACAGGTCTGAGAGGTAACTATCCTATGTTCCTCTAATTTATTAATATTCTTATTTTTATGCCTAGGTCATGAACCCATTTTGACCTTATCTTGGTGTACGGCGTTAGTATGGATCAATGCCTAGTTTCTGCATATTAGTTTCCAATTTTCCCAGTAATTTTTATCAAACAGTAAGTTCTTATCCCAAAAGCTGGGATCTTTTGGGTTTGTCAAAGACTAGTTGCTATATTTGTTGACTGTTTTATCCCTTGAACCTAATCTATTCCACTGATCAACTAATCTATTCCTTAGCCAATACCAAATAGTTTTGGTAACTGCTGCTCTATAGTATAGTTTTAGATCTGGTACAGCTAAGCCACCATCATTTGATTTTTTCATTAATTCCCTTGAAATTCTTGGACCTTTTGTTTTTCCATATGAACTTTGTTGTTATTTTTTCTAGGTCATTAAAATAGTTTTTGGGAGTCTGATTGGTATAGCGCTAAATAAATAGATTAGTTTAGGTAATATTGTCATCTTTATTATATTTGCTCGCCTATCCAAGAGCATTTAATATTTTCCAATTGGTTAGATAGACTTAATTTGTGTGAAAAGTGGTCTGTATTTTGCTCATAAAGTTTCTGATTTTCCCTTGGCAGATAGATTCTAAATATTTTATATTATCAGTAGTTACTTTAAATGGAATTTCTCTTTGTAACTCTGACTGTTGGATTTGTTAGTGAATATAAGAATGCTGATGACTTATGTGGGTTTATTTTATAACCAGCCTTTGCTAAAGTTGTGGATTATTTCTAATAACTTTTTAGCAGAATCTCTGGGGTTCTCTAGTATACCATCATGTCATCGGCAAAGAGTGATAATTTGGCTTCCTCATTGCCTATTTCTTATTCCTTTAATCTCTTTCTCAGCTCTTATTGCTATAGCTAGCGTTTCTAATACAATATTAAATAGTAACGGTGATAGTGGGCAACCTGTTTCACTCAGATCTTAGGAATGGTTGCAGTTTGTCTCCATTACATATGATGCTTACTGATGGTTTTAAATAGATGCTGCTGTTATTTTATGAAAAGTCCATTTATTCCTATACTCTCAAGTGTTTTTAATAGGAATGGATGTTGGATTTTATCAAATGCTTTTTCTGCATCTATTGAGATGATCATATGGTTTTTGTTAATTTGGTTATTGACATGGCCAATTATATTGATAGTTTTCCTAATATTGAACCAGCCTGATTTCTGGTATAAATCCTACTTGATCATAGTATATTATCTTGGAGATGATTTTCTGTAGTCTTTTGCTAATATCTTATTTAAGATTTTAGCATCAATATTCATTAGAGATTGGTCTATAATTTTCTTTCTGTTTTCAGCCTACCTGGTTTAGGTATCAGTACCATGTTCTGTGTCATAGAAGGAATTTGGTAGGACTCTTCATTCCCTATTTTATCAAATAATTTATATAGCATTGGGGCCAATTGTTCTTAAATGTTTGGTAAAATTCACATGTAAATCCATCTGGTCCTGGGGATTTTTTCTTAGGGAGTTGTTTAATTGCCTGTTCTATTTCTTTTCTGAAATGGGACTATTCAAGCAATTTACTTCTTCCTCTGTTAGTCTGGGAAGTTCTGTATTTTTGGAGGTAGTCATCCATTTCACTTAGGGTTATCAAATTTATTGGCATAAAGTTGAGCAAAATAACTCTTATTATTTCTCTAATTTCCTCTTCCTTGGTGGAAAGTTCTCCTTTTCATTTTTAAGACTACTAATTTCATTTTCCTCCTCCTTTTTCTAATCAGATTTACCAAAGGCTTATCTATTTTATTGGCTTTTTCATAGAACCAACTCTTAGTTTTATTAATTAGTTCAATAGTTTTTTTTCTCAATATTTTTAATTTCTCCTTTAATTTTAGAATTTCCAATTTAGTATTTGATTGGGGTTTTAATTTGGTCTTTTTTAGTTTTTTGTTGAAGCCCAATTCATTAATCTTTTCTTTCTCTGTTTTATTCAGTAAGCCTCTAAGGATATAAAATTACCTCTTATTACCCTTTGGCTGCATCCACAAATTTTGGTATGATGTCTCATCATTGTCATTATCTTGAGTGAAATTATTAATTGTATCTATAATTTGCTGCTTCACCCAATCATTCTTTAAGATGAGATTGTTTAGTTTCCAATTACTTTTTGGTCTATTTCCTAACTTTTTGTTGAATGTAGTGGTTTATTGCATCATGATCTGAAAAGAAAGTATTTACTATTTCTGCTTTCTTGCATTTAATTTGAGGTCTTTATGTCCTAATATATGGTCAATTTTGAATAGGTTCCATGAACTGCTGAGAAGAAAGTATATTCCTTCTATCTCCATTCAATTTTCTCCAAAGATCCAACATACCTAATTTTTCTAATATTCTATTTACTTCTTTAATTTCTTTCTTATTTGTTTTGTGGTTTGATTTGTCTAATTCTGAGAGTAAGGTTGAGATCTCCTACTATTACAGTTTTGTTGTTCTATTTCTTCTTGCAACTCTCTTTAACTTCTCCTTTAGGAAGTTGAGTGCCATACCACTTGGTATATATGTTTAATATTGATATTGTTTCGTTGTTTATGCTACCCTTTTAAGGGATGTAGTTACCTTCTTATCTCTTTTAATTAGATCATTTTTACTTTGTGATCTGAGATAAGGATGGCTACCTCTTTTTGACTTCACCTGAAGCATAATAGATTTTGCTCCAGCCTTTTACTTTTTACTCTATATGCATCCCCTGCTTTAAATGTGTTTCTTGTAAACAAACATATTGTAGGGTTCTGACTTTTGATCCAGTTCTGTATCTGCTCCTCTTTATGGGGAGTTCATCCCATTTACATTTATGGTTAGAATTACTAAATCTGTATTTCTGCCATCCTAAAACCCTAGATTGTGCTTTACTTATTCTTGCCTCCCCAACCTCTTTCCCCTTTTAAACTTATGTACTCTCTTGTATCAGATACTTATCTCTTTTAATCCCTCCTCCCCCTTTGATCTTTTCCCTTCCTTCCCTTATTACTCTTTTTCTTTTCCCTTTTCCTCTCCCCGTTTTAATGAGGCGAGGAGAATTTTCTCTAAACAAATGTCAATTATTTTTCTTTGAGCCAACTCTGATGAGAGTAAGATTCACACAATGTTCCTCCCTCTCTAAATTCCTCAGATATGATAAGTTTCTAGCCTCTTTGTGGGATGTGGTTCCCTCTTTATCCCTCCTTCCCACCTACTGCCATCATCCCTTTTCCATATCTACTTCCCTTTTTATGTTATATCAGTACAATCAAATTATACATGTATTCTTTTTGTATATCCACAACAGAAATACAATTTCAAGAGTTATTTTTACCTTTCTGCATCTCTTGAGTTCTATTCTTTGGAGATCAAATTTTTGTTTAGTTCTGTTTTTCTTCAGAAACAAATGGAATTCATTTGTTTCATTAAATGTCCATCTTCTTCCTGAAGAAAATGCTCAGCTTAGCTGGGTAGTTTATTCTTGGCTGCATCTCAAGTTCTTGTGCCTTCGGAATATCATATTCCAGGCCCTTCTTTCCTTTAATGTAGAGGCAGCCAGATCTTGGGTGATCCTTATTGTGGCACCTCGGTATTTAAATGGTTTTTTTGGCGCTTGTAAAATTTTTCCTTAATCTTATAGTTCTGAAATTTTGCCACAATATTCCTTGGGTTTTATTTTAGGTTTCTTTCAGAAGGTGTTCGATGAATTCTTTCAATGCCTATTTTACCTTCTGATTCTATTACATCTGGGCAGTTCTTTGATGATTTCTTGTAAAATAGTATCTAGGCTCTTTTTTTCATCATAGTTTTCAGATAGTCCAATAATCCTCAGATTATCTCTCCTAGATCTATTTTCCAAGTCTGTCGTTTTGCAAAGTAGATAATTGTGGTTTTTTCCAGTTTGTCAGTTTTTGTTTTTGCTTGACTGATTTTTTGCTGTCTCAATGAATCATTAGTTTCAATTTGTTCAGTTCTAATTTTTAAAGAATTATTTTCTTCAATATCTTTTTACTTCTTCTGTATATGTCCAATTGAGTTTTTGAATGTATTGTTTGGTCTGTGGAATTTTTTTCCATTTCACTAATTTTTTTTTAGTGAATTATTTTCTTTCCAATTCACAGATCCTCTTTCTTGCGTGTTCTTTGTCTTTTCCAATCTATGGATCCTACTTTCTTGGAGTTCTTTGTCTTTCCAAATCACAAATCCTACTTTGTAGTGAATTCTTATATTTTTCCAATTGTATTTCAGGAAGTTGTTGCTCTTGTAAGGCTCTCTTTCCTTTCCCCATTTATCTTCTAATCTCTTTGAGACTTTTAATGGCCTCTTCTATGAGAGCATTATGTAAGGAGGACAGTCTGATGCATTTTTGTGTTTGAGGTCTCTTCAGGTTTGCTGACCTGCTTTTTCTGCATAGAAGCTGTCGATTGTTCTTTTCATCTTTTATTCATGTTTTAAAGCCTTTAGGTAGGTCTCCTAGGCAAGGGGTTCCAGCTTCCTCCTCAGAATAGGTAGAGATGTAAACCGATTTCGGCTCCGAGGTATGGGAGTGCTCTGGTGAGAGTTTTCCTTCCCCAACAGGAGGTGGATTCAGCACCTGCCGGGCTATCAAACGCTTAGTAGGGCTGAGTGGATTATCGCTTGCCCTAGGCTAGAGACTATGGTGAAAGTGTCACCACCCAGGCCGGAGCCTCTTGTGGGACTGTGAGTATTAGCAGCTGAGTCGCAGACCCAGAAGCGACAGCCCTAAACTCTGCTAGCGTCTCTGCCTGATGCAATCGAGCCCTGAAAAAAGTTATGGCCCATGCCGAGCTCCCCCTGCGCAGATTGGAGGCTAACCGGGCTGCGTCCTCCTGCCGTGCAGGATCACAACTGCCCAAGGAAAAGCCCTTACTGCGGGTTGGGGCTGCACGCTTGTGCTGAGATCTGTGCCTTCACCCTCGGTTTGAGACTCTCCTCGGAACCTAATTTCTCTCCCAGTCTGCGCCAATCTCCCCTGGCCCCTGGAACCAACCTTTTTGGCGAGACTGCAGATTTTTTTCGGCCGGTGAGTTGTTCTACTTCTTATCTTTACGAATTGTAGCAGTCAAGACTATTTTTGAGGCTTGATATATTATTGATAAAGAGGGTAAGAGAAGAGCTTAGAAAGACGCGTGTGTCTTCTCCGCCATCTTGGCTCCGCCCCCCTCTCCTTGTAATCTTCAAAACGTTCAAACAGCATTTCTAGATTGGAGCAAAGTTCTTCCTTTGCCAGTTCTCATGTAACTCCATAATTGGATTGATGCCTTTGCTTTTTAAGCTATCAATTCTTCTTCTTCATTTACATCAATAGTTGAGTAGGAAAAAAATATGCACTGTGTCAAGCTCACCATCTTTATCAATTCTCAAATGAATTTTATGATTCCTTAATAGGCAAAAGAGTCACTCAAAGTCTGAAAGGGCCCTACTCATATCTCATTGTCTCTGTTGCCTATGTCTTGTATCATTAAACTAAGTAAAATTATTCATTTTCATTAGAAAAATCACTTGGACATTTGCAAGGAAGATGGATTGAGGTGACTGTGACGAAAGAGAAGGGAACACATATCAGAGATGGCATGGATGTATATGTGGCAAGATTTGGCAAATGAATGGATGTGTAGGAAAAGAGAGAATTCAAAGAAGATGCTTAAGAAACTGGAAAGTTAGTAATACTCTAGGAAGAAATAGGGATATTTGGAAGAGGAGTAGGTCATTAGAGAAAAACAATGAGTTTTCTTTTCGCTATATTTCATTTAAATACCTCTAAAATATACAATTTGACATTTTGAAAATGTAGTTGAAAAATTTCTATTTAGGACTCGAGGACTGGATATGTACATATATGAGTTACATATATAGAGATGATAATTAAACCTATGGAAGCTGAAGAGGGCATAGATTTAAGAGAAGAGAATGGGCCCAGATTAAAGCTTTTGTATATTACCTATAGTTATGAAGCATAGTTTGAACTAAGAACCTGAAAAACAAACTGGGAAGCACTGAAAGAGATAGGAGGAAGACCAAAATTTAGTAGGATAATGAAATTCCAGAGAAGAGAAACTATTCAGGAGGACATAGGGGTCATTAGTATCAAATAAAACATAAAGATTGAGGAAGAGGAAGATTAGGAACTAAAAAGTCCCATAGAGGTAATAATATTCCAAATGTTCATTTTGTAGATGATAAAATGGAAGCCCAAGAGGATTGTGATCTGTACAAAATCACACAGGTATTAAGTCTGACGCAACGTTTAAACCCAGGCCTTCCTGACTTCAAGTCCAGCACTCAAAAGGCCATTGGATTTGTAGTTAAGAGATAAATCTTTGATTTGAAGAGAGCAGTTTCCATTGAGCTGTGTTTGGAAGCCAAAGAACTGGGGACTGAATGAAAGCAGCAGGAATATATGCAATAGCTACAGCAAGCTTTTTTTTTTTTTTTTTTTTTTAAAGCAATTTGATTGTGAAAGAAGGAAAAGTACAGAATAATCCCCTAAAGGCAGATGGTTTCTCAGTAAGGATAATGTGGTTTTCAGCTGAAATGATGAGAAGAGAAAAAAAATGTTTGCAATACTTCCTCTGTGGAATAGAATAGAGAATACCCTAGGGAGGACTAAAAAAATATCTTACTGAAGGAGGAGTCTAGTAGAACTTAGATAACATCACTTTGTAGTAGACTTAGCCAGTTTACCTGTGTAATTTCTAACTCAGCTCATCAATATGGGAATGGAAAAGTTGATAACAAACTGTGATTGCTATTGGAAACTTATGATCAATAAAAAAGCTAAAGGGGGAAGGAATTCAAGAGCAGAAAACAACACACTGACCTTTCATAAGGATAGATTTGAGATTGGGAAGGAAGACCAAATTGCTATTTTGAGTGAAAGATGTGTATGAGAACTAAGCAACCACTATTACTGTGTGCAATCAGATAGCAAATTATCTTGACTTGATAGTTTCCTGGTGTTTCTTTGATGCTACTTATTTCACTCTCAAAATATTCATTCAAATCTCATGTTTCTTTTAATTTTTCATACCTTCAACTTTCTTCTTGAAAAATGTTCCTTTACATCTGTAACCCTGTTTTGCCCTGAAAATAAGAGATAAACTCCAGACTCCACTTATTTTGCATTTGATACATCTGGTAAAGTTTTGTGAACATTTCTGGAAGAAAATTATGAGAAGGAGGGGAGAGTTGTTATTGCTAGTTGGTTTGAGGGAATTTGTCTTTCATCTTGGGACCATGCTGATACTTCAGAGTTGAGAATTGTTCTGAGTCTTTGGATTTGTCCTTTCTCCCTCCAAAATGAGATTAAAATAAATTAATATTGCTTCTATTTTGGGCTGTGATTGGTGTGTATATGTGTATGCATGCACATGCTTTTGCTGCTCAGGTGACATTCATGGTTGGTGAGAAAATTAAAGTAACTCTTTAGAGATGTTTTCCTTCCCCCTGACTCTGAGAGGGGAAGGCAGAACAAACAAACAAAAACACAACTCCTATTAATTTAACTATTGTTCTGAGACTTTTGCTTTGATATTCCTTTGGGGAAAAGGCCACAAAGCAAGAAATATGATTTATGTTGCAACTAGGAGAGTTTGGAATTGTACCTTTTCTCTGTTATTCCATTATTATTATTTATTTCCTCTTATACACAGAAAACTAGTAGCCAATAACACTTGTTACACAGTTAACATTTGTGGTATAGATCAGCGCTTCTTAAAATTTTTCTTCTAGTGACTCCTTTTTGACCAAGAAATTTTTATATGACCCCAGTAATTTTATAGGTGTATAAAATAGGTATGCAAATCAAACATTTAATGATAATATATCATAAAGAAATTTATATAAAATACTTTTTTGATATATGTAGAGGGTCACCTTCAGTGGGGAAACTCTGGGTGAGGTACAAGACTCTT